>NW_006294609.1:2060671-2072137 GCF_000327345.1 Myotis davidii | reverse complement strand
TGCGGGCATGGTCACTCCATGGCTGAAACGACGATGACCAGAACAGTCGTGTCCTGCAGGAGTGGAATGACAAACCCAGGAGAACGGGCGGCCCTGGACTCCACAGGCAGCAGGGACGCTGCGGGCGAGCTCGCCTGAAGCTGGGACCTGAATGGGGGGCAGCTGTCAGGCGCAGGCCGGACTTAGACAGGGCATTGGGCATCGAGTGTGTTCTAGACCAAAAAAGTGAAAATGCAGGGGACCCGGGGTCGGGGCGTGGGGGTGGGGGGACGGGGGCAGGAGGGTCAGCCCCAGCTCCAGAAGGAACTGGGAGCGGATCAGAAACAGCTTCATGGCCAGGTTCCCTCCTGGTTGGACCCTCAATTGGAAAACAAAACACCGGGGAGGGGACGGGGTGAAATGGGAGAGACACGTCGGTGTGGAGATTGGCAGGGAGGGGCCCGGTGGCCAGGAGCTGAGGTCCAATTGCTGGAGGCCTTACAAACTGAGACCTAAAGTAACTACAAAGGATGGTGTGAGATGAAAACTTTTAAAAATTATCTATGTATTTTTATTAATTTCGGAGAGAAAGGGGAGAAGGAGAGAAACATCAATGATGAGAATCATGGATTGGCTGCCGCCTGCACGACTCACACTGGGGATTGGCCCGCATCCCCGGCATGTGCCCTGACAGGGAATTGAACAGCGACCTCCTGGTTCATAGGTTGACACAGCCACTTTTTTATCGAAAAGCAGTTTACGGTGGGTAGTCGTGTCCTAGTCCGGTATCTTCCCTGATGGTTAATCTTTACCTTATCTGAGCCTGTCTGTCGCCTTTTTGCATCTATGATAACGGGTCGTTGGAATGTCCAAGTAACTTTCCTTTCCCTGGACCCCTCAAAACACAGGCAACGCTCTGGGGATACTCCAAAGCCCCTCATTGTCAGAGTTCATTGTTGACTGTTAACTATCTTGTACCCACCTGGTAAAAGAAGGGTCTGCCATTTTACTTTTTATCCAATCCCAGAGGTTTCCCGTTTTGCTTTCTCCCTCCTCCCTAATCTATCTCCAGTGGGTTTCACGTGGCCCACAGATGCCTCCTCTTTCGATTATAAAGTGTAAAACAAGGTGCAAACTGCCATTCTCCGGAGCATGAGCTCAATCCGAGAGTTTGCTTCTCAGCAATTGTTGACAGTTTTGGCTCAAATAAAGTCACAAAAATCCTCCACAGGTTTGCATGTTTGACGTTGACGTCTGTCCCCATCAGGCTGGAGTTCAAGCAGGCATGATGAGTTCAGATGAAGGCGGGCAGGGCAAAACCACCAAGGCTCTTCACCGGCCGGAGACTGAATTGGAACTGGGACCAAATGGCCCAGGGAAGCCACTGACACACAACTCCGCCCCAAACTCTGGTGTGAGGATGATCTGAGACAAGCGAAGGTGTCCCAACAAACCCTAAACCCTCAGCTCCTTCCGGCTGCCAGGGCGGGAGGGGGTGGGGGGGGTTTGAGGTCCAGTGAGGAGTTTCCGGAGCGCACACCGGTCTGAGTGAGGCCTCTGCCCGTCTGCCAGTCGGAACTGAGCACCTGGACAGGTATTGCCCTGACCCTGCCATGGCTGCTCTCACTGGCAGTAACTCAGAGAACTTAACACCATCAAAAACCAGACATGGGCTCGTCTGGTGTAGCTAAGTGATTGAGTATCGACCTATGAATCAGGAGGCTGGGGTTCGATTCTCAGTCAGGGCACATGCCCGGATTGCAGGAAGCAGCCAATCAATGGTTCTCTCATCATTGATGTTTCTCTTCCTCTCCCTTTCTCTCTGAAACCAGTGACTATTTTAAAAACACCCCATAGTTAGCTGATGTGAATAAATACAGTAATATCTCCAGACAGTTCATTTCCACGAATATTTATTGAGTGCCTGTTTGCAAGAATGAAAAGATGGTCCCTGCTCTAACGGAGCTTACAGTTTCATCCCTCCAATGTTTGAGGACATTTAACAGCAGCTACAATGAGCACTTGGCTTTGTCTAACTCAGTGGCACTTTGTGAAGAGAGTCCTCCTCATTATTCATCACTGTTACAGTGAAATTGTAAAACATAATTATCTTTGAAGTCTGCAGTCATAGTGGTGACACGGTACATGATGTCCAGCCAGTGCAAACTTATGGCTTGATTCCTTCTCTGAGAGGGTCTATTGAAATGAAAACACAAATCAGAAGGGAAGAGCTTGGTAATGCAGGGCCTAAGAACAGGTGCAGTTTAATGTATTATCAAACGCCTGCAAAATCTGTGCATCACCATCGGTTCCTTCGGACCCTGCGAATCCCACGACCCCGTGAGAGCCCCTCAGCGGGATTTACCTCTGACCCCTAAAGAGCTCTGGGTATACATTTATTTTTTAAAGCTTCTTACAGACTCACAACATGTTAAAATTTAATGAAAAATATTTGAAATATCTAAAATGTTGAGTTTTACTACGTATATTAGTGCAGAGTTCAGAATTCAAACAGCATTCAGCAAAACACCTGGCTTTTCTACTTTAAAAAGGGGAGCATAAATGAATCTTAATTCATTCATCTGACGTGCAGTGGCCCTGCCTTCCGGGCCATCACCTTGAGATGTCCAGTTATGGAACACTCCAAGGACCAGGCGTTTCATTACATTGGCAATTTTTCTTTTTTAGAACAGCCTATATTTATATCAAAAAACCCCCAAGGCACCAAAGAAAAAGTGCCTTCTTTGTTCTTACACTCAACAGCTTATCAAGTTTTTTATGTCATTTAAAAAAACCACATACCAAAGGAAAGCTCATTCACACTCCATGAAACCTCTTTTTTTTTTTTTGGCTAAGCGGTGGAGAGAACGTCTTGGACCACCTCATGGAGATGTCAACCAACCCAAGGTAGTTTTAAGTCAAATGCTTAGAACACAATCTACTTTTCTATTTTAAAAAGTACCCAATAGCCACTTGAAAGGCCTATTTCATTCCGGATGAAGCTGAAATGTGCTATTTACCGAAATCACACTAAGCACCAGGCACTTGACAGAAATCTCCGGGAATGGAAGTTTCATTCCACCACTGGGCAAGCGCGCCGGGTGTGGCCCAGGTTTGCCAGGCTTGGGCCCTGCTGCCCCGTCCTAGTTACTGAAGGGAGAGGAGGGGGCGAGCCCACGTAAGAGCTAATGATTTGCTTTTCAAAAGGCACTTGATTCTGTGGCTGAGTGGTTCTGAGTAGCTGGTCTTCACCTGGTGCAGGAGTGGGCGCTCAGAGGGAACTTGAGATCCTTGCCCGGAGCCAGCCACACCCCCTAATGGAGGGCCGGCTGGCTCGTGCTTTATAACTAATTGCTACCAAGAGCCCCGTGGGGCGGAGAAGCAGCTCAGAAGTGAACCAAGTCTAACACCTGAGCGTTTTTAAGGGGACTCGACGGTGAAAGCTCGGAGTGAGTCTGTGTATCGACAGGAACCGAGCGTGAACATGTGGGCACGGGGTTCTGACTGGCCACTGAAAAGCAGGCAGCTGAGCAGCCTGGACTTGACCGGCCGTCAAGATGCACAGCTGCCAGAGCTGCTCCTGGGGAGCTAGAGCCATCCACACACTCCCTTCCGCTACCAAAGCTGCTGACCTAGCCTGGCACCCTCACAGCAGCCACTAGGGGAGTCCTTTTTCTGGGGCGGGGATGGGGGATGGGGGATGAAGGGTGGGGTCAAATCTCTGCAGGATGACTGGCAGCTGCGCCCAGGCGTGGAGGAAAGGCAGCTCCCTGTACAGCCTCACTGGGTGGTCCCTGAACTTCATCAAAGCTTATCTGTCACTGACAGTCAAGGGCGGGACACAAGTTACATTCAGAATGATGGGCAGGGACTACAGCCCTCCAATTGTTTAACTTTCTCTGAAAAGCATATATATGACAAAATTAGAAAATTACATCTATTTTCTTTCCTTACAAATAATAGAGTTTAAGGAAACAAAATGAGTGAGTTATCCATGCAGTTTTGAAAGCTTGCCAGCATCCCATTATTGCCGATATTGCCGTTATGACTAATCTAATATTCACTCTAAGACAAATGTGTCAGACAGGAATCGCATTAGCGCTTTTAAAAGCTCAGAACTACTAAATCCAGGATGTGCTGTAATTTTTTTTGCATTCAGCGTGGCTTAGCCTACCATTATGAAAACTGTTCTGAAGCATTTATTTAAAAATTTTTTAAAAATCATATTCACGATGTCGAACAAATTTACAAAACTGGTGTGAAGTACCTGTAAAAGGATGAACACTATTTGTTTAGAGACCAGCTGCCGCCCACAGTCACACTTCCTTATTCTTGATATAAACTGGAGACATATACTATTTAAAAATAACACTTTTTAAATAGTAAAATATACAAGATTCCTGAGCGTAACAAAAATATCTTGGAAGTATGTGGCCGTTAGAAGTATAAAAGAGCAAGTGTCATGATTGTAGAACTACGGCGTGAAGGGCTACAAACAGTAGAAAACGCTCCGCCTCCCCGAGTGCTAATCACACGTCAGTGCAAACGAAGCGGCTGGTTTAATGGCTACACGGGGCGGAGGTGCGCGGAGGAGCGCAGGACGTGGAACTTCTTCAGCGTCATGCGCACGGAGCCCAGCTCGCGGTTAATCCGCTCCAGGCGGTCCTCCAGGGCTTCCTAGGCGGAAAGACGGGAGAAGCGTCATTAGAACCTACGCCAGGTTCACTGGCTCCAGTCACCACGAGATGGGCCTTCCTTTTGGCAAAAGAACAACATACACATAAAACCGAGTATTTTGTTAACATCTTTGTCACTTCTTTTAAACTGCACAACGTGAGTCAACTCTTCAACCATCCAAGTCGCTTCTGCCCCGTGTCTCCTCAGTATGGTCACGATGTGGGGGTTCCAGCCACGGTGACACAGGGAGGGAGGGAGCCCTAACCAACCAGGCTGAGCTGAGAAAGCACAGCCCTCCCCCAGAAGGAACAGACAGATGAGCAAAATGCAAGAAGTGACTACTCTTCTCTTTACTGTTTTCCGCAGATGTGCTCCCATCTTTAAGAAAATTTTTAAAAGAATTCATCTCTCTACTTCCGAATGTTTTTCAGTCAAACTTGTCTTGTATCTTTCTACAACACTGTTTTAAATTAAGTGCAACATTCCATCAGATGTACTATATTTAACCTAGGATCTTCTGGTAGAAATTTAGGTGGCTTCTAATTTTAGCTATCACAAATAAGGCTGCAATAAATATTCTTAAATGTATCTCCTTGCGTCTATCTGTGAGGACTGCCTTAGGAACCATTCCCAGACATAAAAGCGCCAGGTCCAAAGGGAGGCAGACAGAGTCCGACCACTTGGGACAGCTGTCAGCCGCACTCCGGGGAGCGTGACGCCTTCCCCTGCACCTGCAGGGTGTGCTGACGCGCTTCCCCCACCCAGATACTGTTTTTAAAGAATACCTGCCAATGTTGATGCTTTTGTTTAAATGTGTGGTTTTCTTTTATTCATTGCTGAGGCTACTTTTCACATATTTTATTTTGTTGCCCAATTTAACTTTTTCACTTATGAATCATATACAAGCATCCTCAGGCCCTTCCTGCTGCCGTTTGGCTTCATGTGGGACTGAAAGGGCTTTGACATACAGGTGGGCAAACGGAAAATTACAATAATAATAATAATAATAATAGAAGAAGCTGCTCCGCATACCACCCAGTATGTCAACAGAAACTAGAGCCCTTCGAGTCTTACTTTAAGAGCTCACGACCACATGCCCTTGACCGGAATCGAACCTGGGACCTTTCAGTCCGCAGGCCAACGCTCTATCCACTGAGCCAAACCGGTTTCGGCCCCATTAACTATATTAAGAAGAGTTTTGTGTGTTGTGTCTTACAAATTATTAAATAAGAACTTTCAGAAAAGCAAAACCAATAAAAAGACTTAAAAGTCAGATAAAAGAAGTTAGGGCGCCAGGCCCTGGAAAGAGCCCGAGACTGTTCTGTGTCCAATTTTCCTTCTGGTGTCGCAGTGCAACCTGGCGATGAACTGCCCCTGAAGCCAAGGCCCGGAGAAGCCGACAGGCAGCTCCATAAGACACACAGGGGCCGGTATGCTTCGATGTTACAACAAGAACAGTTTAACTGTCCTGGCTTCATGCACTTTCACTCTTGGCCACACGCCTGCCCCACCTCCTGCTCAGTGATGGAACCACACCTTCTCTACAGCTAGGCCATGTGCCCCCACGTTCGTTTCTCAAAAACATAAGTGTGCGTTTTTCTTGAAATGCAAAGGTAAAATCAGTTTTTAATACTGAAGGCAATCATGCAGTTGTGAAATATGTTATGATCACCAAACGTTTCCTGCAAAGGCCAAGTTCTGACCGCCTGTGTCCACGTGCCTAAAAGCAAGATTTAAAACCATCTGGTGAATAGGGCGGCCAGCCTCGGAAGCAGACTGAAGCTGAGACATCTCACCTGATTTAATCTCGTCTGCAAAGTGACTCGTCCTCCCATCGAAGGCATCCGACTGAGGGCAGCCTCAATCTGTCAACACAAAAAGGCTTAAATAAGGACAGGAGAACTCGCATTGCTGGCGGGGTTTATCACAGAGCTAAAGGCAAGACCTCAGCCTCCTATTTCCTCGTCCGTCTCTCCCCTAAGTCCCCGTCAGGATGCCCAGCACCAGCTCGGCTCACACGTGCGGCTTTGGTGTGAAATTCACAGCAACTTCCTGGGGCGGGCATCACCCACTGACTCCTCGGACTAGTCCTTAGCCACAAGCATTGAGTTCAGAAAAAGAGGTAAACCATTTTTTGTTGCTTTTACCTGGTCTTTTTCTTTTGTAAGTTCATCAAAAAACCGTTCCGTTTCCGCCAGGGTCCTAATTTTCGCAGTGTACTCAAAGTCGTGGGCACGAGCTCCGGCGGCCGGACACTGTGCACTGCCCGACTCGCCCGTCCCCGCGGCGCTCCCCACAGTGCCCTTCGCTCCACTCGGCGGCAGTTCAGGGCCAGAGCTATGACTTGCATGGGTGTCGGTGGCTTTTTCTGAGTATTTTTTTTCTGTCAGAGAGAAAATAAATGCCTTAAATTTCTTACCAAGTTTCGAATAGCTCGTATACACACTACGTAAGTTCCCCCTTCGCTTTCTGGAAAGAGCTGCTACGGGACCAGACAGCAATGAAGGCAAAGCCCTCCACCAGTTCCTCAGCGCTGCTGCTCCACAGAACCCAGAAAGCCTGCCTCGGGGGGACAGCCCTCCCTAAACGAGCCCCCGGAGACTCCCATAAACCTAACTTCCAGGGCACTTACGAAGAAGTTTACAACTAAACAGCACGTGTATAGCAACACTAAAGGTTAACCTCTCAGGGGCCGACCCACGTGACTTCATCTACACTACCTTATACCTTTATTCCAAACTTAAGATATAAATGAGAAAAAGAAAGATTCCCCAAAGCCAAGGCGCCTTAACACCAGAGACTATTCAGTGGAGAGAGCCCCATCCCTCCGTTTCCCAGCTTCTCAGAGGATACCCACACTGACTCAGGGGAGCGCCGGGAATGCTCATTTACCAAGGACTTCACTGCAGGATATTATAATATATAGAACCTTGGAGAGATACCAGAAACTCACAAAACAAATGACTAAAACCAAAGCTAAGAATTTTGTAGGAAAAGATACCTTCCGCGTCATCTAGAGGAAGAAACTGGAGTTGTTTTCTTGGATTGGTACGTTGTAACGTAGACACGGGAACAGTATCTAAATCATCCAAAAGTATATCAAATCTATTGAATGAAGCAAGTTACTTGTGAGAAAACACTGTCAACTGATTTTCCCTATCGCCACTAGAGAGACGAGCTGGCATCCAGGTAACTCACACACTGACATATTTTTAGAAAGAAAACTGGTCATATAATTTTTCAAAACTGAAATCTAGTTTGTTTTCTGATACAAATCAGACTCCCAGCATTGCCCGCGGTCTCCTGTCCATCTTCCTAACCACCTGACGGGACCAGCGGGGCAGCTGTTATCCCTGTTCTACAGAAGAGGAAACAGGCCCTGCGCTCGAGGGCTTTCTCCAGGAGCCTCCGGGGCTGGCTCAGCAGGAGCCAGGGCCGCCCCGGAGCGCACACTGCTGACCACGTCAGTGAGGCCACTTCTCAAGAGCCCAGGTAAACTGAGGCTCAGGGCCAGGGCCACACCAGCACAGCCCACGATCTTGTACCATAAACCTTTTCAGGAAAACAAAGAAGTATCGTTCTACAGCCAAAGCCGGGAGGAAGGGGCTCTGAGACGGTGGACTTAGGAGTAGCCAGTCACACCGTTACAAACTATTTTCATGTATTATAGTGTTTTTAACTTTTAGTATGACATTCATCGATATGATTTAAAGCCAGAGGGTTCCCATTAACTGAAAAATTAATGATAGCTAGAGGCATAAGTTGACATTTTTTAAAAAAATTAATAATATACATATTTTATGCTACAATTTTAGAGAACTTACCGAATTGGACTGCTTTCGGTTTTGCTAAGCAGATGACTAAATCCTGGGGACAAATTTTCTTTAGGGGACCGCTTTGGACTATAAGCCACAGTCACTGGTGTTAACATAATCTCTCTTTTCGCTATAGAAGAAAACGAAGAGGAAATATTCTTTTCCTTCTCTATAATACATGTGTCATATTGGCAGAACATATTCTTCAAAGAAATACAATTTCATTGAAAGCCTTTTGAAAGACAAGTAAGAGTACGAAGAATAAAAATAAAATAATTCCTAACCCTGACACCAAGAGGGGACCACAGCCAACATTTTATACAGCAGGCGGTAGCTGTAGCACGGGCTCAGAACTGGTTTTTCAGGATTTTAGAAGTGGACTGGAAATAAGATGGAAACGCCAGAGCCCCGGTGGACTTCCCTATCACATAGCCATATAGGACTCTCCTCAGCTGTTATGAAAGTGAAAACTGAGGACACGGAAATCCAGTGTTCAGACCTGAAAACCATCCCTGCCATTGGCTGAAGAGAAAGGTGACTAGTGTGAGTAACCTTAGGTAAATGTATGCAAAGAAGCATCACTCTGCAGGCTGGCTTCCATTCATGTTTGAGCTAATGTTTAATTAGATATTTATCAACTTTCTCAAAAACTGTGCAATGGTATTAGTTGCAAAAATTTGCTGGACATACCAACAATCTCATGCAATAAACTTATTATTTTCTTAGTTACAGTCCGAGCATCTGTGCAGTCAGATATGCTATTCTTGGAAAAGGTCATAGGTCATATTTAGGGGCCTGAGCATCTCCGGTGCAAGGGAGAGTGTAAAGGAGACGGGGAGTGTGTCAGAGTGTGTGGCTCGAGTGGCACCGGAGCCCAGAGGCGTGACCCCCGCTCTTACTTGGAGTGCTGGGCTTGCGGCTGGAAGGCGGCAGGGAGGACGACCTCTGCGCACAGTTCAGCCTCCTGTGTCTCTGCTGGGCACACTTCTCTGGGGACCGACTCACACCGACAGTCGTTTCAGTTTGCCGAGGATTTGCTAATTCTGAGACAAGCGTAAAAAAAGTCAGCAAGACACACCCAGCTTCAGTCCTCTGCCTTTATTAACAGATGTTCACTGTGTAGGTTACAATGATTATTTGCAAAAGCACACGTTATAAAGATGCCTGATGGAAAAAAATGTGGGAGTTTATAATGCCTTCATTCCAGTTCCCTGTTTACAATTCAAGGTGATTTTTCAAGAGTTTATTTTTAGAAAGCAGGTCACTAATTTATTTACTAGGAGATACAGTTTTGGATGCTACACTGAAGATGTCAATGATGTGATTACCAGGCCTGACCAAGTGAGCAGAGAGGAAGTGTGAGAGGAGCTGCAAGGACCTGGACCCATGAAAACCAGCATGAAGATGCCCCTGCCCCTCTCCTGGGTGCTCGGGAGCCTAGAAAGGCAGAGCAGGATGCCCCGCTCACTGAGAACACCAGGTGTCTGTCACAGCTTTCCGACGTGTGCAGGTAAGACAAACTGATGCAGAAATTTTCCACATATCGTTGAGAATGCCACAGAAATCTTTAATAATCAGAATTAACACGTAATCTACTTTTATAAAAGGCACATGTTATGCCATGACTGTGATAAATTATTCACAAGGGATCTGATTATCTATGAAATGGGGCTGAAGCAGCAATAAACTAAACTAACCTTTTATTTCATCACTGGGGGAATTCCATTTTAAAGAGAAAAATATAGTTAATTTTATCTCATCACTTAAACCCTTCAAGTACCAGTACTTAAAATTGGTCATTTAATAGTCTTAAATATCTATATAAATAAAAGCCTAAGCGACCATTACGACCGGTTGATGGCTCGTCCAGTCACTATGACGATGCACTGACCACCAGGAGGCAGACACTCAATGCAAGAGCTGCCCCCTGATGGTCAGTGCACTTCCCCAGCCAACCTCCTGCAGCTGGCCAACCTCCTGTGGTCCCTCCCCTTGGCCAGCTGGCCCCAATCAGGACTGGGTGATACGGTCCTGATTGGCCCCAATAACCAGCCAGGCCAAGGGATCCCACCCATGCACAAATTTGTGCACCGGGCCTCTAGTATTAAATACTTACTATTTGAAGTGTCCTCTCTCTCTGTCTGTGTGCCCCAATTTTTAAATATTTTTTCTTCCTCAAGTTCTTTTAAAGCTCTCATGATTGGTGTGTCTGAAGTCTCTCTTTGTTTTTTTATCAGTAAGTTTGTTGGTGAACTTCCAGGCGAAGAATCCTTTTCCGGAGGAGAATGGTACCTTAAATAACAATTGTAAGACACACAGTGCTATGGACTGAATATGGTGCCCTCCCCATCCCCAATTCATATTGAAGCCTCAGTCCTTGGCACGATGCTATTTGGAGGTGTGGCCTTTGGGAGTTGAGTTTAGATGAGACCAAGAGGGGGTTAGTGCCCAATACAAAGGGAAGAGACAAGATCTCTCTCTCCCATGTGCCAGGAGCACAAGAGGGGAAGCTCTGCACAGCCTACGAAAGTGAACTGTCCAGAGAGCACTAGTCTCTCAAAGTAAAATAAAAATTAGGTGCTTAAAATTGAGACATTAAGGAGACAAGGAGATGGCTCTAGGAAAACACAGCCGTCCCTAAACACGACCTTCGACAGTCATCTCACCCAGGAACGCCTGTTTCCTCCAGCTTGCTCACTGAGGTCTTGTCGGGCACATCCAGGGGCTGGCCGGTGAAGATCGAATACTCCGCCCCCGGGATCAGCCACTTCCGCCTGCTGACGTCAGAGGTGGCCAGTGTGCTGTGAGGGTGAGGAGTGTTGTGGGCATTACGAGGTTTGTGCTTCCATTTAAACTGAGCACAAATGAAAACACCTGGCTTCCAAAGATTCCTTCCACGCTTCCACAGAAATTTAAAAACCACATGCAGCGTCTCTCGACGTGTGAATTCTACACCTCGGTTCTAAGATTGAGCTGCATTATTTCACGTTTCTGT
>NW_006294609.1:2060274-2060644 GCF_000327345.1 Myotis davidii | reverse complement strand
AACTGAGCCTCAGCTGAGCCTCAGGGGCTCACACGCCCACACAGCTCCGCACACCGCAGTGAAGAGTGCCCTCGCCTCCCACGCCAGCCCCGGGACAGAACTTTCTGCCAGTCACACTCTGCTACTGAACACTCGAAACAGAACTACGACGACGGAAAAACCAACTTTTAAAAGTGTTTTCATTTTAATGAGTTAACTGATCTCTTTTTTTTAAATATTTTTTTATTGATTTTTTACAGAGAGGAAGGGAGAGGGGCACTGAGCCAAACCGGTTTCGGCTGATCTCCTTTTCTCCATACTTTTTCTGCTCTCGTTCTGGGAAGGCCACATGCACAGGCCATCCCTGCCTCTCCGCGGACCTGGCTCTGCT
>NW_006294609.1:2053459-2060231 GCF_000327345.1 Myotis davidii | reverse complement strand
ACCGATCCTACAGAGACTCCTCTCGCGCCCTGCACAAGCTCAGCCTCCTCTTTCCTGCATCTCAACCCCTCCCAGATTCTCTAGTCCCTCTCTACTTACCCTGGGGTGCACCCCGACTCCCTTCCCAGTTCGCCTTCAGGCAGCCAGCACCTCGGCCTGGGCGACGATACTGACCTCGCTTCTCAGTGTCTTCACTCCGACAGCTGAGCTTTGCAGATGAGGTGTCGTTACAAAATCACTCTTACCATCTCAGCTGGACACCCAACCCGGCTGGCATCAGAGCTCTCTGTAATGGGCGACTGTCTCCTGCCTTCTCCTCTCTCCTCTAACTGCTCAGCCCAGCCTAGACTGCCGAAGATAACCTCGCATGACACTCCAGAGAGAACCCAGAGACCAGGAGACCACGCCTGCCTTCCTCTTTGCTCCCTTCCCTGTAACACCTTTTAAGGAGTTGCCTCTTTTACCTATTTTCATTTTAACCCCAGTCGTTCCTTTTTCTCAACTTTTTAATATATATATATTTTTTATTGATTTCAGAAAGAGAGAGACAGGAACATCAATGATGAGAGAGAATCATTGATCAGCTGCCTCCTGCACGCCCCACACTGGGGATTGAGCCCACAACCCGGGCATTTGTCCTGACTGGGAATCAAACCGTGACCTCTTGGTTCATAGGTCCATGCTCAATCACTGAGCCATGCCAGCTGGGAATCAACTTTTAAATTAAAAAAACATGTCCAACAATCTTAGAGGATTACAAAGAATACCATTAATAAGCACCCGCCCACACTCAGTTTTAACAAATGCTAGCATCTTACCCTATTTGTTTGTAGTTGTAAAACACAGACACATGGTATGCTTGTGCTTTTTAGGTTACATCCGAGTTACAATGCACACATCCCTGCAGTGCTGCTGTGTCTGCTCAGCATCACCCTGGAGTTTTATCCGTGTTACAGGAGGCACCACCGTCTTACCCACCCACAGGCGAACGTATCACAAGCCACGCACCCTCCCTCCTGATGGTGGGTGGGCTTCCCTTCCAATGGATTGCCCTTCAACAATGCTACAGTGAACAGGTGTGAGAATTTTTCTCGGGTAAACCTGTAAGAGTGGAACGTGGAGTTCGGGGAGTGCAGTCTCACTGGATGCTGACGAATCACTCCCTTCTGGCTGTACCAATGGTCAGCCAGCCAGCAGTGCGGTTCCTGCTTCTTCACACCTTGGCCCAGCTTCACCGTGATTAGATCTGAGGGCTGGCTCGTCTGAGGGTGTGAGTGGCCTCCCATTGTTGTTCTCATTGGCATTTTTGGATTACCAGTGAAACGAGCACCTTTTCATTTTTACTAGCCACTTAGGTTTCTTTTCTGTGAGCTGCTTGCTCATATCCTGTGATTGCTTTTCTACTGAGGAAGTTGTCTTTTTTTCATTGATTTGTAGGAGTTCTTTATATTGCAGATGCTAATTCTTTATTGGTTCCTATTCTCTTTAAAAATATAAACTATTTCCAGTCTGCAGACAGCACTCAGGCACCAACCATCTGCATTAGAAAACGTTGCTTCTTCACTTCATCTCGCTCAGATTTTCAGAGTGGACATCCAGATACAAGTGGGGTCTCCTGGTGCCTCTCCCTTCTCACTCTCCCCAAAGCTACTGTTTGTTCTCTCTCAATGTTCAATTTCAGTTATTTACATACTTTTTCTTTAATAGTCACTATGTTCTACCAGCAAAGATCTAGGAAAAGTTTCTCATTTGACAATTATGACTTAGGTTAAAATTCACAATTTAACAATCTTTTTGAAGTAACCATAGTTACAAAGTTCTGATCTACTCATTAATACTATTTACCCCAAAATCATAAAAACCAATTCTAACATGGGAAACGTATTCTGTAAATGTATCAGCAAGACAATGCTGCCCTATCCGCTTTGGCTCAGTGGATAGAGTGTCAGCCTGCAGACTGAAGGGTCCCAGGTTCGATTCTGGGCAAGGGCACATGCCCAGGTTGCAGGCTCGATTCCCAGAGGAGGGCATGCACGAGGCAGCCAATCAACGATTCTCTCTCATCATTGATGTTTCTATCTCTCTCTCCCTCTTCCTTCCTCTCTGAAATCAATAAAATATATTTTTAAAAAAGACAATGCTGAGATGACAGCAAAGCTAATTTTGAAAAACTCAGACGAAAAATGCACACAAGCTAATGAAAATCTAGTCACAGGTCTCTCCACTAACGTGGGGAGAAAATACCTCGTCTTTTAGGGCTAAAAAACCGTTTGAGAGACTTCAGCCCAATGTCCTTGTTTCTACAGATGATAAAACTCGGCTCCAAAAAAATTCAGAGATTTGCCTAAGGTTACACAGCTGGGCAGAGTGAAAAACAAGAACACCCTTCCCTCCTTGCTCCCAGCCCGACTCTCCTCCTCCTCCTTCCGGGAAATGCCTCTGCAGGAGCTTGTGTGCTGGCTGATAACGCGATGTTCTTACACATTTAGATTCTCCGTGATATTAGCACCGACATTCTCATGGTTCAGACCGAGGAGCTGCTGAGCTAGATGGAAGGGCGCACCTATTTCTAGCTTTGCAGAGATTAAACAAAGTAACTTACTTGGCACGTGAGGGTCCCGTGGGAGCTCTAGAATTATGACGAAGACTTAACATATTTTCATGCCATCCTACAACTGAAGGAAAAGGAACAAAATAGATGGACTTAATCTAGCAAGTAAAAAAAAATTATAAATTTGACTATAGATCAAAACATACAACATATTCAAATAAACTGCAATTCTAACATGTTTAATATGTATACATCCAAGCACATGAAATATATACAGGTAACACTTCCACACAAGAGGAAGCAGGCTTAATTCCCAATTACAGAGCCATTAAAAAGAACTCCTAATTTTAAACTATGCACCTCATTGAATTTGTGCCTTGTTCAGAATAAAAGCCTATTTTCAAGTTACCAGCAGAAAATAAGTACTGTGGCCAATTAATTGTTTTGAACATGTCTTGCAGTCTTTGTTCTTTTAAACTTTGCACATATCCTCATCTGATCTCTTTTTCTTTTTTTAATCCTCACCCAAAGATATTTTTCCATTGATTTTTAGAGAGAGTGGAAGAGAGGGAAAGACAGAGGGACATCTGTTTCTCTCACATTGATTGGTTGCCTCCTGCACATGCCCTGACCAGGGTCTGGGCCAGGGAGGAGCCTGCAACGGAGGTAAGTGCCCTTGACCAGAATTGAACACGGGATCCTTCAGTCCACAGGCCAACGCTCTTTTTTTTTCTTTTTTCTTAAATAACATATTTTGCTCAAGAGCTTTTATTTTTTTTATTTATTTTTATTGATTTCAGAGCGGAAGGGAGACAGAGAGATAGAAACATCAATGATGAGAGAGAATCATTGCTTAAAAAAAATTTTTATTGATTTTTAGAGATAGAGGAATGAAAGGAAGAGAGATAGAAACATCAATGATGAGAGAGAAACATCAATCACCTGCCTCCTGCACACCCCCTACTGGAGATCGAGCCCCAAACCCGGGCATGTGCCCTGACTGGGAATCGAACCAGCGACCTCTTGGTGCATGGGTCAAAGCTCAACCACTGAGCCACACCGGCCAGGCCTCATCTCATCTTTTAAACTCACATTCTTACCTTTCCCATTGCAAGGAAGGTTTGAAAGAACTTCAGATAAGGCTGCTAACCCTGGAACTGAATGAGCAGAGAAAGCCAGACAGCGTTCCTGTCCTCCCTGCGGGAAGTCCTGAACAGTGTGGTAAAAATCTCCAAATAAGGGACATTACTATCCCCAAATATAGAAACATGCTTAAAAGCCAATTAGAAATATGGAATCATTTGCCACTGGGACAATTTGACTCTATTCCTACCTAATTAAGCAAATCAGATCATGAATATAGTCCCCAAGACAGGTCTTTAAGAAAGTAGATGACCACAAATAGGTGGGAATGCTGTTTTTGGGGGGAGCATAAAAATATTCAGAGAACTAGACTGCTTCTTAAAATTCTTTTCAATGTTCTAATATCATTTGGATGTTACCTATCCTGTGAAAATACGTAATGTTTGGGGAAATGCGCACCTCTTAGGACCAACCACCGATATTTTCTAATCGTTTAAATATCTTCAGCTACCTCGGCCAGGGTGGCATAGTGGTTGAGTGTCAACATATGAATCAGGAGGTCACGGTTCGATTCCCAGTCAGGGCCACATGCCCAGGATGTGGGATCGATCCCTGGTAGGGGGCATGTAGGAGGCAGCCAATCCATGATTCTCTCTCCTTTTGATGTTTCTCTCTCTCTCTCTCTCTCTCTCTCTCCCCATCTTTCTTCCTCTCTGAAATCATTATATTTAAAAAAGTTTAAAAATCTTTGGCTAATATCAAATGTACTTCTATGTCAGAAAGATTAGGATAAGATCTAATCTCAAAATGCTTTCAAATCCTCAAGGAAAACTTTCTTTTCATCACTTTCAAATAGACACTTATTTAAGTGCTAAGAAAACAATTAGAAGTGTTTGATTAGTAAGACAATGCATTTACCTTTTCAAATCAGAAATCTGAGTCTGTGCATCAAGCAATTTGTTCTCGGTTGTATTTAATGTATCCTATGAAAATAAGAGAAAAGTTCAGAAAACTGAAGTTAAGCATTCAAATGTAGTCCTTTTATTTAAAAATGCAAAAATACAAAACTAACCTAAGGCTACACCAGAGAGCTACAAAGAAAATCAAGCAGATACTCAGCACATATGGCCTCCACCAAGCCACAGACAGAACTCCCGGGAGAGGATGGGTGAGTGGACGCTGGCTCACAGACAGCTGTGGGGCCGGGAGGGCCGTGTGCCCTGCTTGACTGGAAACGGTCCAGTGTTACATGGACACATTTTAACCACAAACCTGACTAAAGCCTCAGTAAATGGCAAAAAAATCCCTGTGGTGATGACGTTTTCAAAGTACGGCCTGGCCCCTGACCCCCAGAATTCCTGGTGGCCGGACTGGGCAGGCCTTTTCACTAACCTTGAATAATCTCAAGCTGCATTTTACGCAGCAGAAATACTGGGGTCCCCGTACAGCATCGTTATGGGTTTCCCTGCATGCAAATGGTAGTTTCCCAACAGAGCTTTAATCAAGAGTTCAAACATAAGTTCAACCCCACAAAAAGCCAATGCTTTGAGAAACAAAACTTTATATTTAAATAGTATTAATTATTTGCATCTGCATGGTATCTTAACACTTCTAAAAATTTCATCTCACCTCAAATGCAACACCCATTCAATAAATATTTGTTAAATTAACAAATCCACCAGACTCTGAGTTACAGGGTAGATATCTAAAAGCAAGCCTACTGACCCAGAGAGGGTAAGTCAGTGCCAACAGCTACAGGGAACAGGGCAGGGGAGCAGGGGGGAGGGCAGGGCCCTTGGCTTCCAGTCCAGTGCCCTGCCTCCACCGCAGCCCAGAACATGAGCAATGAACCGCTATTACCTTCACTCTTTCGTGTTCTTTTCCCAGGGACTCATACTCTCCTAAAAGCTGCAGGAAAAACAAAGAATTGCACCAGAAAATTAAACATAATATCCACCAAAGGATATGCTATAACAGTGGCTCCCAATGTGGAACACACGCCCCACAGGGCAGCAATTTGATTTTTAAGGGGCAATTTAATTTTTAAGGGGGACAATTCGAGAATGAGTTATTAACAGTGATTTTTTTTGCATTTCTTATGATTCCAGGGGCCTCATATAGAGTGTGTGTGTGTGTGTGTGTGTGTGTATATACATATACATATACATATACATATATACACATACATACTAGTAAAAGGCTAAGCAACCATCCGACCGGTAGCTTTGACGTGCAATGACCACCAGGGGGCAGACACTCAACACAGGAGCTGCTGAACTGCGGTGCCTTGGCAGTGGTGGTTCTCAGGTGATGCACCCCGGGACCAGAGAGGAGGGAGCCTGATTCCGGGGTGCGACACCCGAGAACCGCTCCCTTGCAATCCGGGACCCCTGGGAGGATGTCAGAGAGCTGGATTTGGCCCAATCTCCGCAGGCCAGGCCAAGGGACCCCATCTGCCGGAGAGAACCCCACTCACTATGCAGACACCCTTCGAGCTGCAGCACTGCCCAGGGAGGGACTGTGGGAGGTTGGCTCTAGGGCACATCTCTCCCAGTCCCACCCTGCCAGCCACCTTCTAATTAATTTCCTTTCAATGTGCACAAATCCATGCACCGGGGCACTAGTAAATATATATTGTGACATATTTATGCATTTCAGTTCTTTATTATGTTTTGAAACTTTATTTGCTATTTTTTCATAGCACTTCATATTATTGTTGAAACAAAACTGTTTTTATCAATTTCAGAGAGAGGAAGGGAGAGGGAGAGAGACAGAAACTTCAATGATGAGAGAATCATTGATCAGCTGCCTCCTACATGCCCCATCCTGGGGATCGAGCCCACAACCCAGCCATGTGCCCTTGACCAGAATCAAACCCAGGCCCCTTTAGTCTGCAGGCCGGCACTCTATCCACTGAGCCAAACCAGCCAGGGCCATATTATTATTGTCTTAACAATTTCTTAGTGATTTTTTCCTCAATACTTCAACTGTCCTTTCGTTCTTTTATTTCTCTCTTTCATGGAAGCTTGTTTAGACCGAGTTAATGGCCTTTTAGGCTTCCTCCACGTGACTGGGAGTTCACTTTTTGAATAGTAAGAATTACATGTCACAAGGGAGCACCAGGATTTTAGAGATGCT
>NW_006294609.1:2017611-2052922 GCF_000327345.1 Myotis davidii | reverse complement strand
CGATTCTGGTCAAGGGCTGGTACCTTGATTGCATGCTCCTCCCCGGCCTGGGCCCTGGTCGGGGCTTATGCAGGAGGCAACCAATCGATGTATTTCCCTCACATTGATGTTTCTCTCTGTCTTTCCCTCTCTCTTCCACTCTCCCTAAAGATCAATGGGAAAATATCCTTGAATGAGGGTTAAAAAATGCCAAGTCACAATGGGAATGTTGACACACAGTTTCAGATCAAAGGAATTGAAAATCCAGGAGACGTGAAGACAAGGCGTGGCCCTGGGCTGGGAACAAGGCCATGAAGGAACAGTTGGACGCGACTGCACCACCTGGATTTCCCGGTGTGATGACTGCTCTGTGACTATGAATGGGAAGCCCTCGTTCTCAGGAAATGCACTCCGAAAGCTGGATGTAAAAGGCACGATGTCTGTGACCTACTCGCCAATCCCTGAGAGAAAAAAGATGATGTGTGCGTGGCAAGTAGATATGGCAACATGGTAACATCAGATCCTAGGTGAAAGGAATGACAGTTCTTGCAAGTTTTCTGTAAGCTTAAATTTATTGCAAAATAAAAAGTAAAGAAAAAGTACTATTAGTCAATGCCCATTGATCAAAAGATTAAAGTGTATTTGCACTGTTCTGTCTCAAATTGCTGCATACGATTCCTTGCTAAATTAGCTCCACAGAGTAAGGTACCATCCTGAAAGTCTATTATAATAAGGTAACTTATTTAAAAACAGTTATGTGAGCCTCCTGGTTAAAGAAGACAGATTTGTCACAGTTTCCTTTTTATCCTGGTCCCGCTATTAACCATGGAGCCAGTAAAGAGAACACAGGTAACAGCTCAGGCGGAAGGTTCGAATGAAGCCGCAGCAGGCCTGAATAAGGGGAGCAGATGGCAAGTTTGACCCCTTCCCAACCGTGGGGGCGCAGGCTGAATCCCAGGTCAGTGGTGGACAGGGCGGAAGCACAGGGCAGACACAGGGACCTGGCCACAGTCCTTGGGTAGAGTGGTCAGAGTCCAGGACCCTCCACGTCCCATACAGCAGCCAACCTCCAGCCCAGCCACTGGACACAGGTGACAAGAACAAGGAGAAAATGCAACTCTGGAGCCCACGTCTGACAGGGAAGGAGAGGCGATGGACAGGATGATGAGAAAATGAATGAAGAAAAGTCTTTAAAAAAACCCAACCCAACTTCTTCCCCCACTGCCCCAGAGCCCACTGCTGACCGTTTCTGGTAAATCCAAAACTATTCTAAAAACTAAGTAAAATGTGACTAGAAACTCAAGTTTTCAGATACAGGAGGTCTCCAAAGGTGTCTCACTTGCATTCTCTTTCTCAGATATACTCTAGCAAAACAAGGATTTCACCCACGAGGGACACGCAGGACCCGTACAGCAGGGCGGATCCCAGGAAGGAAAGAAGCCAGGACTGGGCCCAGGAGGAGGCAGGGCCAGGCAGGAACCCTGCACTCAGACCTCACAGACACCGGTTCAGTCTGAAGCGAGGGGGCGGGTGTGTGCAAGTGCTAGGCATATGGAAAACTGGGCAGGCAGAAAAACAGGGCAATTATCACTTCTAGGAAAAACAAAGGTTGTAAGAGAAAGGAAATGTAACCACTGCACACGGCAGCTTAGCGCTGAACAGTATTCACAAAGATGCAGAAATGCTGAATGCTGATCTACACTAATAAAAGAGAAATATGTAAATTGGTCATCACTCTGCTACACCCACCAGCCAATCAGGATGTGTATGCAAATTAACCCAACAAAGATGGCAGGTTAATTTGCATATGCAGGTGCAGAGTGAAGACTGAAGGCTCCGGCCCGAGCGAAGACTGAAGACTGAAGAGGCTTGGCTTCTCCGCTCCGGCCGCAGCAGAGAAGCCAAGCCTCGCTGCAGCTGGAGCAGAGAAGCCAAGTCTCGCTAGGCTTCTCCGCTCCAGGCTACGCTTCTCTGCTCCGGCCGAACCAAAGGCCTGGGTCCCGGGTGCCAGAGGAAAATCGGTGCCAGTAGCCAGGGGAAGGAAGGCCTATTGCGCAAATCTTCGTGCAACAGGCCTCTAGTCTAACTATAAACAACGACACACATATTTCCAAAGGAAGACACTGCTGACTAGAAACCATACCATTACTTCACTTACTACCAGAGGAAAAACGCTGCTGCCGATGAAAATGGACACTGTGGTGCAAAGCTGCCCCAATTCCAGAGTCGTCACAGCGGGAAGGAGAAGGTGCCTTCGCATCAGCTCAACATGTGAACCACATTGGGAGGGGTTTGGATTGGGAGCAAATGGTGTAAGAAAGCTAAATTGTAATGGTGCACAGAAGGAAGTCATATACCGTCTGATTTGACGGGAACAAGAAAGAATAATGTAAGCTTTCTATTTAGGAACATGGAGGAAAATACTGGAAGAAACAGCTAAAAGAGCTGATGGTAATGGCCTCCAGAGTAGGGAACTCCAAGGTACAGAGAGGGGGAAGGACTTGTTTTTCATTTCCAATTTCGCTACTTAAACCATTTATGTGCGTTTCATAAAAATAAAATTTAAAACCAATTTGCAACAGCATGGATGGACCAGGAGAGTATTATGCTAAGCGAAGTAAGTCAGTTGGAGAAAGATAAATATCACATGATCTCACTCATTTGTGGAATATAATGAACAACATAAACTGATGAACAAAAACAGGTCCAGAGACAGAAGCACCGATCAGACCGTCATATCTCAGAGGGAAGGCAGGGGAGGGTGGGGGTAAGGGAGAGAAATCAACCAAAGGACTTGTATGCATGCATATAAGCATAACCAATGGACACAGACACCAGGGGGGTGAGGGCATGAGCAGGGAGGAGGGGGCTATAGGGGGATAAGGACACATATGTAATACCTTAATCAATAAAGAAAATAAAAAATTTTTTTAAAAGTAACAAGCATCAAACCTAAAGCTATCAGGATGAAGCTTTCAACAGTCAAAATACTTTTAGATTTTTTAGGTACCATGACAAGGAATATTAAGAAAAACTTAAGAAAAAAAAAAAAAAAGAAAAACTTAAGAGGGAAAAAAAATACAACCTGAAACCTACTCCCACATCAGTGCCACACAAATCCAATTTTAAGTGAAATTAAATCAGAGTGAAGAAGTTTAAGCAAACCCGTTCTCAATCTCTGCCCTGCCAGACACACGGATGCTGGTTTCAGACCGCTCCCAGTGGGCCTGCCGGAGACAAAGGCATGCGTGGGAGGGAGCGACAGCCTGGTCTCAGAGCTCACTTCCTGCTTCGAGAAAGACCCACCTACACCGTGGGAAGGTATGTATTTGCAGCTACAGCAAAGTTATGTAAAATAAACTAAACGTGGAACCAATCTTAAGAGCTTGTAAAAGTACAGAATCTAAAGTTACTTTAGCTGAGCACATCACCAAGTCACTTACATCTTGAAACATTTTGTTTTCCTGCTTCAGTCTGGCGTCTTTGTCATCTGAGAGTTTGTAGGCATTCTCAAACGCTTCCTCCAGGTCCTGCAGCCTACACTTCAGTCGAATGATGGTGTTGTCTTTTTCTCTGTTACTTGTTCTCATTTCCTCGATGCGTTCCTGAAGGATTTTGGAGGCACTGCTGGCTGCACTGAGGCGTTCTCTGAAATCACTCTACAAAACAGACAGGATAATCAATTGTCTTTAATAAGAAATAGATGTCTCACCCACCAGCGTAGCTCAGTGGCTGAACGTCGACCTATGAACCAGGAGGTCACGGTTTGATTCCTGGTCAGGGTACATATGCCCAGGTTGTGGGCTCCATCCCCAGTGTGAGGAATACGGGAGGCAGCCAAACAATGATTCTCTTTCATCATTAATGTTTCTATCTCTCTCTCCCTCTTCCTTTCTCTCTGAAATCTATAAATAAATAAATATATCACTAAAAAAAATGGATGTTTCAATAGCAGCTAATAAACTGTGAGCATTAAAATATAAAATAATAAAGCAAAACATAAAATGGAAATCAGCAAATTTAATTTTATGTATTTTTATTAATTTCAGAGAGAAAGGGAGGGGGGAGAGATATAAACACCAATTGAGACAGAACCATTGATCGGCTGCCTCCTGCACGCCCACCACTGGGGATGAAGCAACCTGGGCATGTGCCCCGACCAGGAATGGAATCTGACCTCCTGGTACACAGGTCGATGCTCAACCACTGAACCATATTGGCTGGGCAGCAAATGTGCTATTTTGCTATAGCCTGGGGTGGAGACCAGAATTACGCTACCGTGAGTTAATCATAAAATGTGAACTGAAAATCACTGTTCAAGGCATTCAGATTTTAGGACTCACCTGTGGATCGCTTTAGCGAGGAAAATAACCACAGCTATTAGAGAAATGACTCTGAAAGTACAGCTGGAATTTGTTGTCCTACATTAACATTTAAAGCTTAAAAAAATGCATTCCTTACCCTAGTCTCTCACTTACTAGGAAAACAAAATTCAATATGCATGTTAATATTCACTCAATCATTTCTTGAATATCCAGTAGGTGCTGCGCACTAGGGTTGCTAGAAATGAAGATTAACATGAAAGACAAGCTCTGACTTCATGAAGTTTAGAGTGTAGGAGGAGACAAAGATAACTAAAAACATCAAAAACAAAGAAACAGTGTATAAAACATAACTGACACTTTCCACCAAAAGATTGTTTATAAGGCTATGTGTAGAAGAACAGAACTTAGTACTATATGAAAAAAATTTATATAGTTAAAAGCAAAAGTTTACGCATTTCTTGTTATTTATATAAGAAAATGGAACTCTGGACGGGTGGCTCAGTTGGCTGGAGCAGGTCAGGGCACATACCCAGGTTGCGGGTTCGATCCCTGGTTGGGAGAGTATGGAAGACAACCAATCAATGCTTCTCACATTGAGGTCTGTCTGTCTGTCTCTCTCTCTTTCTCTTCTCTCTCAATAAAGAAAATAAAATAAAAAGTTATAAGCATCAAACCTAAAGCTATCAGGATGAAGCTTTCAACAGTCAAAATACTGTTGAAAGTCAAAATACTTTTCCCTCTTAAGTTTTTCTTAATGTTCCTTATCATGGTACCTAAAAAATCTAGGTACCCCTCTCCCACCCCTCCTCTCTCTAAGCATGTCTTTAGATGAGGATTTTTTTTAAAAAAAAAGTCAGCCCTAGCCGATTTGGCTCTGTGGATAAAGCATCCGCCTGGTTTTGGGACTTGATCCCCAGTAGGGGGCGTGCAGGAGGCAGCCAATCAATGATTCTCTTTCATCATTGATATTTCTTTTTTTAATAATATATTTTATTGATTTTTTTTACAGCGAGGAAGGGAGAGGGATAGAGAGCTAGAAACCCTGATGAGAGAAACATCGATCAGCTGCCTACTGCACACTCCACCCTGCAACCAAGGCACATGCCCTTGACCAGAATCAAACCTGGGACCCTTCAGTCCGCAGGCCGATGTTCTAGCCACTGAGCCAAACCAGTTAGGGCCATCATTGATATTTCTATCTCTGTCTCCCTCTCCCCCACTCTCTGAAAACAATAAAAATTTTTTTTTTTAAAAAGACGCTAGAACAAAAAATAGAATACTTACTTACCACTTCTCTTTCTAGTAGGTTATTCTTATTTTCAAGTGTCCTCACACGGCTAGTGGCTTCATTCAGAGCACCATCTAATTGACCGCATCTAAGACCATAAATTGAAATGAAACAATTGGAAGGTCAAGCCCTCTCCCTGACAAGTGTTCTGTAAACCTAACCGACTCCCCAGGACAGCACGTAACAAACACCAGCTCTCCGCGTCAGCCAAGACTCAGGACGCCGCTTTAGTAAAATGCTCCTCAGTGACCTGACGGCAGCACAGTGTCAGAGAAAATAAGGATGTAAAAAGACCCCTAAGAAAGATTAAGTCAACAACGCAAGACAGGAACAGATACCTCCTTGCCATCCCATGTTCACAGCAGCACCATTCACAGTACCCACAGGTGGAAGCAGCCCCAGTGTCCATCAGGGGATGGATGCAAAGCTATCCCTAGTACAGGGCCATTCTCCCCTGTGTTCCTACAGCTGTTTTAACAGGATAACTGTCTGGTACAAAAAAAGGTGGAGCACTGCCCAAGGGCGCTAGTCATCACCTTCTCATCAGGGATCCATGTGTAGCACTCATCTCCCATAAGGGACATTCCTTGACACACACAAGGTCTGCTCAACTGTTTCAGCATTCAGCCCACAGGAAGTACCTACGTGCATGTCAGTTATTAGTGTGTTCTAAGAGGCTGGTTCAAATCTGTAAAAATAATTACTTAGGAAAACGTGTTTTTGGTATTAAAATTTTCAAATCTACCCGGCCAGTATGGTTCAGTGGTTGAACATCGACCCATGAGCCAAGAGGTCACTGGTTTGATTCCAGGTCAGGGCACATGCCCGCAATCCCCAGTAGGGGGTGTGCAAGAGGCAGCCAATCGATGATTCTCTCTCATCAGTGAAGTTTCGATTTCTCTCTCCCTCTCCCTTTCTCTGAGATCAATAAAAATTAAAAAAAAATCAAAATCTGAGGCACGTGATTTACAAGTGATTTATCATCACAATATATTATAATATAGCCAAGTTGGATTGTATTTTTAAATTATAAAAATTAAATTATATTTTTTAAACTATAGTTAAGCTTTAAGTTTTACCTGTCTACAAGAATTTGATTGGTTTTCTTCCAATCTTCAACTGCAGAAATTTCTTTTGCCTCCAGCTTCTGTTTCAAGCTACTTATTTCTGACTCATAATAAGCTCGAAGATCTGCTATGTGCCGGGCCTGCTTTTCCTTCAGGTTCTGCCTGACGCTGTCAGCAGGAGGGAAAGGCTTGTTAGGAGAGTGTCTCCTCACCTCTGTCCCAAAAGAACAGTCATTCTCATGAGCAAAAACACAGCCTTTTCCCTTTGCACTCAGAAAATATAAACAGACAATACACAAGTTAACCACCTTGTGGTTAAATAAGAAAACAAGTAAATAAGAAAACAAGACATGGAGGGCAGGACTGGGGAATGAGGGGACAATGGGGGGATAAAGACACATTTGTAATTCTGAAATCAATAAAAATTAAAAAAAAAATTAAAATCTGAGGCACGTGATTTAGAAGTGATTTATCATCACAATATATTATAATATATCCAAGTTGGATTACATTATTTAATTCTTAGATGGTCTACCTTAAAAATGCTATCTCTGTTTTGAACTTAAGGTTTTATACATTACTGAAATTCAATAAAAACCACTTTCATCATTTAAGCAGACACCACAGAAAATCGATTAGTATTACAGGCCATCCACTGAAATACATACTTAGACAATAGCACAGGATCTTCCAGGGAAGCCAATGAAATGCATTCTGGGACACTGTTGGCTGTACCTGGAAGCTGGGACTGACTGACTGAGGCTGCAGTTACCATGACAGTGTTTTCTTCTTCCACGGTGTTGACCGAGAGGTCGTGACTAGTGACAGTATAGACTGAGGGGAACGTGGAGCTGGTCCTGCTTTCGTTTGGGAATGCGTGATTTTTCCAAGAGGCCGCTGTTGAGGCTTTTGCACGTGAAGGGCACTTGGGGAACCCAGACAACTGAGAGGTGGCGTTGCTTGCTTGCGAGAAGGAGTCTACGTCAGAGCGACTGGACACACTGGGCTCCAGAACGGAGTCTGGCGAGAAGGAGATCCTGTCCGGGAGGGCGTTCAGAAAGCCTGGCGGCTGAGTCCCCGCCATCTGCTCACTTGGCTTCATGTGTAACGTTGGGTCCAGAGTCAGCACCTGGAAACAGGCAGACAGCGTGGTTCCCCCTCCGCACGGGCTGCTGTGGAGGTGAGCAGCCAGGCCTCCCGGGAAACGCGCTAAAGCCCACAGAGGGTCGGAAGCAGCTTCCCTCCACCCCGCAGAGTGCGGGCCACGTTACCTCGGGCGGATGGCTTGGGCTGGAAGAAGGGAGATTCCTCTCGGGTAACTGCTTGTTTTCCCTTTGCTTTTTATGGTAAATATCCCTCAGTGACGGAAGCTTCATCTCATTACTACTGTTAGCCTTAAACACAAAACAAAATTATTTCAATGCTATTAGCAAGGAAGAAAAGCTTTCTGAAATCAAGATCAGCACCATAAGAGATTTTTTAAAGGTTGTTAATAAATTAAGCATTGTGCTGTCAGATTTATAATGAAGGTTTGGAAGTAAAACTGATTACAATGAGTCTCTCTTACAATGAGAACGTTTTCCTATCCCCCCCAACAATAAATATAAAGGGAATCATCTCAACCTCATTACTTAATGGCCTAGAATACTTTCAAAGAATAAAATCGTTGGACATCCCCTACTCAAAATGAGGAGTTCTGAGATAAGACAAGACTTGAGAAAGAAGGAATGAAGCAGGACAAGGACGCTTCTCGCCAGACTGATTTCCTGAGACTCATGGGGACAGCTGCCAAGAGGTGCAGCTCCTCAGCTATGTGGTTAGGTCACGTTAGGAGCTGGCAGACAAGAAAAGGTGTTTCTACAGCTTGACGTCGGGGCTCCGCTGCGCTGGAAATACTGCACCACCGTCTAAGCTCCAAGTGAAAAAACCCAGGGCTCAAATTATTTCAAGGTGGGAGCTAGTGCCGGGTACCATTTAACCTTGTCAAGTGTGACCTGTGGCCATTCTGTCAAATGAGACTGAATTCCAGGAGGGACACACTGCCAGGCAGTTCATCCTACAGCCTTACCTCAAGTCCCATTCCCAGGCCCAAAGCAGCTGCAGGGCACCAGGAACTATATTGTTAAATCAACCCCGTTACTAGCTTGTGAAAAAGATCATTGTATTGTTGTGTGTGTGGAAGGTATTAATTTGATAAACGTAAACCCTAAAAATTTCTCTGTAATCCCGTTTTAAAACTTGATGGTTTATATACCAATGACTTAGAGGCCCTCAAGTCTTACGGCCCATGACAAGCAGCAGCTCTCTGGCTCCAGCCTCAGCTCTGCCCGCTGGCTGCAGCTATTCCACTCAGAGCTCACGGTGGTACAAGCTCCCATGTGCCACCACTTTGATGATTTCTCTTCTCTTCATATTGTAACATCTCTGAAATGAGGTCTTGTAACTGGCATCTTGTAACTACTGCCAGTCAAACAGCAGCTGTGATATGTCATTGCCTGCTCATAAGCAAATACCAAAGCCATCCACGTGGCCACAAAGGTGTGCTGAGACTACAAGGAAGCCTGGGAGCCGCTATGAAGGGACAGGAGCAGGCATGCGCAGCAGCTGTGCCATCTGGGAGTCAGGTCCCCGCAGCATCAAGGAAGGAATGCCATGTCACGAAGGAAACAGTAGGTGGGAAAACAGATACCCACACTGGGATGGAAAAGGAGGGTGAGCCTCTGCAGGTGAGGAAGTTTGAACCAATGTATTTCCCTTACATTTTCCTTTCTAAGTACATATAAGGCTTACATGATAAAAATCTATCTTTAATCACAAGCTCTTTTTGTAAGAAAACAATAGAAATTCTAAGTGATAAGAAAGCACTGCAGGCCTGGCTGGTTTGGCTCAGTGGATAGAGCGCTGGCCTGCAGACTAAAGGTTCCCGGGTTTGATTCTGGTCAAAGGCACATACCTGGGTTGCAGGCTCCATCCCCAGTAGGGGGCACACAGGAGGCAGCCAGTCAATGATCCTTTCTCATCTTTGATGTTTCTCTCTCTCACCCCTCCCCCTTCCTCTCTGAAATCAATAAAAAAATATTTTTAAAAAAGAGTTTATTAAAAAAAAAAGAAAGCATTGCATCAGTTTAATTGGTAAATTCTTTTCTTGGTAGCCTATCACACAGAAAATCTTCAAATGGATGGCATCTTAGAGCCAACAAATACAGCATTAATTACTGAGGTTGCAGATCAAGGAACACACAGGCAGCCCTGTAAGCAGAGCCCACTCAGGCTCCCAGCCCCTCAGTCACACGTCCCACCCTTCCTTCCTCCCTGGGGTTATCTGGCTTTTTGCTCCTTCCTCTGAAGACCCCGTCTGCCACAGCTGTCTATGGCTGTCACTCAGGCTCAGCTCTCCTGGTTACTTTAATGGTATCTCTCCTTTTCCCAAACTACTCTTCCCTCATCACCTAATCAAAACAAGAAGTGAAGTATGTACCTTGATGTGCACATATTGGAGAGCTGTATTTCTTTATTCTGAAATAAACAAAGTATTTACATTTCTTGCTCAAAGAAAATTAATACCAATTAAACTGTTCAGCACTGGAATACAAATGGATTAGTGGGAGGGTGTAACAGGGTACAGAGTCAAACCAGGCCTGAGAGCAGGAAAAGTTTATCTATGGGCCTACTGTATTTTTTTAAATATATTTTATTTATTTTTTACAGAGAGAAGGGGAGAGGATAGAGAGTTAGAAACATTGATGAGAGAGAAACATCAATCAGCTGCCTCCTGCACACCCACTACTAGGGATGTGCCTGCAACCAAGGTACATGCCCTTGACCGGAACCGACCCTGGAACCCTTCAGTCCGCAGGCCAACGCTCTATCCACTGAGCCAAACCAGTTAGGACAGGCCTACTGTATTTAAATAGTAGGCACAAAACCACCTCATTTACTTTCACAAAGCACTCATGAGCTTTTTTTTTTTTAAATCCTCACCTGAGGACATGTTTTATTGATTTTTAGAGAGAGAGGAAGAGAAAGAGAGAGAAACATCAATTGGTTGCCTCTCACATGTGCCCCTACTAGGAGGGATCAAACCCAAAACCTAGAAATATGCCCTGATCGGGAATTGAACCTGGAACCCTTCAGTGCACCTGATGATGCCCAACCAACTGAGCCACACCAGCCAGGGTCACTGGGCATTTTTAATCCCACTCTTAAGTAACTTTCCTAAGATCACATAGGCAATGACAGACAGAAACTGAGAGCAGATGACAATGATTTAATGCCCATGCTTTCTTATCTGCGTCGGAAAGTGAAAAACACAACGTGTATAATGAAGTCAAGTACTTATCTACCATGTGACAATGCAAACACACACACGTTTTGACTTACCAGGCTGGCTGACACTTGCGGGGAGGAGGACGGGGCAAAGGGCTTGTCCGTGACCTCGGGCAGAGAGTGGTACGTGTCCTTCTCCTCCAGTCTCCAGTGTGTCAGGCCTGCGCAGGCACACAGAAGAGAAGCGAGAAGAGACAGAACAATAGTGATTCTAGGGTAACATTTCTACCTAAAGAAAACGAAAATCTGGAAGTAACTAGCCTTTGTCTATCTGAATACGAAAAGTTTCATTGGACGGAAAACAGTTGACATGAATGCCTTACCATGTAAGAGTCCTGACTTCATGATCCAAGTATTTAAAGTTGAAATATGTTACAAGTCAAGATCAACTAGCATAATTAAAAAAATTTAAACACAACAATTTCTTTCTGAATAGTACAGACTTATATGGAAGCAATGTAAAGAATTCAATAATTTAAATATTTATTGAGCATCTACTGTGCCAGGCTGGGCGCAGGGAGACTGAGACCCAAACAACAGGAAAATCACAGGAAGTTAGAGGGTGGTGTCCACTCAGTTGGTAAAATTTAAAAATCCAGAGAAGGGAATATGTAATTGGGGGAGGGGAAGGTGCTGGTTTTGGACAGGGTTGTCAGGGTTGGCTCACTGCAGAGTAACAATTAAGGAGTTGGCCATTTTAGCCACATATGAGGGGGGCAGAACATTCCAAGTTCGGAAAGCAGCCCATGCAAAAGCCCTGAATGAGAACTTTGTGGACCAACAGCCTCCCTGCCCAAGCAGAGAAAGGCAGAGAGCGGCAGAGCGTGAAATGAGGCCAGAGTGTGAGGTCAGAGCGTGCAGGGCAGGTTCTCGCAGGCCTCCATAGGCCTCACAGACTCTCCAAGGCCTAACAGAGGTTAGAGCCGAGGAGTCACAAGGAGCAGGTGGCTGGCTACTGCGCTGAGCACAGATGGAAAGATGAGCGCAGGGAGGCAGGGAAAAAGTCGCAGAAGCCCAGGTGACAGGTGATGGGGCTCCATTAGGGTGAAGGTGGTTGGGGTAGCACAGTTTTCAGAAGATAAAGCTAATTCCTGCCGATGAACTGATGCAGGAGTGTGGAAACGGAGCCACCATGTAAAACCGTTAGAACTAAAGTAGAGCGTGGAGAATGGCTCCCAGAGTTTGCATTCCGTTCATTTTGAGGCACCACGAAAATGCTAAGGCCATTTCTGTGCTATTTGTAATACCTGCAGGCTCTTCCTCAGCCCCAGGCGGGCGTAGCGTGTGCGGGAAGCAACCAATCCATGTGTGTCTCTCCCCCTCTCCCTTCCACTCTCTCTAAAAATCAATGGAAAAATATCCTCCGGTTAGGATTAACAACAAAACAGCAACAAAAAAGAAAGAAAGAAATACCTGCAGAAACGCATCTATCCTGACAGTAGGCAGACACCAAGTAAGGAAGCTACAGCTACCATGTGTTCACTTACAGAGACCACTCTGTAAGACCACATGAGTCTCCCCGCTGGGAAATGCAGTTGTTATTAAAAAGGAAAAAGGGGGGGGGGGTCTTTAAACATGTAAGTTTCATACCTGGTCCTGAATCAGACATCCAAAAATTGGGGCTTTCGTCTGGCTTACTGAGGTAAAAAGCATGAGGTGGTGTAGCAGCAGCGAACTCCAACTGCAATTCAAGAGGACAACTGTGAGCTGCCAGCTAAACACCCCAGGCACAGACTGCTGACCAAGGTCAAAGCTGGCGCAGGGACCTGTCAGGGGTCCGTGCACAACACCTGGCTGGCCCTCTGGTTGCAAGAATGCAAAACAACGGGAATTTAACAGCAAATAATTCTCTTTTCCTATATAAGTTAGAAAAGTTAATTTGAGTTTTCTGCAGACCTGAGAGGAGAAAACTAGGAGCAGGTGCTATTCAATGAGTTTGGCAGGAAAATGTGTTAATAATTTGCCATCTACTTGCAAAAGAAATGTGAGGTGCCTAGAATTAAAGTCCTTTGGTATAAAAATGAATGTAAGAGCTATAATAATTCACCTTATCATTCAAACTACATTAAATCAGATCAACTCTGAAAACCACAATAATTAATATGAACTTTAAATAGTAGACTACATCTTTTCTTTTTTAAAAAAATATATTCTATTGATTCTTTACAGAGAAGAAGGGAGAGGGACAGAGAGCCAGAAACATCGATGAGAGAGATCAATCAGCTGCCTCCTGCACGTCTCCCAGTGGGAATGTGCCCGCAACCAAGGTACATGCCCTTGACCGGAATCGAACCTGGGACTCCAGAGTCCGCAGGCCAACGCTCTATCCACTGAGCCAAACCGGTTCAGCTACATCTTTTTTAAAAATATTTTTTTATTGATTTCAGAGAGAGGAAGGGAGAGGGAAAGAAAGAAACCCCCCTATTGGGGGATTGAGCCCGAAACGTAGGCATGTGTCCTGACGGGGAATCGGAGAATCGGGGAATAGGGGAATCGAACCTTCCACGCTCAACCACTGGCCTCCCTGAGGGTTTTTAAAAAACAATGAAATGAATGACTCGGTTTAAATGTGACATCTGCAGTTGAAAAAGAATTAGGGCCTTTACAAAACAGTTCATTTTTTCTAGTATTTTCTCCCTCGTTAGTTTTGATTTCTGGGAAAGAAGCAAGACTTAGGGCCAATCACTGCTTCCACTCCTCTGTGCCGCCAAAAGGCAGAGATGTCAACGGAACAAACTGACCATGACATCTGTGCGGTGAGCAGGCAGGAAACCAAGAGTGACATGACAGTCACCCACCTTGTCCACCAGCACCCACCTTCTCCACCAGCACCCACCTTCTCCACCGGCACCCACCTTGTCCACCAGCACCCACCTTGTCCACCAGCACTTTCTGGGGCTGCTCGGTTCCTTGCGTGGATTGGGGACACCCCTCTTCGGCATGGGCTCCCTTCGGGTGGTTCTGCTTCAGCTTCTGCGCCCATGATGTTATCGCCTTACTACTTCAAAAGAGAAAACCAAAATGACTCTTTAGGTGTCATCCATCCCATGAGAAACTAAATACACGCCGACACCGTATCAGTGGAAAGGGCTCTGAGTTGTTTTCTAAGAGAAAAGGGCGGATGGACATTATGGATTCACCTACATTTCTTTTTCCAGTTTCTCATTCCCAAAGGCAAAATGAACTAAAAGACCAACCGCGATCAGCAGTACATACAGTCTATAGCCGTCAACCAAAGCAAAACCACGCAGCGACGCTTCCAGGCCTAAATCTATCTCTACAGTGAGCACATTTATTCCCATGGACTAATAACTACACTGCATGTGCACAAGACTGGCTGCTCTGGCTGCACACCTGACTTTGTGGCACATTTCAGAGATACAAAACTGGAAATTGAGGGGAATCTACATAATTTTAAATGATTTTTTGTTTTACAAACATTCAGCTACAGTTCCTTTACTAAAAAGTCCCTGGGTCAATCACAATGTTGTTAAACTTACAAGTCTCTTCTTATATATAAAAAGACACACAAAATCAAGTATGCTTGTGTATAATTTTTTTAATAAGATATAAAGTTTATATTTTATATCATGCCTGGAAGCAAGATCTCAACAGTCTGAGAAAAATGCTTCTTGCTTGTGTATAATTTTTGATTTCCAATTACATAAACATGTGTAACAAAATCCCATTGTTGACATAGTCCTATACTACCATTCTGAGCAAGTTTATAGTGACTAGAAATCCTAGAAGGCATTTTTCTGGCAAGGCCTCCCTCCCACCTTAAGGGTTTAGTAGTCTCATAACATTGCAAATGGGAAGAGCCCGACTCAGGTGGCTCAGTAGTTGAGCATGAATCTATGAACCAGGAGGTCACGGTTCCGTTCCGTCAGGGCACAGGCCTGGGTTGCGGGCTTGATCCCCAGTGTGGGGCGTGCAGGAGGCAGCAATCAATGATTTTCTCTCATCACTGATGTTTCTATCTCTCTCTCTCTCCCTCTCCCTTCCTCTCTAAAATCAATAAAAATATGTTAAGAAAAAAAAGGGAATCATTAGTACATACTGTGCTTTGTTTATTCCAGCTTCCACAGGCACTAACTGAAAGACTTTGGTAAAACAGATAAATGTTCAAATGCATCTCATTCTACGAAAAGGAGCTTTATCTGCTAGATTCTAAGTGTATTAAACAAGAAAACGCCCCTCAAATGATGCAGAAACTCTACTTACCCACTTGTGTTTCCACTGTACACTTCCAAAATCTTACTTTCACCGAGAAACTTGTGTTCAAAATCACCAGGAAAAATGGAAATGTCTTCCTTCAGCGAGTCACTGAACTCTTGGGGAGAATGGATGTAGAAACGCTTGTGTTTTCCACCATCCACAGGAGACGAGGTCTGCACGGCTGGCACCCCGCACTGCCCCGCCGAAGCCTCCGTGTGCTCCATGAACTCCTGGGGGCACTTAGACGTGCAGGTATTTAACTCCGAGACACAAAAGGTCCCATAGCCACTGCTCACTGAGCTGCTGTCCACATTGCAGTCTGGCTGTGATGGGGATGTTTCCTGCTGCATTTCAGGTTCTTTGGGCTTTGGGTAACTGAGGACAGACTCATTTCTGTCACTGTTTTCAGAAAAGAACCCCATCTGCCTTCCTGAAGAGACGTGTTCGCTCAGAGAACTTCTGTCACAGGAAGCCCGCGAAGCATTGCTGCTCTGTAACTTGACTAAATTCTTTATTTCCTTCTGGACCCGCTGAAAATAACACGTGACGGGTTTAGGTAAGAAAGTATATTAAACATGACACTTTTATAAATGGTATGAAAATAGTGTTCAAAATACGGTATTACTCTAAAGATAATCCACGTTTTATCTTCAGTTTATAAACAAAGTTGATATAAAGTACATATCTTACGCCTAACAAGACGCCCGTGTAAATAACAACTTACTTGGACTTGGTTGTGGAACTGCTCCTGCTGGGCCGCTATCTGTTCTTGGCACTGTTTTTCCACCAAGTTGAATAGCTGTAACCACCTGGCCTAATAATTACACAATATTTTAGTTAAGGATCATTTCTAACCCAATATTTCACAGAAAAATCCCTCCAGTAGGAAAGGGTCTTTTTAACAATGTATTTTTAATGTAAAATTTGTAAGTGGAATTAAATAGTTGTAAAACCATGTTTAATGTAAAAATACAAGCTCATAGGCTTGGGGACCCCTTTCTTGTGGGGTAAATCTTCCTTTTCCAACTGGCATCTTACCCTGATGTTCTCTGTTATCATTTTGGATTGAATAAGAATGGGTAGGGGCACCTTACAGTTGTCTCATAACAACTAAGGATTTTCTTAACAGTGACTTACACTCCCAAAAAGAATCCCACATCTTAAAACAAGAAATCGTTTGGTATTATGAAGTTTTAGCTCCTAATCTATTTGTGTAAAAACACCTTTTTAAAGTTGGGTATTGAAGAGTTTAAAGCTGTACAGCTGAAAAAGGACTAAAAACCCCCGAGTTGGCCTGCGACTCTTCCCAGCCTGTTTAGGTCTTGACCCACCCGCCTCCCCAGAGCAGTTAGTGCTCCTGTGACTGGCCGGCCGCTGTGCTTTCCGTCATGGACTACACGCAATAACCTACAATGTCACAGCAGCGGCCATGAACGCGGGCTGCCCTGGGTAAAGCCTCCCACTGTCTTTCCTACCATTCCTTCCCGGCCCTGCCGGATCTGGCCCCACACCTGCACCCCCTCTCATCCTCTCTGCCCCCTGCTCAATACACACCAAAGTCGCTGGCTTTTCTGTCTAATCACGAACATGTTCTTGAGACACACTTCTCACTGTCTTTTTCACATTCATTCAGTATCATTCCCGTTAATATATCCGGTCACTTTACTTTAGCACTAACTTCAGTGTCATGCGCTACAGGATAGCCATTTCTAACAATGCAGACTTACATAGAGGTACCTTTATAGTTATTTTAAAATTCAAAAAAACAAAACAAAACTAGATACCTCGCAGTTTTTCCAAAGCTCCGAGTCAGTCCTCCCGCTGTGCTGTAGCTCTTGCATGAAAGAGGTGAGGGCTTCACCTGTGCCTTGAGTTACGGCCGGTCTGGTCTTCCCTGAGAAAGAGGATACCCCATTTGTACTAAGGTGGGGGCTACTTCTGTTGAAACATAAATAATTCAAATGGTTTTCCTCATTCTACCAGAGTGTTGAATAATTCAGCAGTTCAAGATTTAGCAGAGCAGTACAAACCACTGATATTTAATCCTTCTTAATGGCACTTCATTTGTTGCAAATCTGATCACAAGTTTGCCCACGAAAGAAAAATAGCAGTAAAAAGACAGACAGCATTTAATTTTTTTAAAAGAACACAACAGAAAGGCCTGTTTCAAAAGTGAGAGGATACTCGGAAGTTCCAGCAGAAAACAAAAGTTTCTGCTAAACAATAATAAGCAACACCTCCAGCCCCACTCCAGCCCCTCTGATCTAAATTATTGCAGAGGACTGCTTGCCCCTTTAAGAACAGCCCCTTATTGTAATGAAATTCTCCCCCCAAACCCCCCGTTGTCCAGAATGACAGTGGAGTCTTGTTCACTGGATCCCTCTAATTTGGCGTGATAAGCTGATGCTTATCTTTGCACATCTCTGAATAAAAGTTGTGCCAAGCAAATTAGCACCAAATATTCAGGACGAATTTAGCCTATTCAGTGTGCAAAATACCACTGATTCTCTCCAGGAGGACTGCCTTTCCAAACTGGAGATGAATTCATTTCAGATTTGTTTCATACAAACACAAAAAGCATAATTACGACATTAACATTTATTTAAATTCCAATCGCTGAAAGGCCATTTCATTTCTCCGGCGGCACTCTGCTTTGTTTCACTAAGAATGTGTGAGAGAGAGGACACTAATGAAAATAACAGCAAAACAGAATTAGAAGCAGAGAAAATATTAATAAAAATTCGAAGGATAGAAGCACAGAATCTGTTGTCCACCAGGGATTTATATTAACCCAATTTGAATTTGGCCAGTTTAGCTCCAGTCGCAGTGAAAAGAGAGGCAAGCTCAGCTGCGTAATTTTCACTAGAAAGGCACATGTAGGTTGGCTCCTGCAGCAAATACAACACTAGGTTCTGGAAGTGGGCTTCCCAGGGGCCCGGCGGCACAGGAAACTAGTGCAGGGCCAGCTTTTGGCAGTGGGTCGAGATTATCAGGCAGACATCTCTCTGGACCACCTCCCACGCCTGGTTTGTTTCCTGTGCCCTCCTTTAATTTATGCTTCCTCCTATTGTGTGTAAAGGCATTTGCCCCTTTAACAGCAGGCACCAGACTGCCTCTTACACTTCATTGTGCCTGCTTTTTATAGCTGACCTCCTCTAACAGCCCCTGCCTCTTTCCTGGTTTTCAGCTACTGTAAATTTAGAAACTAAGTAATCAAGCTTGTCAGACTATGTACACAATCAGAGTGAACAGGCTCTGATCAGAACAAACCAAACGAGATCGTTTTAAAAATAAAATGCATTGTTTGGCGGAACCTATTTTGTCGGCTTGGTATGAGGTGTTTTTTGTTTTTTTCTTACTTCCTAGTATTCAACTTTAATTGCTTCTTCCAGATTGGTGAGCTATTTCTGCAATATTAAACATTATTGATCATGTTATCTTAAAAATGTAGAAATTGCCCAGCCGGCATGGCTCAATGGTTTGAGCATCAACCTATAAACCAGGAGGTCATGGTTGGATTCCTGGTCAGGGCACATGCCTGGGTTGAGGGCTTGATTCCCAGTGTGGGTCATGCAGAAGGCAGTCGTCGATCAATGATTCTCTCTCATCATTGATGTTTCTATCTCTCTCTCTCCCTCTTCCTTCCTCTCTGAAATCAATTTTTTTTAAACTGAAATAATATTTAGGCAACTAAATTTTAATGATGTTCTTGTAATTTACTGAAAACCAAAAAAAGGTATAAAGACCACTGCAACTAGCAAAAACAAGTTCTTTCTCACAGTTCCCCATGCAAAAGTACATACCTCTGGCAGAAATAAAATCATGGAAGCTCTAAAACTATTCTTATCTGTCCCTGAACAATTCCTGATCATAATTTTGTTTTATTTTTTAGTGCAAATCAGTAACTATGACACTATTTGGATAAATTGGTAATCTATGCAAATAAATTTATTTTTATTTGTTAATACACTTTTTAAAAATCTATCCCATTCTTACCTATTAGTACTTAAGTTCAGTCCAAGAGAGTAGGGAGAATTTTTTATATCAGATTCTACAGAAGATGAGGTTTTTTGTAAGGATTTCACCAAGTCAGCATCTTCCATAGTGGACAGAAATTGTTATGCTCTCTCATTTGAAAGTGCAGGTTCTTTCACTGTCTGAAGAAACTGAATCCGGGTCATCTTCAGATGCTTCATCGTCTACAGGCATTTTCAGTTGCTAACATTCAGAACTGTGAGATATCCTAAGTTCCCAAGACTCTGAAAATGAATGGGGGGAAAAATACTACTAAAAAGCCACTAAACCTAGCAACTATCTCTTCGTAACTTTGGCAACTGTGATCCTTTTATACAGGTCTACATTACGGAGAGCAACATCATTTCCAATAGCCAAAATGCAGAAACAACCCAAATACCCATCAAGTGATGAATGCATAAATGAATGTGGTGGTATAAAGGAATCTTTTCAGCCATAAAAAGGAATGAAGTACTAATAAAAGGAATGAAGTACTGAGATATGCTACAATGTGGATGAACATCCTACAATGTGAACCATGAAAACATTATAGGAAGCTCAGTAAAAGACCACATATTGTATGATCCCATTTATACAAAATATCTAGAATAGTCAAATCTACAGAGACAGAAAGTAGATGAATGTTTGCCAGGTGAGGAAAGGGGAGAATGAGAGTGACCTAAACAGGTATGGGTGTCTTTTGGGGGCAATGAAAAGTTCTGGAATTACATAGTGGTGATAGTTGCACAACTCTATGAATATACTAAAACCCAATGAACTGTATACTTTAAAAGAATGAACTTTATGGTATGTGAATTATATCTCAACAAAAATATACAATAGGGGTGGATCTGCAAAATAGCATCATCTTTTACAGGTAAGATTTCAGAACTGTATGTGTCTAATAATCAAGGTTCTAGACACAATGCTACTAGGTAACAACTTACATGTCCATTTGCTTAATAAATTCTACAAAGCATTCATGCTTATTGATTTACACAGTGAGTAGATGACAAAGAACTCAGTATTTAAGTTGGTCTTAAAAACAGCCGATTAAGCCGTTCACCATGGTTGTTTGCCACCGGCTGGAAGGTGGGGTGGAAGGAATGCATTTTGCACTCCACGGCCTTTTGTACACTGTATATGCATTACTTCTTTAAAAATAAACTATTTGCCAGATCAACTAAAACTGAACTGACACTAGGTATACAGAGTCAAACAATATGCCTCCTTCTTAGGAAATTCACGTATTTTAAAAACACACACAAGACAAAAAGAAAACCTTGCTGCTCACAAAATGTGAAGTTTAGGGAGTGAGACCGAGAAAAGTGATCTAGTGTTCCGGTTCCTCTAGGCTCCCACTTCCCAGGGCCTGGTTTTCACAAAGCACAACCTCAACCGCGTCATCTCACGAAGGGAACCGCGTCCTTCAGGGACAGGTGTGGAGGCCAAGGTTCACCGGGCCGAACCCAATGGATTTCTCCCCAGTGGCTTCGGCCCATCGCCGCCGACAAATGGGGTATTGAAAACGCCAGGGGCTGCGCCTCCCAACTGGCAACCAAAACGCCCGGAAGCACATCACCTCGCTCTTCCACCACAAAGAACCACAAGCTCCCTGGGGATGAGGACCCGCAGCCCATCTCTTCCTCCCCGGCCGAGATCATCCGGATGCAGGAGATCCAGACGGAAAACCACTTTAAATGTGACGATGCTTCGCCACCCGCGGGGTGAGGGGTGAAGGTTAAAGGGGGGAGGAGGGGGGTACCCTGATATACAATGCAAAAATTTTTTAAGAAAACGTCATAGAGAATAAATAGTACAGAGACCATTTTATATTTCACAGCAACAAAATACCATGCTTTTGGTTTCTCCCGACCCCTAACAAAAGAAAAAGAGTTGGGGGAGAAGCGAACGGCTGATGGGGGCCTGATGCTGCTATAAAAGTTAACGTGCAGTTTTGCTTTGCTGGGAGCCCAAGGGGGGAAGGAAGGGGGGATTGCAGAGGTCGGGTACCCGGACCCCAAAGGCTGGTGCGGGCTCTCGGGTCCACGTGAGAAGGCGAGGGAGGACGCACGCAATCGCCCGAACGCAAGGCTGTCGTCCCATCAAATGCGGCCGCGATTCCCCAAGTCAACGAAGGAAACGAGGAATTCCCCAAGCCCCCCGCCCCTCGGGGAGAGGCGCTCTGCCATTGGGCCGCGCGGGTGTCACTCAAGGGCACCGACGCTAGAATGGGCGCCCGGCCGCGGGCAAAGCCCCCACACGCCCGAGGGCTGGGGGAGAGCTGCGGCGTGTGGCCGTCGTCTCCCTGGCCCTCTAGGCCGTCAGCACGCTCAGGGCTCCTCTAAGGCCGTGTCTTCTAAGTCTCGTCCCTCCTGTCCCCCGAGACCGGCAGCTCCCTGCAGGCGGGCGACCGCTTACCTGGCCGCCGATTCAATTCAGCGTTGGGCGAGCGGCCTCTCGCGACCGTTAAACTTCAGGGAGCGTGCGCGCGCCCGGCGCCTGGCCGGCGATTGGCCGCTCGAGAAGGGGCGGAGACACTGAGCAGCTGCGCGCGCCGCGAACTCCCCCTTCCCTCCCCTCAGCTCGCGCGGGAGACCGAGGTCGAACGCCTGGGAACTGGTGCGGGGCGTGGTCATTGTCAAGCCCTCTCGTCTGATTGGTTCTCTGGCAGCTTTACCGGGAAGAGGCCTCGACTTTCCGCATGCGCAGTTGGTAAGAAGGCGGCTGGGAGCCTCGGCTGAAGCACGGCGCATGCGCAGACGCGAGAGTGCGTTGCGCTCCCTATTCGGCGGTGATTCTGGTTCCCATCAGGTCTTTGGGGGCGGAGGCCGATCGTGGGGTCGGGTAAGTGTCCGCGGAGAAATCGGGCACCCGCACGGTTACCCACGATTGTCAAGGGCTCTGGAAAGGGGACTGGGAGCCCGGACGCCTTGAGTTTTCCGGTTTGCGACCCTGAGTCGCGCAGCCTGTTGATCTGAGGCCCTGTTGGCGGTGCGGTGGAGCCGGTGCAGACACCTGAGCTGCTTTCCCTGCACCTGGTGTAGCCTAGGCTGCGGGGGGTCGGCCTTGGCTATCTTCAAGGACGGGGGCGGGGGGGGGGACAGGAGAGGGAAGCCCACGCCCTGCAGAAAACAGGACAAATGGAACGGTCCCCGTGGACTTGTTCAGCAGAGCCTGTCGCACCCGTAGCACGCTCGCAGCAGGGCTGTTGCAGGCCTGGCACATAGTAGGTGTCAGCGTCGCTCCTGTCAGAGCTTTCAAAGGACGAGAGAGATCCCGCGCCCCTCGCCGTGGGCCCCCAGCCCCCCTCTCTCGCTCGGTTCCGTCCACATTCTTCAAGCTGGTGAGCCTTTCCAGTACTTGCAGCTTTGAGATTTCCCTCCAAGGCATAGGGGCTTTGGCTGCCACTTAGAGCTGCCTGAGCGGGCGGGACCTCGGAGCTGTGCCTGCCCTGGGGACGAGGCCGCCCATCGCATCCCAGCCCCCCAAGAATTCCTAGCAATCACGTTTCAGCCGGAAAGCACCCGTCTCCCTCCCAGACCTCATGCGCGCCTGGAGGACGGCAAGCTTAAATGAATCGAACCCCCACCCACCCCACATTGTGTTAATCCACCCGCTGATATTATGCTCGTGTGACACTAACCAAAGTCCAAATTATTTTCTTAATGGTGCTTTTATTTCATTCTTTTAAATATGTTTTTATTGATTTGAGAGACAGAGGAAGGGAAAGGGGAGAGGGAGAAACATCCAGAGAGTAGCAGGGATCAGCTGCCTCCTGCACGCCCCCCACTGGGGGCTCTGCTCCAAAACCCAGGTATGTGCCCCGACTAGGAATGGAACCAGCACCCTCCTGGTTCATGTCCACGCTCAACCGCTGAGCCACACTGGCGGGGCGGAGTCTTTAAATTGACAGCTTTATGGCAGAGATCTTTCCGTCTTTTACATTGACTGGGATAAGATCAGGCTATTCAGCAACAGCGGTCGCTAGTAGCTTGAAAAATGTAGTGCCTGTTAACCAGGAGGTTATTTTGTGTCGTTGGTTTTGTTTTGTTTTGTTTTTAAATATATTTTATTGATTTTTTACAGAGAGGAAGGGAGAGGGATAGAGAGTTAGAAACATCAATGAGAGAGAAACATCCATCAGCTGCCTCCTGCATACTCCCTACTGGGGATGTGCCCGCAACCAAGGTACATGCCCTTGACGGGAATCTATTCTGGGACCCTTGAGTCCGCAGGCCAATGCTGTATCCACTGAGCCAAACTGGCTAGGGCTGTCGTTGGTTTTTATATACAAAGTTTGTCATCGGGGGACCAGTTCTCCACAGCAAAAGAGGAGGAACTCTAAAACTAAATCTATAGTTTATCCATTAAATATGGAAGTGATCAGGTATACATTTAAATACGGATTTTTTTTTTCATCTTTCCCGACTTTTCCTACCATACTAGGTAATCCCTAAAGATCTCTAAGTTTGAACCAGGACTTGTTTGATGAAGGTGGGTTTTTATCTTTCCATTTGAACCTGCCGGGAAGTCCAGCTGTGCTCCTGGCATCATAATTTGTTCCTTGGCACCTGCTTTCCTGGATCACAATTATGACCTCACCTAACAGTATGTCTTTGGTACTTTCAAGGTTTCCAAGTACTTCTTGAATGGGACCATCCCCAGTAAAATAATGAGCAGGTCGCTGTTCTAGAAGCCTTTTCACTCTGAGCTCTAATCACATAAACACCCATGAAGTCGTGAGTTTGCAGAGTGGGTCTGTGCGCTGAGACCACAGTGTGTGTGGTGTGTCACGGGTTCCTGAGCTCCGTAGTGTAGGGATCCGAAGTGCTCACTGCTTCACATTTGTGGCGACGTGTGATTTTTCTCACCCCAGCTGGTATTACTACCTCCGTCTTACAGATGAGCAAACATGGCCAGAGTTGCATAGAGAGTGGAGACATTGACACAGGTTGCTCTGACTACAAAGCAAGATAGCCTTTCAGGGGCCAAAAAAATGAGAGGAAGAAGAGTCAAGAAGAGAAAGTTGAGGGAATGAGCTAACACTTTAAAGAGCTGAGAAAGGACTGGTCTGGAGATGTTACAAAAGGTAAAGAAACAAGCTGTAGAAAGGACCAATTTAGTTTAAGAAATGGACCAGCTGCCCAGGCTGGTGTGCTCAGTGGTTAGAGTGTTGGCCTTTGAGCCCATTTAGGGTCGGGAGTTTGATTCCCAGTCAAGGGCACGTACCTGGGTTGCAGGTTCCATCGCCAGCCCTGGTCAGGGTTCGTGCAGTAGGCAACCAATCAATGTGTTTCTCTCACATTGATGTTTCTCTTTCTTCCCCCTCCCTCCTTCCCACTCTCTCTACGTTTAAAAGAAAAACTGAACAGGGCGTTATGGGATGAATGGAAAGCGTTTCTCTTGATCTGCTTCATTGTTGCCTCTTGAACCACAGCAAATCCAAGATGATAACTGCATTTCCTGCTCAACCTGTTACGCTTGTCTTCTTGGAGAACCACGTCTCTGTGACACTTCCTGTGGGAGAGGCACTTCATCCTCAGGGGAAACCTCTCTTGATCTGCTTCATTGTTGCCTCTTGAACCGCAGCGAGAAGCCTATTAAACTTCCACCAGACCTAGAGTAGCCTCTCCCTCTTCCCCCCAAATCCAAGATGATAACTGCATTTCCTGCTCAACCCGTTACGCTTGTCTTCTTGGAGAACCAAGTCTCTGTGACACTTCCTGTGGGAGAGGCGCTTCATCCTCAGGGGAAACGGAGCCACGGAAAGGCCAGGGTCTGCTTCGGGCCTGAGCCGGCCCAGTGGCTCCATCTGCGAGGGGCTCGCTCTCAGAAGGGTTCCAGGCAACTAGAACAGGAGGGTGAGCCGGTGGGAAAGGCAGAGGGAGGCTGCTCGATCTGACCGCCCATTCTGCAGGGAGCCCCAAAACTCACCTTTGCAACATGAATTAGCATTAAGCATTTCTCAGAATCCTCCTCTCATGGAGCCTCTGGTGCCATCAGCTGGCCATTTTGACTTTAAAGCTGCAAGGTTGCAATCAGCCTTTTCAAGCTCACTGGGCTTGGTCTTTGCCCATTGTTCTGAGACCTGCCTTTTTTTATTTTTTTCATTGATTTCAGAGAGGAAGGGAGAGAGAGAGTGATAGAAACATCAATGATGAGAGAGAATCATTGATCGGCTGCCAAGCGGGGATCGAGCCTGCAACCCAGGCAGGTGCCCCAACAGGAAGCCAAACAGCAACCTCCCAACTCATAGGTCGGCGCTCAACCACTGAGCCACGCCAGTGAGGGGCCGTTTTACTGTTTTTGATGGGACTACTAGGTGCCCCAACAGGAAGCCAAACAGCAACCTCCCACCTCATAGGTCGGCGCTTAACCACTGAGCCACGCCAGTCAGGGGCTGTTTACTGTTTTTGATGGAACTACTAAGGCATGTAGAGTTCCACCGTGGCCTGCGTTCTGTGTGTACCAGGCAGCAGGTTCTAGCACATGAAGCATGGGAGCCAGCGTTTCGGGGGTCCGTTCTCCAGGTGACCCAGCTTCTTCATCCCCTTGTTCCCATTTCACCTGCTCTGTGAACTCAAATCAATAATCGTTTCACTCTTTTCTCTAAGTAGCTCCACCCAGCTCTCCTTTCCACCTCCTCCATCTCTTTAACGTCCTGATCTTGGGGTTTTCACCCTGCAGGTAGGACACTCCGACAAGCCTTGCTCAAAGCCCTTACCTGGGCCCTTGAAGTGCGTCTCCTGGACCAGCAGTCCAGCCTCCCTGGGAGCCGGTTAGACATGCAGAGCCTCGCCCGACCAGAGTGGCTCAGTAGTTGAACATCAGACTGTGAACCAGGAGATCAGTTTGATTCCCGGTCAGGGCACATGTCCTGGCTGCGGGCTCCATCCCCAGTGTGGGGTTGATGATCCTCTCTCATCATTTATGTTTCTCTCTCTCTCTCCCTCTCCTTTCCTCTCTGAAATCAAATTTAAAAAAAAATTTAAATACAGAGCCTCAGGCCCTGATGACGAGTACCTCCTCTAACAAGGTCCCGAGGTGGGGGGGGGGGTGCACCCGACAGGTTGAGTGATGAGGACTTAACCCCCATCTTTCCTAAAGCCCCATCTTGGGTCCTCTCCACATCTGCTCCTCCACTTCGATTTGAGGACACGTCTGTGAGGTCAGGATGAGGGCCACCTAACAGAAGCAGGTTCCAAGGCCCGTCACAGGCCCTGCAGGTGACGTGGGCCATAGAAAAAGCGTGAGAACCACAGCTCCGTAGCAGGTCATCAATTCCGGCCCGTCCTGATGGACATCTTACCTTATCTTTTATGCTCCAGGCCCCTGGGGCTCCCCATGCCCAGGCCTGGCTCCTGGTAGACATTGGAAACTACTGTTGAACAAATGACCATTCCCTTTTGTAGAGGCCTGACACCTCTAATCTCTGACTTGGCCAAGTGAGAAGGGACTGGACAATGAGAGGCTTCGCCCCAAACTGCACTCAGCAGGGATGCGCTGAAGCTGCCGGAAGTGAGGGTGGGAGCCAGCCCGGACGGAGCTGCCACTCCCAGGAAGGAATCGGAGCTCAGCTCTCCCCTCGGCTGGTGTCCCCTTACCGGCACTTCTGTTACCTTTGTTTTTCTTTCTTAATGTCAGGGTGAGCTCTGATTTCAGCTGCCCTTACTGTTCCCCGAAGATTTGGAGTTGCTCTGCGGGTATCACAAAAACTGAAATCCAACCCGGAATCTTCACTGAGCTTTGGGAAGTGGAACCATGGGTGTGTTGTCATTTTCAGCTGTCCTTGGAGTAGCGCCAGAGCCCCAGTAGATACCAGCCGTCTTCGGGCTCGCCCGATTGGCTGCTGGGATTGGCTGTGACACAAACCAGCCAGTCGCCGGGTGCTGGGGACCTTCCTGAGCCCCAGTTGGGGGGAGACCTTCCAGTGTGCGAGTGGCTCTGAACTGGGACAGAGAGAGAGATGGGACCCACACTGGCCTGACAAAGCACCCTCCTCCCGCCCTTTGTCTCCCACTCGCTTCCTTCCTTTGTCACCGGCCCTGCCCAGGGTTGTCCCACCCGGTCACATTCACTCCCTCGCGGAAGAGCAGCCCCAAGAGAGGCGCTGGGCTCCTGTCCATACGGAATCTAATCCAGGGACCAGACGCTGTCTGAGGCATAAAGGAATCCTGTCCTGCGGGTTGAAAGCAGGAAGGGGCATCTGGACAGGGACTTGGTCTCGTTCAGGGAATCGTTTCTAGGAGGTGGGTTCTTTGTTGCCGCGACATCGGGCAGAGTGCCCGGTTTATGGTCTATCGTTTTCTCTCCTGAGGAGACTCCTGAAATACCGCACACACGACAGAGGCAGTGGGTAAAGTAGCGTTTGGTGGCACGCTCCTCCCAGCTATGGAGCCCTCACCACTGCACCTTCCTATCCCCCACGGCTGACCGCGCTGAACGCAGGCTTCTCACACGGACGGTATGAGGTGGACCACGCACAGTCATGGAAGTGAGAACTAGCACTGGCGTAAGCCTTGCAAAGTGTGTTGTCTGTAGAAATAGTAGAGACAGAAGGGAAGACTCTCATCCAAAACTGGCGGGTAGCTCAGCTGGTTAGAGCATCACCCCGACGCACCAAGGTTGCGGGTGCGATCCCAGTCGGTACATAGAGGTATCAACAATGAATGCATCAGTAAGTGAACAACAATGGATGTTTCTATGTGTGTGTCATCACATTTTTTATGGTTTTTTTTTTATTTTTCTACTCATCAATTTTTTAAAAATAGACATTTCTATTGACTTCAGGGAAGAAGGGAGAGGGAGAGACAGAAACATTAATGATGAGAGAGAACCACCGACCAGCTGCTCCCCACACGCCCCCGACCAGGGATCGAGCCCAAAACCCAGGCATGTGGCCCGATGGGGAACCACACCTTGACCTCCCAGCTCATAGGTCTGCGCTCAGACACTGAGCCGTGCCGGTCAGGCTCCAATCAGGGAGTTCTCATTCTCCCTGGGCAACAGGGGTTTTGCTAGAAACCAGCCTCTTGCCGTCAGAGGCCCCACAAAAGCCCCTCCGAGCACTCTCTCCTCTGGCTCTTCGCCTGCCTGGGTGGGTGGCGAGGCTTGGTCTCCATTCTCCAGATGAGAAGCCGCCAGGCTGTGACTCCCCCGTCCACATGCACATCTTTGAAGAGGTAACACCTTTCAGATTCCTGCCTCCCTGACCCTCGAAAGAAAAACACACCAGAGCCTGTGGGCTCGCCGTGTCCTCACGGCTGCCATCCTCTGCCCTTGTCAGCTGAGGCCGTCCCCCTCACGCTGCCCCCGAGCAGTTCTTTAATTGCACTGTCAATACCACTTTCTTTCTGACTGTGGCCCTCTCTGGCTAGATGACGAGCTCCGTGAAGACAGCCTCGCTCTTTTCCTCCTCCCGTGGCTCACAGAACGCCGCGCGTGGTGTTTTGAACCTACCCGGCGCCTTCAGGCAAGTCGGCTGGTTCGGTGGGCCTACGCCGCGGACCAGTTGGATCACATCATTGGCCGAGTGTCTGGGGGACAGGTGTTCCTATTCAGACCCAAGACACTGGAAACATTGAAAAACAACAGCCCTGACGTTGATGGATAGTGATAGTCACTGGGTCCCACTGTCCAGGCTCAGCCGCCACAGGCGATGGCACACCGTCCTGTGTGTGGATTTCAGACTCCCCAGCATTTAAATAATGTCACCCGACTCAGCTCCCACTTCTGCCTTGATGTGCTGTTTAACACATCAAATCACAGCCTGTTCTGAGCTTCACACCCAAACCCTCTCCTTCCTGAGAAAACAGCACCTCTGGGGGCCTTGGAGATATTTCTGGTCCAGCCCGGCCGGCGTGGCTCAATGGCTGAGCATCTACCTATGAGCTAGGAGGTCACAGTTCTATTTCCAGGCAGGGCACATGCCTGAGTTGCGGGCTCCATCCCCAGTGGGGGGTGTGCAGGAGGCAGCTGATCAATGATTCTCTCTCATCATTGATGTTTCTATCTTTCTCTCTCCCTTCCTCTCTGAAATATACATATATGTATATATACACATACATATTTTTAAGTCCATTTAAAAAAAGATATTTCTGGTCTGTTACAAGAAAGTATTTACCAGCGGGCAGGATACGGTCGAGTCATGTGTCTTCACCCACTTCCTAATACCCTCCCTACGAGATGGTCCCCATCGTCTGAACTGGGACTTGACGTGAACATGGGGGCAGGGCCTCCCCCTGAAGGGCTGTCTCTTTTGTCCGATCCAGGTCTTCGGCAAGCAGAGCCCCTGTCCATGGGCACCTTGGGCTCATTTCGCCTTCCTGCCCCGCTGACCAGAATGTGCCCCGTGCCCTGGGCACACGGGTACAGGGAGAAGCCGGCATTGCTGTCCCCGGGAGCCGGAGTCCCTTGGGTCCAGGTGGCCGGCAAGAAGGACCACCCCGCCCTGCTCTCCCTGGAAGAGAGTGACCTGGAAGAGCAGTTTGTGAAAGGACACGGTCCGGGGGGCCAGGCAACCAACAAGACCAGCAACTGCGTGGTGCTGAAGCACGTGCCCTCCGGCCTGGTTGTCAAGGTAGGGGGAGCGGGCGGGGCTCTCTGAGTTCTCCAGAGCCTGGCACATCTCGTCCCGTGCAGCCTCCTCCCAGCCCCTCTGGAGCCAGGCGCTTGCTGCCCTTGAACTTGGCAGGCAGCAGGGTTCTCATAAAAGCATGGCCGCTGGTGGCGGCAGCACTGCCATGGGCGCTCCCTCCCTGGGCAGCCAGCAGGCCCCGAGGTCTGTGAGCATCCTCTGCCCTGAGAGCCTGGCTGCTGCCCTCCATCTCCTCTGAGGCCAGTGACACCCACCCCTCTGAGCATGAGATCAGATCAGCCGTTCCCAGCGCTCAGAAGTTTGCCCGCACGGCTGCCTGTGGGAGTCTCTCTTCCCTATAAAACCAAGCTCCCACATCCCAGCTGCCAGCACACCTGGAAGTGGTGCCTCGGTGCAGGGGGACTGCCCATCCACTCTGTGTGGCCAGAGGCCTGAGAGGCCGCCGAGCCTTGAGATACGACCAAGAGCACAGCCGGCCTCGGTACTAGCGACACAGCACGGCTGAGGGCCTCGCGAGCTTCAGCTCTTAGTCCTCACAGGCCCCTCCACCCCTTCTTCCCGGCGGGACAGGTGAGGAACGGGGACAGGTGGGGAACGGGAGGCACAGAGGCTAAGGCACGCGCCAGGCCTGCCGGCTCTCCCCGCCGAGAGCACATCGCTGAGAGCACATCGCTGAGAGCACATCGCTGTCTCCACCGCTGCTCTTCCCCCTGGATGCCCTGTCATTCAGGAGCTACGGGGAACAGCCTGAAACCTGACATCACTTTTGTTTAACCTGTTTTATATAACTTTCTCCAAATTCTCTCTCGGTGCCGTTCTCTCGCCCTGACATCCCCGAATTCCCATCAGCCAGCTTCGCCGGCCCGGCCCCCGCGCTCAGGCATCACATGCGAATGCTGTGGCGACTGATGGGAGAGCCCCGTTTCCCTCTCGGACAGAAGCTGACCTTTGCACACACAGTGCTCATGCCCTTCCCACAGCTAGACATTTCAGTGTATGTTTTCAACATTATTTTGGGATTGTAAGTTATTTAAAGGCTACCGCTGCTTCTAAACAAAACCACACTCCCAACTAGAAACAGTCGCTGTGAAAGCCACATCCCACATGGGTGTGGGCCAGGGACACGCCCTGGCTTTGTCACCCCTTCGCTGGGATTCGTGCCCAGTGTCCTTGCCTCCCGGGCCCGCCCCCTCTGCAGGGACGAGGTCGCGTGTGCTGAGTCCTGGGGTCCCGAGAACCAGCCTGCGGTTCTCGGGTCACGATCCTCCTCTCCCTCCCGCAGTGCCATCAGACGAGGTCCCTCGATCAGAACAGGAAGCTGGCTCGGAAAATCCTGCAAGAGAAAGTGGACGTTTTCTACAACGAGGAAAACAGTGTCGCTTACAGAGAAAGACGCGAAGCAGAGAAGAAAAAGCAAGAACGGAAAAAGAGAGCAAAGCAGACCCTGGAGAAGAAGAGGCTGCTGAAGGGGCTCTGGGAGGCCAGTAAGGGCTCCACGGCGGGAGCAGCAGACGCTGAGTGAGGAGCCCCAGAGGCTTCGAGGAAGAAGGCGGGGTCCCTCACCCGCGGGGCTACAGGGCTTCAAAACAGCATTTGAGCCGTTTAGAAAGCCTCGAATTGTTTTACATGGCAGATTAAACTGTGGACAGAGATGCACTTAAAATAAACCTGAGAGAAATGCAGGCGGTCCCTGCTGGAGGACAGTGGCTTCTTGTGGGGGTTGGGGCGGAGGCGGGTCATCCTTGTGAGCAGCAGCTCCGAGGGGCTGCAGGTGGCAGGCAGTTTGATTTCGGGACCTGGGCCATATCAAGAAGGGTGGCCAGTAAGGGCTCCACGGCGGGAGCAGCAGACGCTGAGTGAGGAGCCCCAGAGGCTTCGAGGAAGAAGGCGGGGTCCCTCACCCGCGGGGCTACAGGGCTTCAAAACAGCATTTGAGCCGTTTAGAAAGCCTCGAATTGTTTTACATGGCAGATTAAACTGTGGACAGAGATGCACTTAAAATAAACCTGAGAGAAATGCAGGCGGTCCCTGCTGGAGGACAGTGGCTTCTTGTGGGGGTTGGGGCGGAGGCGGGTCATCCTTGTGAGCAGCAGCTCCGAGGGGCTGCAGGTGGCAGGCAGTTTGATTTCGGGACCTGGGCCATATCAAGAAGGGTGTCGCCTTATGTCTTTACGCTGTACATTTGGGTTGGGGGGGAAAAGGAGGACTATTTTTTAAAAGTGTCACTGTTATGCCCTAACCAGTTTGGCTCAGTGGATAGAGCGTCGGCCTGTGGACTCAAGGGTCCCGGGTTCGATTCCGGTCAGGGGCATGTACCTGGGTTGCGGGCACATCCCCAGTCGGGGTTGTGCAGGAGGCAGCTGATCAGTGTTTCTCTCTCATCGATGTTTCTGACTCTCTATCCCTCTCTCTTCCTCTCTGTAAAAAATCAATAAAATATATATTTTTTAAAAAAGTATAACTGTTAAAAAGGTCCATTTCTATGGAGACCTGTGAAATTGAGACAGAGATTAATAACCTGTAGGGTAACCTCATCATCCACTGGGAGGTCACTGCTCAGTGATACTTAGAGGTCAGCTTAATGTCAGGTTAAGAGAATAAAAACAAGACAGCACCCTAGCCAGTTTGGCTCAGTGGACAGAGCATCGACCTGCGAACTGAAAGGTCCCAGGTTCGATTCCGGTCAAGGGCACATGCCCGGGTTGTGGGCTCAATCCTCAGTGGGGGACTTGGAGGAGGCAGCCGATCAATGATTTTCATCATGGATGTTTCTATCACTCCCTCTTCCTTCCTCTCTGAAATCAATAAAAATATGTTTAAAAACAACAAGACAGCAAAGACATGCAGTTTAATAAGGCACTGGCCCCACTAGCTGGTTGTACCACACGACCAAGTGGCCTCTCCCATGAGGAAGTAGGCGTATCGTCCCTGTAGGTGGATTTACAGGCAGGTCTAGAAGGGATGAGCTTCCAGAAGCCCGATTTGCTTGTGAGTTTGTTCGACACCATCACCATCCTTTGCCCTGACCGTTGTTTGGGGCTGTTCAGGCAGGTCCATAGCCTGGCTTGTTGGAACACTTCACAAGTTCCCGTAGAAAACTAACGGGAAGACCCGTGAGATGAGCAGGTCCATCAGATACAGCGCCTCCCTGATTTCTGCAGCCAAAGAAACTGACCCCTAAGGCAGTGACCTCGTCCGGAAACTCGGGTGTCCTCCACAAGGCTCTCTAGACCCCTGGGTGCAGTGGCAGGACCCTTCCCCACTCCAACTTCCACCCCAAGGCCGCCAGGTAAGGTACCTGGAACAGCACAGAGAAGCCGGTAAGGGCGGGAGAGCTGCAGACAGAAGCTTCCCTTCCCATCTCCTTTCCTGCACCTTTTGGCATTTCTGCAGACAAGCTCACTCCCTAGAACCCTTCCTATGGCCAGTCCTGTAAGGGCCGGACTGCCTCGAGCCTGCGGAACTGCCCATACCCCTGGCCAAAGTGAGTGCTCACCCCGTGGGGATTCATAGTACAAGCTCCCTCCACCACTCGGATTCTCACACGCCCAGCACCTCCTGGCGCTATCCGGCACCAGAGCAGCATGTGAAGTGGCCACGGTGCATGAAAAACAGGTTCCTGCAGCACCCAGAAACGCTCACAGGATTAGCACCTAGACTGAGAAGGTCCTAATTGCAGGGGGCGGGGTGGGTGAAGGGCAAAGTGAGGAACTGCTCTCACCGCTGTTCAGGCGTTCTTTCCTGGCACCCCCTGAAGTTCACTGCAATTAAAATGCACCACAACACAACTTTGCAACTTCGCTGCATCCCTGCCTGTGACCGCAGCAAACGCTTCCCCCAGCCCGTTGTGCTAATCACATCTTCCCACCATGCTTCTGGGTCAGCTGGGAAAATGCCACCTTTGACAGGTCTCTCACCTCTCCTTGAGGAGCTGTTTTTAAAAATGCCACTTGAGCTTGGCTGGTGTTGCTCAGTGGTTGAGCCTTGACCTAGGAACCCGGAAGTCATAGTTCCATTCCCTCACAGGGCACATGCCAGGGTTGTGAGTTTGATCCCCAGTAGGGGGCATGCAGAAGGCAGCTGAACCATGATTCTCTCTCATTGAGGTTTCTTTCTCTATCCCTTCTCTGAAACCAATAAAAAATAAAAATAAAAAAACACATTTTTTAAATGCCATGATTCAATGAACCCACATCTTAATACCAGTTGTTAATGAAAATAAGCTTTATTACATCAAGTAATAAATACATACAAAGATGCAAACAGTATTAGTCACTTTCTTCCAGATGTTTGGATCCACTGATGGGAAAGGCGGAACTGAAATCTACATACATCCTTAGGGAAAATTTCAGGGGTCCTTGTCAGGCGAGGTTGGAGGTTGAGGTTCGGTAAGTTGCTCTTTCTTCTGTATTTATAACTTGTGCATTTTAAAGATGGATTTCAAAGTACTAATAGTCATGCAAATGCTTAAGCAAAAAAAAAAAAAAAGTTACACTGAGCAGAATTTATAGTGTGTGGCGAACGCACTGGCTACTAAAGGGCTGCCGCAGGACTCGCTGAAACAAACCCTCAGAGCTGGATCAGCTCAGAAGAGAAACAAAGAACCACGTAACAGAAATGCATCCAGAAGAGAAACACCAGTATCTGGGAGGCCAACTACGGTTTGCGGTGATAGGTAACTGACGTGCATCATGTAAATCAATGCTTAAAAAAACACAAAACGCCCTGGGTAGTTCCTAACTAACATGTAAACCTAATAACTGCGAAAATCTCCATCTCGGCGACGGGAGGTTCGGAGCCTGACGAACCCCAGGAGGGGCACAAGGAGGAGAAACCAAGCTGTTACCATTTTGAAGCCAAGTTTTTCATCTGAATAGGGGGCATGAGCTGTCACTTCTGGGAAGAAGATGGAAAGCCTTCGCACTGACGCGGAGGCTAGGACCTGGCGTTCCGCTCCGTCTCAGCCAAGCACTCCCGAACCAGCCCTCTCGCGTGGATGATGCCTGGAAGAGAAGAGGCAGGGGCTGGGATCATCCGCCGGACCCCATCCAGGAGAGGAACCCAGTCCGGGAGAGGAATCCAGTCCAAGAGAGGACTTCGAAGGAGGAAGAGGGTCCTTTCACCACCAGCCAAAGAACCCTCGCACTGAACTGGGACCCGCATCCAACCACCCAGGCCTCCACATGGTTTAAATGGCTCTGACGCCCTAGCCAGTTTGGCTCGGTAGATAGAGCATTGGCCTGCAGATCAAAGGAAACCTGGGTACAATTCCGATCAAGGGCACGTACAAAGATCAATAGGAAAATATCCTTGGGTGAGGATTAACAAAAAATAACAGATAAATTACACACACACACACACACACACACACTCTCTCTCTCTCTCTGAGTGGCCAGATTATTATGACCACCCCATCAATACTTCGTTGGGCCTTCAATACTGCAGCAATTCTTTTTGGCATTGACTCCACGAGGTGTTGAAAGGTGATGTGACA
>NW_006294609.1:2017320-2017537 GCF_000327345.1 Myotis davidii | reverse complement strand
TAAAGTGTGTATACATTTTTTTGGACAGCGTGTGTGTGTGTGTGTGTGTGTGTGTGTAACAAAAATCTATACTAATAAAAGGGTAATATGCTAATTAGACCAGGAGACCTTCTGGACATCCTTCCGGACAAAGTCATGGTGGCGGGGCTGAGGCAGAGGCAATTAGGGGCGATCAGGCCAATTGGGGGTAAGCAGGCCAGTGGATGGGAGGGCAGGT
>NW_006294609.1:2016270-2016898 GCF_000327345.1 Myotis davidii | reverse complement strand
TATATATAATTATAAACCTGTGTTTTCTATCAAAATTACTTCTTGCGTGAATTTTGGGACACCCGTTATATATGGCACTAACATCCTCTACCCCCTCTCTCTTCTTTAAATGTTTTTATTAATTTCAGAGAGGGAGAGAGAGATAGAAACATCAATGATGAGAAAGAATCATTAATCGGCTGCCTCCTACACGCCCCATACTGGGGATCGAGACTGCACCCCAGGCATGCACTCTGACTAGGAATTGAACTGTGACCTCCTGATTCATAGGTTGATGCTCAACCACTGAGCCCACCTGCCCGGGGCTCCTTCCCCCTCTCAAAGGCCTTCTCTCCTGGGGTCTCCCTAGCCCCTTCCTTCTGCACTCAAGGTGCCAGCCAACCAGCTCTTTCTACGAGACAGGACTCCACAGCAACTGCACTCCCATCAGGTGGCACGAGTACCATCTTTAAGCCTGACTCACTGAAGATCCCACACCTTAAAGTTGTTGCTTTTCCTTTTTTTTTTTTTTAAATATATTGATCTCAGAGAGGAAGCGGGGGGTGGGGGGTGGTGTAGAGAGAGGGAGACAGAAACAACAATGATGAGAATCTTCTGTACATCAAAAGGTTTTGGGTTGGAATCCTGA
>NW_006294609.1:2015016-2016125 GCF_000327345.1 Myotis davidii | reverse complement strand
CCCTCCACTTTCTCTGAAAATTAATGAAAACATGTCCTCAGGTAAGGATTTTAAAAATTCCATAAGACATTCTGAGCTCACTGGCTGTTGATCGCCGACCTAACGGACAGTGCGCCGCACTCCCTCCCACTGCGGCCCTCTCCCCTGCTACCACATGAGCTGGCCGCTGGGCAGGACCAGCTGCCCGCCCCAGGCTGTGCCCAGAGTGGCCACTGAGTGTGCCACGTGCCGACTTCACCACAGCTCCCGATTCCCTGCTAGACCCTGAGGTTCAGGAAGGTCCCAGGGACTTCCATTCAGGTAACCAGGACATCTGTCTGACTCTAACCGCAGCCCGGATGATAGAACAACACCCACCTGGCCCCCGGCTGGCCACGGTTCAGCTCCACACCCACCCAAAGCCCTCTCTGGTTCCAGCCTCTGACCACCGGTCCCCTTCCCACTGCCTGCCTGTGCTCGCCCAGCCCAGCCCAGCCCAGCCCAGCCCAGCCCGGCCACCGGTCCTCACAAGGCTCCCTATGCAACAGTCATTTCTCTGCTGGCCCTGCTTTTTTTTCCGGCCCTGCCTGTCACCATGGAGCCGCGACCCCCGACAGTGGCCCCCACGGATGCCTGTTTATAACCGGATTTTCCTCCAAGGTTGCTTCTCGAACCCTCTGAAGATCCCCAAATCCCTCCTGAAAGGAACTTCACACAGAAGAGGCCACTGGGCTCTGAGCTGCCACCTTCTAAAATAGAAGTCCCCCCTCCTCCTCTCCCTTCACAGGGCAGCCAATGGCTTCCCGTCCTCTGAGACCTACTGGTCACTCACATCGTCGCCTGGTCGCCTTTTCCCTGTGCTATTCCCTCCATCACCAAAGCACTCAGGGCACCCCTCTCGCCTGCCCCGCGGACTAGCACAGACGACCCCCCACTCCCCACCCCCCACCCCCGCGGCCACAGGAGGGCAGCAGGGAGGAGGCAGAGCTCCCAAGAGTCCTTTTCAAAACAGATGGACCCTCCTGGCAGCCACGGGGCGGGCAAGGCTCCCGGCTGAGCTGCCCCTCTTAGAAGCCCCTTCCCATCAGACCCCCAAGCCCACATCCCAGAGCCGCGCGTCCCACGGCAAC
>NW_006294609.1:2013757-2014643 GCF_000327345.1 Myotis davidii | reverse complement strand
GACACCTACAGAGCAGGGAGGCGGCCCGACTGGCCTCACGCCCAGGAACCCACCCGGCAGCTTCCAGAAAGCTCCCTGCTTCTCCACGGCCTGTCTCCCCAGCAAAGGCTTCACTAAGAATGTCCCAGGGCCCAGGGGACGAGCAAGTACAACCCAGGGGCTGAGGGTGCAGAGCGAGTGGGCGAGACGGAGGCCACGCCTGGAGTGGGCAGGACTAGAAAAGGCACCCAAGGCCATCTGGACGGAGCCCATCTTCCCCCACTGGCAGGGCTCCCCCCACAGAAACCCTTTTGTCCAGACACCTCAACAGCCCCAAGCAGCACCCAGACTACAGACCAGAGGCCAGGTTCCCCATGGGCCTCTCCCTCCTCCATCTCCTCCTCCTCCATCTCCATCTCCATCTCCTCCTCCTCCATATCCTCCTCCTCCTCCTCCTCCTCCATCTCCTCCTCCTCCTCATCCATCTTCCATCTCCTCCTCCTGCTCCATTTCCTCCTCCTCTTCCATCTCCATCTCACCCTCCTCCATCTCCTCTTGCTCCCCCTCCTCCTGCTCCATCTCCTATCCTCCTCCACTTCCACCTCCTCCTCCCCAGTGGCACCAGGACCGGCCTTCCCTCCTGGAGGCCCTCGCCTGCTCCCCCCTCCTTCTCTGCTGCCTCTGCTGCCTCGTCTCGAGGTCCTTCCTCTTCTCCTGGTCCAGGTCCTCAGCATCCTGCCGGCGCCTCCTTGTGGCCCCGCACTCCTCCCGCCGCTGCTCCCGCCACCGCCTCATGGCCAGGGCGTTGCGCTGCCTCTCCAGGCTGCGCTTCAGCCCGTCCTCCCGCCGCCGCCGCTTCTTCAGGCGGTCCCTTTCCCGGGCCCGGGCCCGCTTCTCCTCCTGGGAC
>NW_006294609.1:2009491-2013661 GCF_000327345.1 Myotis davidii | reverse complement strand
GACAGTGTCCGTGGCGACCTCAGAACGTGGTGAGTTCCGCCCACGAGAGAGAACCTTGCAGCTGGCAACCGCGGGTCCCTCCACAGGCCGCGTCTCCCTGGCAGGTGCCACGGAGGCTGAAGTGGCCAAAGTGGCTGCCTCCACTATGCTCCGACCACCCCGGGAATCCCGACTGGACAGTGAGAAAACTAGGTCTCGGCGAGATTGCCAGGTGGGGTCCTGTTTTCAGAAGTGGCAGAACCAGAGCCCGGCCGGCATGGCTCAGTGGTTGAGCATCGACCCATGAACCAGGTCCCGGTTCAATTCCAGGTCAGGGCACATGCCTGGGTTGCGGGCTTGATCCCCAGTGTGCGGAGTGCAGGAGGCAGCCAATCAATGATTCTGTCTCATCATTGATGTTTCTCTCTCTCTTGCTCCCTTCCTCTCTGAAATCAATAAAATTATATATGTTTTTAAAAAGAAGTGGCAGAACCAGGTGTAAACCCAAGTAGCCTCACTCAGGGGCCACCAGCTCCTCACCACATGCATCTGGACTCCTCTTTGCTGGGGCTGCGACCTTGGGGGGCGGGGGGAGTGGGAACCGGGCCCCACCCCTCTGTTCCGGGTCAGACCCAGCGTCAGGTCAGTTCTTCCCCAGGCATCAGGCACAAGACCCACCAGGGACATACAGGGGGTGGTGGCCCCCCCAACAGAACCGCAGCCCCCAAGGGCTTCCATCTTTCCTTGAGCTCCCCATCGCCCATCCCAGCTCAGTGTCCCCATGAAACACCCTGCCACCCTCTGAGATGCCTCAGGTCCCGAACGTGAGTCCAGCCGGGTCTGTGACCTGAGGAAGCTCAGATCACTTCCATCCATCACTCCTACTCCTTCGTCTCTCTCCCACTGAGTCCCCGGCCCCTCCCGCTGCGCATCACCCCCGCCGCCATACCTGCGTGTAGCCTAGAGATGGCGGTCCGTAGTCGCTCAGCAGCTGGCGGTACTGGGAGGACGTCGCCATGCTGGTGGAAGGCGGGTGGACGCTCCCAGCTAGGGTGGAGGAGAGAGCCATCAGGAATCCCGTAGCCGTGACCAGCCGTCCCACAGCCCCCCTGCCCGGGACCCATGCCATCAGCAGTGGCCTATCATCTCCGCAGGACAGAGAACCCGGCTCCTGTCCTCTGGCTTGACCTTGGCCGACCCCTGGCCTCGACAGACTGGTCGTAAAATGTAACCAGCAGGCCACCGGGCTTCGCAGCCATCGCACTGCTGTGGTCCACGACCCCCTTCCCATCCCTGCAGTCGGGGGTGGTCCCAACGATGACAGGTGCTGCTCCGCTCGGCCTAACCCTCGCCAGTCTCCGTTCCCCAGGGGCCGATCACCGAGAGCCACACCACTGCCACAACTGCCCCTGCGACCGAGGCTGGTCCCCCCCTTACCTCCCCACCCCCACCCCGGGCTGCGACATCCCATGAGCCCAAACCTCGGCGAGACCATCTGAGCCCCATCCCTGGGTGCACGGGACACAAAGTCAGGAATCCGGAGTAAACCGCGGCCTGTGTGTCCTCAGACAAGCCCTCACCCTCTGAGCCCGTCAACCCCTCCCCAACGAGGGGGCAGGACTCTTGAGAGTCTGAGGCTACGCCCAGATGACTTGCACCCAAAGAAGGGAGGGGTGGCCCCACTCATGGACTGCAACTCTCGGAGACACTGTCCCTCTGCAGGCAGCCGGGGACCATGTGGGGCCAGGGCCCGGCGCAGGAGGGCGTCTCCCGATCGGGGTGGACCGGCAGTGGGGAGTTCCCCGGCTCCCGCTCAGGAGCCGGAAGCATGCAGACCTGTAATGGCGTCCGAGTGGCCATTAGCGGGGAAAGGATGTCCTGTGGAATTACAAACAGCGGTAACCATGGAGAATTTACCTAGCCCTCCTCAGCAGCTGCCCGCCTGCCTCCACGCCTGGCCAAGGAACAGCTCCCCCCGGCCTGCCGCCTGCAGAGCCAAACCGTCTCTCTCACACGCAACACAGCGGGCTCTGCAGACTTGGCCCCGGGGAGGGACAGCTGGTGCCAGGCTGGCCAAAGCGACCAGCTGCTCATCTAGTGTGGGCAAGGGGAGGGGCAGGGAGGGGGAAGCTCAGGAGCTCGAGAACCCGGGAGCTCCTGGCTGGAGAGAGAGAGAAACAGGCCAGAGAGGGCGGGCGCTGCCCCAGGCCACACAGCACAGGGGAGGCTGACCCCCACGCCTGTCCCTCTGTCCTGGAGCGAGGGACGGCTCTGTCCGTTCACGCTCAGGCCTGCCCTGGGTTTACCCACCGGGAGCCTAGGCTTATGCTCAAGCATGGGACACCGGGCGGCCGGCGTGGCTCAGGGGTTGAGCGTTGACCCATGAACCAGGAGGTCATGGTTCGGTCTCCAGTGTGGGGCGTGCAGGAGGCAGCCGATCAATGATTCTCTCTCATCATTGATGTTTCTCTCTCTCGCTCTCCCTTCCTCTCTCTAAAATCAGTAAAAGGGTTTTTTTAAAGCAGGGGATGCCCAGTCAGGACACATGGCTACGGCCGCTCCGAGAGGGCCTCTGGGCACATCGCGGGGCAGCCCTGAGCCTCTAAAGCGGGAGGAACACGCACTGTGGGAACGTGCTGCTCTGCATGGGGCTGTGAGCTCCACACGGGAACAGGGTTTGGGGCAGGATGGCTGCCCTGAGCTCCTCTCCCCCTATCAGCCAAACCCCGATTTCCTGCACTTTCTGATGTGGGCGCTGAGTGTGGTCTGGTGACCTCAGGCTCTGCAGCCCCAGAACTGGATCCTTAGCCCTCCCAGGATGCTCAGGGTGAGGCTGGGCCTGGCGCGGATCCTCCCAGGGCACTTCACGGCATCTGGGAGATGCCAGCTCCCTGGCAGAGGTGGGCTGGCAGCCCCAGGCATCCTCCTGGTCTTCTCTCCTACAGGCCGGGGCCTGGCCGAGGCGCCAGTCCAGCTGTGCCACACCTGGCTGTGTGACCCCAGACAAGCCCTTCCCCCTCCGGGCCTCGGTTTCTCCACCTGTTTGAGGCAATGGTCTAAGGGCTCTAGGTTGGGTGTTGGGGGCTAAGGGAGGGGGGAGGAGAAATTGCTCGGTTTGGGTTGGGGGGGAGGGGAGTCAGGCAGTAGCTCAGCGCAGGTGACCCACACTGGGTGCCAGTGCATCCCTGACTCTGTGCTGAAGGGGGGGGGGGGTTGTCTGTGGCCCTGGAGTTCCACTCAGGCCCACTGCTCCCTGCAGACCCCCAGGTCGGGCTGCACGAGGCCAGGGAGAAAAGCCGGCTGGGTGTGCGCGCTGCGTCTCGGAGCCGCAGACAATGCGCGCAGTGTGCGGGGACCAGGGAGGCCGAGCCGGGGAGATATTTTAATGTCATGGCCCTAAACATCAGTGACACCAAGTCCAACCTCTGGAGAAATGTGAAAAGCTGCCTTTCCATAAGTCAGCATTATGACGATAGAGATATTGTGGCGATTTTCCTGAAGCCTTGGGAATGTATTAAGGGAAGAAGACTGGAGAAGACTAAAGAGAAACAAAACTGCTGTTTCTAAGAATCTGAAAGGCTCAGATCTAAACTTAGGAAAGCAGAGCTAGTCTCTGTAGCATTAAGACCAATGGATGGACTTACAAGGGCAGACAGACTCGAGGTCAATGTAGGGTGGGTGCCTGCCACTCCTGCCCCAGATCCCAAAGGTCCCAGGGCAGGGCCCAGCTGCAACCACCCCGGGGCAGGGCAGGCCGGCGATTTCCTGCCCCCCCGCTTCCCCCCCAGGCTGGCGCAGGACCTTCACTCCCCCTCCCCACCCCAGGATGACAGATGAGGGAGGGAGGGAGCCTACCTGCTCACAAAGCCTGTCTCTCTGAGCTTTGCAGACCCCAGAGCAGGTGAGAACATTTGAGAAAATAGTCCTGTTTGTTCTTGGGGCTCAGAACCCACATTCAACTACACCCCCCAATCCATACCTGAATCTTAACCCTTTTTAATCCCCAAGTCTGCATCCAAAAAGTTAAATGCGTGTGTATTCACCTGTGTGTATATGTGACTGCACGCTGCTTTTTGGGGCCCCTCTGCAGACGTGCGGAGTTAAGGAGTCACCATTTGGAGACAAGGCCCAAACCTGTGGCCGAGTGCCAGCGCCAGCGTGGCATTTCTGACCGGGAGGCCAATCCCTTCC
>NW_006294609.1:1982684-2008056 GCF_000327345.1 Myotis davidii | reverse complement strand
CTGATTTTACCGCTTAAAAATTAAAAAAAAAAAATCCTTTTATTTGAAATAGCAAGATGGGGTTTCAGAATTACTTGCCGCCCCCTGGCCTGTGGGGGGCGGGGATGGAAAATTACCTGGAGAAAATGGTGGCGCGTGGTATTTTTTAAGCTCGCAGATCCTTCCAGACGCCGCGGTCTGGCTCTGCCCCAGAATCACAACAGCCAATTCTTGACATTGATTTCAAATAAAGGCCCCGTCCCTGTCTGGAGTAAGTGGCTGTTAACCCTTTGGGGGGCCGGCGACTCCGTGGAGACAGCTGACAAAAGCCAGGAATTGCCCCCCTGGGAGATCCGCGCCGGCGTTGCCATCACGGTGCCACCTGCACTCCTTCGGATATTGAAGAAGCGCCTACTACGCGCGCCCCCGACACTGTTCCCGGCGCCAAGGGTACAAGGACGAATGTGCCCGCGGTTCTCCTCCCCGGGAGTTGACCTGACAATTTGGGGCCCTCCGTGGACCCCAGCCCGGCCCAGCCTTAAGTCCGACTGCAACGCCATCATCACATGTAGCTGAGATCATGATTAAGCCTTTGAAGGTACTCTTGCCTAGAGTTGTGCTTCAACAGGGAAACTCGTCAAATACACAAAATGCCCACCCTTTGCCATCCTTTTGGATAACCGTGGTTTGCAAATCTTTTTTTTTAAATATATTTTTATTGATTTCAGAGAGAGGAAGGGAGAAGAGAGATAGAAACATCAATGATGAGAGAGAATCATTGATTGGTTGCCTCCTGCACACCCCACACTGGGGATCTCGAGCCCGCCACCCAGGTATGTGCCCTTGACTGGGATCGAAACCGGGGATCCTTCAGTCCACAGGCCCAAGCTCTGTCCATTGAGCCAAACCAGCTAGGTCTGGTTTGCAAATCTTGACGTTGGTCACGGACTTTCAGACATCTGGATCTAGTGAGGAAGGGTTGTCACCCAAGCCTGCCTTCCTCCCCAGCTCAGTGGAGCGGCTCCCCTGGTCATCAACTTCGGGCTTGTCCAGCCCAGGACGCTCAGCGAAATTTTATTTCATCAACCGATGACTGACACCTTCTCCTACACCCCTTCCCGCCCCAGCGCCCACCCTCCCAGGGATCCAATACTCAAAAGTAGCACACGGTCCATTCCCAGCCACAATGTAATTTTCAGTTGTTTCAGTAGTCACATTTTAGAAAGTAACAAGAAACTGATGAAACTGAACCTTTGATCCATGTTAACACAATATATCCAGAACAGTGTGTTTTCCATGTGTAAGGAATGTAAAGAAATGAAGATACTTTCTATCGATTTTTATCATACAAAGTCTTCCAAACCCGGCGTGTCTTTTACACTCACAGTGTGTCAGAATTCGGACCGGCCCCATTCCAAGCTCATACTAACCACAAGGGCTGGCGGCTTTCCTATTGGACAAGGTGCAGGGTGCGAGGCTACAAGCGGAGGACTCATAGGGCAGACACACCTGGGCAGGAGTCCTGGCTCCACTACCTCTGAGCTGTTTATGCCTCCAAGTCCTGGGGCGAGAATCCGGATCTCAGGGCATGGCTCCTTGCTTTCCATATTGGTGTGTGTGTGTGTGTGTGTGTGTGTGTGTGTGTGTGTGTGTTTTTACTGCGATGCCCACCCCCTCACTGAAGTCCTGATCGATGGTCATTGAAAAATATTTTTTCCTTTTGTTTTTCATTGAGATCCAGTTCACTTAGCATGAAATTCACCCGTTTAAAGGATACAACTTAAGGGCTTTTAGTGCACTCACGCAGTTGTGCAAGCATCACCACCATCTAATTCTAGGTCACCCCAAAAAGAAACTCCATAATCCAATATAGTCACTGTCCTTTTCCCACTACCCTTACTTTAGGCCACCTCTAACCTACTTTCTATCTCTATGGATGTACCTATTCTGGGCGTTTCATATAAATGGGATGATGCAATATGTGACCTTCTGTGCAGTTTCTTTCATTTAGCATCATGTTTTTTTTTTTAAATATACCTGGGACCTTTCAGTCCGCAGGCCGACGCTCTATCCACTGAGCCAAACCGGTTTTGGCATCATGTTTTGTTTTTAAGTGTTTTTACTTATTATGTTTTATAAATTTATTTTAGAGAGAGTGGAAGAGGGAGAGACAGAGAGAAATATCAATGTGAGAGAAACACATCCATCGATTGGTTGTCTCCATCCAGCACATGCCCTGACCAGGGCCCGGAGCAGGGAGGAGCCTGCAACCCAGGTATGTGCCCTTGACTGGAATCGAACCCAGGACCCTTCAGTTTGCAGGCCAGTGCTCTATCCACTGAGCCAAACCGGGTAGGGCTTTATTTATTTCTAGAGAAAGAAGGAGGGAGAAAGAGAGAAACATGGATGTGAAAGAGAAACATCAATCTATTGGGTGCCTCCTGCACGCCCCTACCAGGGATGTAGCCTGCAACCCAGGCATGTGCTCTGACCTGGAATCGAACCAGCAACCCTTCAGTGCATGGAGGACACCCAACCACCTGAGCCACACCGGCCAGGGCCATTTAGTATCATATTTTCCAGGTTCATCCACATTGTAACATGTATCAGTATTTTGCTACTCTCTTATTCATGGCAAATACTATTCCATTGGAGGGAGAGAACACATCACGGGTTGACAGATAGTTGGATTGTTTCCACTTTTTGGCTGTTATACGTTTTGTTTACAATTTTTTTCTATGGACAACAGCTTTCAAATTCTTTGGGGTATATACCCAGGAATGGAATTGCTGAATCTTATGTTTCACTTTTTGGGGAACTGCCAAACTGCTTCCCATCGTGGCTTCACCATTGTACATGCCCACTAGTAATGCGTGAGGCTTCCAATTTTTCCATATCTTCACCGACACTTATTATCTGACTTTTTTTTTATTTTCCTAATGGGTGTGAATTAGTATTTCCTGGTTCTGATTTGCATTTTCCTAATGAGCAGTGATGTTGAGCATCTTTTTATGTATTTACTGGTCATTTGCATATATTCTTTAGAGAAATATCTATTATAATCCTTTGCCTATTTGTAAACTGAATTTTCTTTTTTATATTAAATTGTAAGTTTTTTTCTTTATATATTCAGGATACTGGTTCCTTCTCAGATATATACAGGGTGTCCCCCAACGTTGTATATGGACTTTGAATGATTCTAAAGTCAGTGTTTATTAACATACAGTTCATTTTTAAAATTTAAAAGAATCTATAGAAATGAATAAAATTTTTGGTCAATGCCTGTTTTCAAATTGATAACTGTTCTGGTCCACACACTGCTGTGAACTCAAAGCAATGGAATTGCAAACATCAAGGATCGTTTCGCTCAGTATTTGTGTGCCCTCAATTCATCAACTGTTGCCAGTTTTGTACCATAAACTTTATCTTTTATGTATCCCCATAAAAAAAAAAAGTCTAGTTGCACTTTAGGATACATTTTCTTTGTTCATAGCTTAGTCTGACTTCACCCATTATTTCAAATCAGTTAAACCTGAAAAGGAGTGAGAATTGAGTTATCAGCTGTTACACTGTATATACATTTTGGGGGGGGACAACCTATTTTTTGCAAATAGTGTCTCCCATTCTTTGGATGGTCTTTTCATTTTTATGATGGGGCACTTTGACACACACACGTTTTTAATTTTCACAAAGTCCAATATTTCTCTTTTTTCTCTGATTTGCTGTGCTTTTGGTATCATACCTAGTCCAAAGACATGATCATTTTCACCCAGGTTTTTGTTGAAGACTCTTTATTCTTACGTTTAAGCCTTTGGTTGGTCTTTCGTTAACTTTTGTGTCTGATGTGAGGTAGGCCCAAATTCATTCTTTGCACATGCATGTCCAGTTGTCCTGGCACCACTTGTTGAGAAGACTATTCTTTCTCCGTTTAATGGTCTTGACACCCTTGTTGAAAATCAATTAAGGATAAATATGAGGGTGTATTCCTGGACTCAGTTCTCTTCCACTGATGTATATGTCGGTCCTTTGCCAGTACCACACTGCTTTGATTACTGTAGCTTCGTAGTAATAAACTTTGAAAGTACGAAGTGTGAGTGCTCCAATTTTGTTTTTTCCTCTCAAGGTTGTTTTGGCTATTCTGGGTCCCATGAATTTCCATATGAGTTTTAGAGTCTGCTTGTCTAATTTAAAATTTTATTTATTTATTTTTGGCCACACAAGAAAAGACAATTGGGATTTTGATAGGATTTGAATTATATGTGTGTATCAATTTAGGGAGTTACTGCTCTCCAATTCACAAACCCAGGATAGCTTTCCATTTATATAGGTTTTTGTTGTTGTTTTTGCTTAATCCTCACCCAAGGACATTTTTCTATTGATTTTTAGAAAGAGTGGAAGGGAGGCGGGGCGGCAGAGAAATATCGATGTGAAACACACTGATTGGTTGCCTCCCGCATGTGCCCCGACTGGGGCAGGGATCATGCAACCAAAGTATGTGCCCTTGAGTGGAATCGAACCTGGGACCCTTCAGTCCACAGGCTGATGCTGTATCCACTGAACTAAACTGGCTAGGGCTAGGTCTTATTTCTTTTTAAAAATATGTTATTTTTATTGATCTCAGAGAGGAAGGGAGAGAGAGAAGCAGAAACATCAATGATGAGAGAAAATTGTTGATCGGCTGCCTCCTGCATGCCCCACACAGCCCCCATATGGGGTGGAGCCCGCAACCCAGGCATATACTGCCCCCCCCCCCACCAGAATTGAACCTTGACCTCCTGGTTCATAGATTGACGCTCAACCACTGAGCCACTCCGGCCAGGCTAGGTCTTATTTAATTTCAACAATGCTTTCTAATTTGCAGTGTGCAAGTCTTGTACTTCTTTAAATTTATTCCTAAGCATTTCATTATCTTTAATGCAATTGTAAATGAAATTATTTTAATTTTTTAATTGATTTTGAGAGAGAGAGAGAGAGAGAGAGAGAGAGAGAGAACATCAATTTGTTATTCCACTTGTTTTTGCATTCATTGGTTGATTCTTGTATGTGCCCTGACCAGGGATCAAACCCACAACCATCAGAAACATAAAAATTAAGTATTGCAAACTCCTTTAGCATCCAGCCAACTCTTTGCCTAACCCGTGCTGGTAATTCTTCACAACAGATTTGGGAGCAATCGTGTGTCATGGGTGTCTCCTAACCCAACGGTGCACTTGCCACCCGGGGTGGGCAGCTTTCAGAGGACAAAGCCGACTTCCCGAGAATTGGACTCTAAAAATAAGCATTTTTGCACATTTTTAAAGCCTCCTTTCTCTCCCTAAAGGCCTCCCCAGATGGCTTCTTTAGATCCTGCTCTCAAATGACTAGCTGATAAATATTCATACGTATGGAAATGGCACATACTCCAAACCACCAGCCAATTAACATTTGTACTTTCCGCATCTCAGGAGTGGTGCCCCTTGTTCCCGGGGCCCCGTCCTCTGCTACACACACACACACACACTCTCACACACACACACACACACACCCGTTCTTTGGCCTCCCTATGGCTAACTTGCCTAGGGCAGTGGTTCTCTACCAGGGGCGAGACTGCTCCTCAGGGGACAGTTGGCAATACCTGGACCCTAGTGGGGGGCGGTCACAGCTGGGGCAGGCGGTGTAGTGTGCCCTACTGGCATCTAGTGGGTACAGGCCAGGAGTGCTGATAAATGCCCTCCAATGGCTCCAGACAGACAGCCCCACCCTCCAAAGAATGGCCGGGCCCCAATGTCGATAGTGCGGGGACCCAGGGACACACGTGGGGAGGCTGACAGCAGACTTGAATTCACAAAAAACAGGAACAGAACAACTCAGGATGTGGAGGGTCTACAGGAAGTCTGGTCTCTCGTGTCTTCTTCAAAGTACTACTTGGCTTGTTCAAGTTATACATTTAACAGCAAGTTTCCCTTCAGTCTTCAAGCTCGAGGTCCAAACATTTTAGTCAAAATGCAAAACACTCCCTTTTCACTTGCTCTTCAATTAATGCTCAATTACCTTATGTATCTGATAAGATTAAATTCCCCTAAACGTTAACAGCATTTACAAAAGTGATTACATTCCCTTAAGTGTTGCATGCTACAAATAGAAGGATTCGCTGGAGCGTTTCAAACCCCGCAGAGCGGACTCCCAAACAAGCCAAACTCCCAACATTTCAGAAACCCCCCCCTCCCTCCCGTCTCCATTCTCCAGGCCGAGGGCAGGGTGGGGGACCATTTGGTCTGGCCCTGCCAGGGCATTTGTGGCGAGTTAATTAAATGTCTGACCAAATACAGCAGGCTACTTCTTAAGTGGGTAATTTGGTGTGCCCTGGGAATGATGTTATAAATATCCACATGGCCCTTGGCAGCAAAAAGGTTCCCCACCCCTGGTCTAGAGGGAGCAGTCACTCCTGCCCCCACCCAACACCTTGGGGACAGGCCCCACCCTTACTGGCTCCCTGACCTTGGAGCCCATCACCTTGTCTGTGACAGTGAGGGTGCCCACATATGGCAAAGGGATCTAGTCCAGGGGTGGGCAAACTTTTTGACTCGAGGGCCACAATGGGTCCTTAAACTGGACCGGAGGGCCGGAACAAAAGCATGGATGGAGTGTTTGTGTGAACTAATATAAATTCAAAGTAAACATCATTGATGCTGGTGAAGGAGCGGAGGGGAGAGCAAGAGAGCCCTCCGCTCTTTCGGCTCCGCGGGCCGGATAGAACAGCCGAACAGGCCGGATCCGCGCCGCGGGCCGTAGTTTGCCCACGGCTGATCTAGTCACTTCCTGGGCAGCTAACCCCTCTCCTTTTTGAGCTGTCTTCTCTCCCGTTTATCCCCAACTTTTCTTGTAAGGAGCTGACCGGACTTCTTAGCCAAAACCCATTTCTCCCCCAGTGAGCCCCGTGCTCAGCACTAGCATGAAATCACCCCACTCCTCTCCACCTACTCGCTCCCTCAGGGCAGTCGGGTGCCCCAACCTCCACCCGTGGGCAGCCCACACAGCTCTCCGGGCCGCCCACACAGCTCTCCCGAGTCTCCCACCTCGCTCCTAGGACCACTTGTTGACCGTCTGTGACGCTGGATTACTACCCATGAGGAGTCACCCCGGGGGACAGCGTGTGGCCTGACGCCAGACACACAGCAGTTGCTTATTAAACACTTGCCAAATAAATGAGTATTAAATTCAGGTACCAAGCGCATAGAAATGAGAAACTAAAAGCCCTGTTATAGCTTACGAGCAGAGTAACTTCACCTGAAAACTAGGGGACTGAAGGCTGTGGACATGAATCCAGAAAGCTGTCGACTACGACAGGCGTACACCAAGCACTCGCCGCTCCCTGAGGCTTATCTTGCATTGGTTTCTGTTCTGTCGTCTCATAAGCAGAGCTTAAGTCTTAGGGCCACGGGCACCCCTGGCCCACGGGCACACCTGGCTGGCTATTCAGCAGCATGAATGGATTTTCAACAGAGAGCCTCGTGCTCCACGTCCTCCGCCACCCGTGGCTGCCCTTGTTTTGTGGCCTCTTTCAGGGAAGACGCCGGGTGACCTGTCTCAGTGGTGGGAGCAGGGCCTCGGCCAGGCCTAGTCCTAACCGCTCCACCGCGCCCTGGCCTCCATCTCACCCACACCCCGAGACATCTGCAATTCATTTTAGGGACACGGCCACGTAAAAGCCACTCTCGGAGTGAACGTGTTGGCACTGATACAGCCCAGAACCCAGACAAGGAAAACACAGAGCGAGAGGAAGTATATTAGCTGGTTTAATTTATTTAAGAATCTTACAAAGAAAGAAAACCAAAGGAAACAAAACAAAACAAAACAAAACAAGAAAACCCACAACAACTAGACACAGAATTTGTTACGCTTCATGGTTGATCGTTTTTCCTGGCGAGGTCAGCCTCGCTCAATGCCGCCCGATACATTTTATTGCATGAGACCCAGTGTGGAGAGTTACACATCAGGGCGATGGGAACAGTCGTTTCCGGACACCGGGTGGGTCCTGGTTACCACGAAGGCCGGGCAAGGCAGTGCAGTATCAGAACAGTGCGGACCTTCACATACAGACGGACATTCACACGGAGTAGCCATATCAAAGGGGAAACTTAAAAAAAGAGAAGGAAAGAAAAACAATGCCAAGAGTTTACATCCACCTTCACGTTCAAATTGTCTTTGGACTCCATCGTGTTGTCTCAAGACGCACCATGTCGGGTTAGCGAAGGAGGAAGGTCTACACTTACGTATAAAAGTATCCTTTGCTCAGCGGAGGTAGAACCTGGTGGAAGTTTTATTGCAGAGATACCGTGGGCCTCTTCCCACCTCCCGGGGTTGATGGCAGATACAAGTGGTTATTGAAAAATAACATCAGCAGTTTGCAAATTCAGTATAAACCATGGACAGGATGATTTTGGTGTCTGATGATGAGACGTCAACGTGCTACGTAGAAAACAAGCTCTCTGCCCCCCAAGGTGGAGTCAGAAAGGTCAAGCTTCTTTACCCTCTTCAGTGCCCACAATGCTGCCGGAGCAAGAAAGGCCCGGGGCGGGGCTGGGGAAGCCGGGGTGGCCGTCAGGCCTTGGCTTCCCCAGGCTGGCCCCTTGGTGGACGACACTAAGGGACAGCCTCAGCCTGCCTGCGCCCTGCCACGTCGCTGCCGAGGACATGGCTGCTGCTGCTGCAAAGCTCGGTTCAACCACTCGGCCCGGAGGACAGCTGGCGGGTGGTTGAAGGGCATTCATGCTGGAGCATATCCCACAGGCCCTGCTCCAGGACACACTAAGTCTCCCAAATGCAGAGAACTTGGACATTTTCAACAAGTCTACCAAGTTCAACAGTAATGAATGAAACGTGTTCACGAATGAAAGGCCCATGAAATGCTCGTAAAAACCCACTGCTTGCCTCCCGGGTGACGGACCCTGACACATGGGTTCACAAGTCACCCTGGCCTCCCTGCTGCCAACGCTAACCATTAGGGAAGCCTTGATCCAGCTCGGCCCCCAGGTGTGTGGCTCATTTAGCCAGGAGCAATTCAGCACAACGAGGGTGACAGGACTGCAGGAGACCTACAGCCAGCCCTTCCTCAGTGAATGGCCTGGCTCCCAGAAGCCTCAGCAGTTTTGTTGCTCTCTGTGGGAGGAGGACACCAGTCGTTAATGTGCCCTGCCCAATGTCACCGTCACCACATACATGGGCTGCACGGGCTTGTCTCCCTGTCTGTTGCCAATCTCTCTATCAGGAGAGAGCAGACGCACGTTACCTGTGCTCACTGCAAGTACATCTCTGATGATCCCTGTCGGTTAGTGAACAGGCCCAGATTCTTGGAGAAACACAGACATTTGCAGCAGCAGCAGCAGGACACACCTCCGTGTGCAGGCCTACAGGCTCTTCCCCGCCCCGCGGGAGGGCGCAGGCCTGAAAAAGCGCAAGGCTGCAAATGGCTGGGTTCGCTGCGGAGCTGTGTGTGATCCGAATGCACTGAAGAAGTTAGAGGAGCTTAAAGGAAGTCTCGGGAAGAATTTTCCTTTGAATGTGAAAAGATCAGGCTCACTATAGCTTCCAAAGAGCAACATAAATGAGCATAACTAGTCATATAATGACAGTATCAGAAATTGCACTCAAGTTCACCCCTCCCCCAATACAATGCATTGCACACAGTAAAAATTTGTAATAAAAATGCAAAACACAATCGCATATTGGAAAATATTAACATAAAACACACACTGGAATTCATAGCAAAGATGCAAAACTGAATTCTAAAATATGTGAATGAGTTCAACTAAGAAGTTTTCATACTTTTCTACATTAAAAAAAAATTTATACAATGCCCCGCATAGGAAGTCAAGAAAAGAATAAATAGGATTGAAGGGAAAAGGGGAAAACCAGTTGATAAGGGTCTCAATTTACAAGAAATATTTACATTCAGAATTCGAAAGAGCTCAGCATTTCTATATACACACTTATGTACACATATATAGGTACATGAAATGAGAAGGTGGGTCTCGATTTCACCTCGAGGACTCGGGGAAAGCATGACTAGCTAGCTTGAGTGGCAGGTGTCTAGATGTGCTTCCTCCACCTCCATGCCCTTCCAAGAAACTGCTTTTGTATTAGACACTGGCAGCCAATGAGGAATTTCTGCAAATGGATTTTGCTCACAGCTTCGGCCAGGTAGGCATGGACTGTGAGCTGCAGACTTCGAGTAGCTAAGAGTGCACAGTGCGTGTGCATGGGTGTGGTGTTAGCAGGGAGAACCCCGACACAGGGAGCGGAGTCAACAAGTGCCCATCATCCCAGTGGCTACCACTGTTAACCTCGAGGCCTGAACTGACCAAACATGTGATAACGGTCCCAGCCTAACAGTGACTCTCAGGCAGCACCATTCTTAGAAACTATTGAATATCCCTCAGGTACATTTTAAAAACCAGGGTGTTCAGATAGGGACCTTCCTCTTAATCTCATATCAAGAAAAGGCCCTGACAGGAAAATACGTGGCCTCTGCTCCTACTGTTATCACCTGGGATGCATCCATCATTTCTGTTCTATCGCTTGCCCCCCTCTTGCTCAGCGGGAGGGAAAGGGCTCCTGGAAAAGCTGAGTGGGTACCCTCTCCTGTCAAGCCTGCCACAAGCTGTCTAATAGCATCACAGCCACCAGCGAATGAATGCCCAGGGGCTCCAGCCAGGAAACTGTCTCTAAAAGAGGCTGTTTCCCTGGAGTTTGGTAATCTAGACCTTTCACTTTTACGGATGAGGCAAAATAAAACGAAAAGGTACATTGTTGCAACTCAAAAAGGTTTCTGAAGTGCTAAGTAATTGGACTGCAATAAATATATATACATACACGCACTACTACATTGCTTTGGGTGCAGGATCTTGCTAACTTATATACGGGTGTAAAGATACTGACGAGGGAATCTGCAATTTAGCAGCAAAAAGGGAAAACTGCTTAGGATATTTACTTTTTGATCAAGTTGTCTTTAAAGTACTTGGTTAATACCTTTAGGAATTCACACCATTGACACCTGTCTGGAGGTCTTGTAGTACGGAGGGTACTAACTTAAGGGAACACTAATTCCCCCAGGTACTGCCTGAGCAGCTCTGGGCGCTGTAAACTCTGAATACACTCCCGTGGTTGAAGGCCAATCTTTGTGCTCAGAGTCGTATTGCTAAAAAGGGAGAAAAGGCATTGCGGAGGCCAAGGGGACTCCAGAGATCCCCGGGGCCCTGGGTTCAGACGGGCATTCAGATCCTGACATACAGGGGCCTGCTTCAGACTCGATGCTCTGGCGGAGGAGGACTTGAATGCTGGGTTTTCCCATAGTTGGCCAACCTGAACTTGCGGACTTGGCTAAGGGCACAGTGTAAAGGTCATATGCGCGCCTCCAGGAAGGGGGATGGGCAGCAGGCTCTGGCACGCCACCCCATGCCGGGGGTGCGAACAGCACCTCAGGCCCCTTCCACTTACGCAGAGTACTGCCTTTCTGAGGTCTACTCTATTTGAATTTTCAGAGGCCTTACTTCTGGACCTTATTATAAAAAGCAAAACGAAGCTGCTCTACCGAGAACAGAACATCTGACTGCCCCTTTGCATCAGGTAGCTATTCCAAGAGCAAACATTCCATCATGAACCATGAGGCCACTACTGCAGGCTAAAGAATGCTCATCCTGACCTGCCTGGGAAGCACGGTGACCTGCTCGGTACCCATACACGGAACAGGAAACCTGGCCTACAGCCTGTGTCTCTCTTCCTCCCCGACCCAGCTGTTCGGTCGTACTGGAGAGGCCGGGTTGTTAGGCTTCCTGTCCCAGCTGTTTGACCTTAGCATGGGGGCTAGTTTAAAACAGACACCTGGGAAGGCTGCTGCAGGTGAAGCAATTCTGCTCCGGGCTGGGGGTTGATCTAGTAGCCCTAACAGGGGATTGGCCAACATTCGTGTGGATCACTGCCTGAGATACAGGGACTAGACTGAAGATAAAAGTTGCATCCACTGGGCAAAATATGCCGAAGAACAGAAATTACTCTCCATTTGTCTCTTAGGCATCAGGAATAAATGAATCCAAAGAAAGCAAACCTGTGGTCAAGGTGACACAACTGAACTGACAACCACTCGGGCGCGAAGAAACACTAGAGGACAAAAGCCCAGCTTGCCACTACCATCACCACCTCACCTGGCTCTGAGGCATCTAACAGGTTACAAAGGAAAACAACTCAGCCGGACAGGCATTCACAGGTACTGGCACCTCACCCCTCAACACCTTCTCATTCTAAAACCCGAGACACGCTGAGCAGCGCCCGAGCTCTGCAGAAACCCCGTCAGACTACCTCTGGAGGTGGTGGGGCCTAAACAAGAGTCCACTGCTGGTTAGAATAACAACTTTTTATTTGACATCTACAAGATGGTGGTATCTTGCAGCTTTTGACCAGGTTTATACAATCTCAGTTTTTCAATAGTGCAACCTGTGCAAGCAAAGAAAAAGGGAAAAAAAGGAACAAAAAGACCAATTGTCCCCTCACTTGTTTTTATAAAACATCTATTATAGGCGAAACAAAACTTACCCATATTATAGATAAGTGTCTATTCACATTTGTACATTACCATTTTTAACAGCTTGAGATAAACTCTACAATGTCTTACAAACACATTAAACAATATTCAAGTTACTAGGTAACAATAATAACAAGAAATAAACATACAGCAGAAGCCTCAAGTGTTTCCTCGTTGTCTACTTTACAGCTCAAGTATGGTTTCCTTTTTTATGAGCGACCAACATACTAAGATAATAAAGTAAGAAAAGATGATTTGCAAAATGGAAGCCGAGTTGTCCTTCTTTCTAAAACTATCTTAAGTTAAGGAAAATGGAATTTTGAGAAAAAGCAGGCTTGTAGCCGTTTTTGCAGCACTCATTAGGAATACTATTAATACATTAAAATTAACTTTTAAGAGTTTTATCACACACACAAAAAAATGTTTGTACTTATCACCTTAACAAGAAACCTGGGACAGGGAGAATGGGGGTGGGGAGAGGAGTCACGGGGTTAGAAGCAATACCCAGGTATAAACGTTATAAAAATGCAGTGACCAATGCTATACACCTACAAATGATTCTCTCCGTCACGTGACATCTGTTAATCTTGTTTACGCATGCTTTCAAAGACATGCACTGTCAGAACAGAAACTAGAAAGAACCTGAATGTGTGATGTGCAACCTTTCGTTTCATGCTTTAATAGACCTAGTGTTTAGTAAGTTGGAAAAAGAAACCAATATATATTTTCTATATTTATAGACCCAAAACACATGCATCCGGGGAGAACTCCCACAGCAATGGCACGGATGACCTGCGTTAACCCTGAGCACTGTGGAACATTAAGTAAAGCCAGCTGGGAAGTTCCAAGCATTTTTAAACCAACTGTGGTTCGTAGCAGCATACAAACTCACAAACAAACAAACAAACAAACAAACAGACGGACACACGCACGCGCACACACCCCTCTGCTCCCCCAAAGTAGGAGCATATGGGAAGTACCATGGGCAAAGCAAAAGAAAAGACATATGTACCACCATCGGCACTGGTGATTTTCAGTTTTGCTATCTATTCCAGGTTTGTCCTTATTCCCAAAAAACATTAACTAGAGAGAGCACAACTGAAAAAAATTATAATTCTTTGGAAACTGTCCCTGATTTTTATGCAAATGATATGCTTCAACAGCATTTCAGATACATCCATGTTGAAACCTGTCTGTTCTTATGCGTTGCTCAAGCTGGCAATGCTCTGGGGGTGGCGCTGCTGCCAGAGCTGTTTCTGTTGGACCGCAAGCTGTTGAGACTGGTCTGAAGTTGACAGAAGATTGACAAGAGGAGCCACACAATTTGCAGGGATGATCAGACCTGCCATTAGAAACAAGAATGTTTAAAGGCTGCATTGAGGAGCAACCACACAGTATTTTACACTGCACAGCAAATTCCAAATGAGGCATAATATTAAGTACAACAAACAAGACTACACACCAAACCTAAACAAATACCTATCAACCAAAATGGCTCTTTCAGAAGAAACCTGATTCCTCAGCAGTGTTACCCACAAATACCTGGGCATACACAGGTGTCTTCATGTCACCGTGTTTGGGTGGAAGAACAGACAGTGAAGTACAGAACCTTCCTATCTATTATCTTTCGCAACTCCCCAAACACCGCCTTCTTTGGCAGGTACTAATGTAACAAAAAGACTACAGAGTTGTGGTCACAAACTCAATGCTGACTGAAGCAGGCAGGTGCTTGCAGACCGGACAGCAGATGCCCTGGGTAAGGAAACTGTAGATTTCTCCCTGGTGGAAACAGGAGGGCTCAATATTCCAGGGAAGCTGCTGTGCGTTTTCAAAAGATGAAAATCCAGGCTTTTGGATTTTACATGTTGACAACTAATTCAAATAAATAAAAACTTGCAACCAAAAATACTTTGTGAAAAAAATGTTCATAGATTGCCTTTGGCCACAGGCTACCGATCTGTAGAGGAGAGGAAGGTTCCTGCAAATAACACAGAGACCAAGCAGAGGGAAAGGGAAAGAACTGGGGGAATCCCCGGAGAGCCTGGGACAGAGCAAGTGGTGGCAACAGCTACCCAGCCCTGCAGGACCCCGTCCACCCTCTGGGCAGTGGCTCTGAATGCTATCACCTCAACCTGGCTAATAGAAGTGACAGGGTGGACTTCAGACAACCCTGGGGCAAGAGGCTGAGCGCAGGCTTCCTGCTGGGAGCCGGCACAGACGGCCACTGAGGAAGAGGAGGAAGGAGGGCAAGAGCAGCATAAAATAAAAGACCATCCCAGAACTTTAACCAGAATCGGCAATGTCCATTCAAAGGTATAAGTTCTGTTCAACTCTTCAGGAAGATATAAAGCAAGTTCTACCCCACTACAGGAAGAGACAGTAAGATTCTAAGGCGTAAGAAGCAAAATAAGAAAAAAATGAGATCTTCTCCCCAGAGCTCAAACAAAACATAAAAAAAAACTCACCTACAATCCGCTGTCCATCCTCTGTTCTCAGCCGAACTATCTGCATTTTCACGTTTGTGCCACTGACAGATGCTAGAACACCCTCAACTTTTGTCCAGACGCTCAGCACTGAGCCACATAATACATAATAAGTGCGGCAACGAAGACCTATTTCACAAACTAATCCCAAGCTTGCTTTTTTACAATTGCCACGCCTAGGAGAGAGGGGAATGGGGATATTTATAAACACACACTCAAACAAAACACTTGCAAGGTCTACCCAAATTTCAAGTGGAAAATAACCTGCCTTTCCTGGCAGTTCCTTAGCGTATAGTCCTTTCAACATACTGAATTGTCTTTCCAATGTGAGCTAACACTACTGATTTCTAAAATTAGTTATTTCTGGGACCTAACTCCCTATACAATGGCTGATTTACTGGGTTTATGTCCACTTAAGCATTTGTCATTTTCTAGCCTTTAGTTTACGTTGGATATTACTATATTAATTCAAGGTTATAAAATAATCCTGCCAGTTATTTCTATAGTACTTTGGGTAAGTGGAAAAGGTCTCAGCAAACAAAATAAAAGCATATAAATTTATTTTTAAAGCTATGAAAAAAAGACATATCAAAAATTACTTTCACAATTCATCAATAAAAATATCTTCCCAGTATTAATTCAAGATGAATATACAGTATTAGGGCACTTTTCTTGCTAAAACTCAAAGAAAATGTTTTAGGATTTTTGTAGGCTAATCTTTAATATAATTATCTTCAAGAGTTTTCCTAAGTTAATTTCTAACACCACTAATTTACTCTCAAAACAAAAACAAAAACACCGTTGCCCGGTTGGTGTGGCTCAGTGGTTGAGCATCGACCTATGAACTAGGAAGTCACAGTTCAATTCCCGGTCAGGACACATACCCAGGTTGCGGGCTTGATCCCCTGTATGGGGCGTGCAGGAGGCAGCCAATGATTCTCATCATTGATGTTTCGCTCTCTCCCTTCCTCTTTGAAATCAATAAAAATATATTTGCCTGCCGTGATCACTGAAAGGCAAGACCAAATTAACAAGAAGCGCCCTAGTCGGTGTGGCTCAGCGGATAGAGCGTCAGCCTGCGGACTTAAGGGTCCCAGGTTTGGTTCCGGCCAAGGGCATGTACCTTGGTTGCGGGCACATACCCAGTAGGGAGCGTGCAGGAGGCAGCTGGTCGATGTTTCTCTCTCATCGATGTTTCTAACTCTCTATCCCTCTCCTTTCCTCTCTGTAAAAATTCAATAAAATATATATTTTTTAAAAAGAATGTCTTTAAAAAAATAATAAAAATGAAAAAAATAAAAAATAACACTACTCACATCAAAACAAATTAAAAAAAAATAAAAGCAAATTCATGTACCTACATATATAAAAATAAATTTAAAAACCTAGGCATGGGTAGCTCAATTAGTTAGGAGATGGTGCTAATCACCAAGGCTGCAGGTTGGGGCACATAAAAGAATTAACCATGCCCTAACCGGTTTGGCTCAATGGATAGAGCGTCAGCCTGCGGACTGAAGGGTCCCAGGTTCGATTCCAGTCAAGGGTATGTACCTTGGTTGCGGGCACATCCCCAATAGGGGGTGTGCAGGAGGCAGTTGATCGATGTTTCTCTCTCATTGATGTTTCTAACTATCTCTCTCCCTTCCTCTCTGTAAAAAAAATCAATATATTTAAAAAAAAAGAATTAACCAGGGGATGGTCAATCGGGGGGAAAAGGAGACATATGTAATACTTTAAGCAATTAAAAAAGAAAAAAAAGAATCAACCATACACATCCTACAAGCATTGCTGACTGAGAGAGCCACATCAAACAGCAAATAATGTGCTCATATATTATAGAGAGCACTAAAGTAAAGGCATGTTTAATTAAATCTTGATGACACTGAAAAATGTCGTGAGAAACAAAATACTGACCAATAAGCATGAGTACAAGTGTCTGCAGACGAATTATATTGATCTAACCAGTGAACCAGGGCATCATCCGAGACAACCTGTTGAAAGTAAAACAAAAACTCTGTTGGAAAGAATTGCTTTACACAAAATGGTTGCCTAATCTGATCTGTAAAGCTAACTTATACAGAATACCTGGCCCTTGCTACAGGCTGCATCTGAGGGACATATATCAACTTCTGCCATGAGGACCTTCCTATGCAACAGTTTTCAAATAGCTTAGTTATAATTATAACGAGGTGCCTGATGCACAAAATTCATGCAAGGGGCTCAGCCCTCGCAGCCCTGGCTTCATCCGGAAGGTCATTCAGATGTCTAATCTAATTAGCATATTATGCTTTTATTATTATAGATTGTTTCCAACTGACAATGGCCAAGAGAATAAAAGTTTAAGGTAACACTAATAATCCTATTCTATATAATAAAAGGCTAATATGCAAATAGATCTAACAGAGGAACAACTGGATGGAACAACCAGTCGCTATGATATGCGCTAGCCACCAGAGGGCATGCACAGAACATGGCAGGCATCAGCCATGGTGTGATGGTGGAGCAGGTGAGCACGGGCGCCAGTCCAAGGTGGGCACCGGTCACTGTCATCGGGGTGAGCCTCTGGTGGTTACTGAAAATTCTTTGCTCCCATGTGCCACGGTCCCGCCCAGTATTTGCACCTGCTGCCGGCACCAATCCTGCTCATACCCGTTGCCAGTGCAGGTCCCAATCGCTCCTAAGGGCTTCTCCACCTCCCCCTGCTCCTGAGGGGTGATCAGGGCAGCAGCCGCCACTTGCACCCATTAATGACGCTAGCCCCAATTGCTCTGCGCTGTAAGAGGGTGCAAGCGGGGCCAGTGCCATCTGTGTGTGGGAGCGGCTGTGGCGGGAGGGGCACAGAGGATGGGGCTGAGGCCCGCCCCTGTGCCTACCTCAGCCTTGCGGCTCACAGTTCAAGTTGCACAAATATGTGCACTGGGCCCCTAGTAATAGTAATGTTAGGAAAAACATAGACATTCACTGTTTTACTAGAAATCATTGCAAAAAATATAAACAGCAGCTCCTAATGAAGCCAGAGTTGGTGGGAAGGAATTTCAGTCTTGCACATCTTCCCTTTATTTAAAAACTTCTAGTTTCACTGAAAGCTTTTTTTCTAACAACACAAGCTCTTTTAAATAATCACCTTACAGGTTTCTTAATTGCAGGTAACATTAAAAGTGGGTATAACCATACTTTCAATCTTATTACAAATCATTTATAAATAGCATAGTGTACAAATGAAAAAAATACCTTCTTATATTTCTTCTTTAGATCAGCATAAATTTCTAATTTGAGCTGTTTCCCAGTATTTGGTCTATAGACTAAGAAAAGCTTCTTTTTTGGGTTTACTTCTTTAACCAAGATGGCAGTCTTCTTGTTGTTCCTTATCTATTAAAAAAGTAGGAAAACACAATGATTGGTGACTGCTCACTCTAAGACACACTGGTGTTTGGTGCCATCACAACAGCAAGTGGAATCCCTTGACCACAGCAGAGCAAACACAGAAGCATGAACACAAAATGGAGAAGGATGATACGCTGAGGGACAGTTTTACGCGGTCTCTCCAAAAAGAGGGCTCTGGGACCCGAATTCTGAGGAGGCTGAAGACTTTCTTTAGAAAATGGGTTTGAATAAGCGTTAAAAGCATAAATGTCCAGTGGAGACACTTAGCCAGTTCTAGTCCATGTACCTGACTCAGAGCCCAAACAGCCTAGAGACAAGTGAGGCAGGAATCAAGGGAGTGGGCATGAAGGGTCTTCACAGGAAGATTCTGTTACCTCTGCTGTATGGCTAAAATTTTTCATAATCGAAAGCTGAGAAAAATGTCACTCTTCTTCAAGTTACAATAAAATATAGCCTCAAAGATAATGATTTTGATCACCCATAGGCTTCTGAGTTCATCTCATCCTTAGGTGCCACCTACCCCTAACGGCTGTCCCAGGGGGAAAGATATCAGCTGTGATGGGAGATCCAGTGCTGAATAAGAACCACATAACTATGTATCTAGAAGTGAAGAAAAGAATGCATCTGACAAACGATGGAACTTACATAAATTTTTTTAAGTCAGACTTATGAGAGAAATCCTAGGAAGAAGAAGTTACCAGCAGTTGCCAACTTTTCGGACCTCACGGACCACCAGTGGTCCGCAGACCACCGGTTGGCGACCACTGCTTTCAAGAGTGATTAAAGATGACTAAGCAATAATCTCTGAAGGAAAACTGAAAGAAAAAGAATAGTTTCAAAGTGAAGACATTTCCCCAGCTGCTCTACAACATGAATGTCTTGCTGAGCAGCTACGTTTTTATATTAAGGTCATTCTTACACTGATAAAAAGACAACATTTTGCTTTTCATGAATATTAAAGATCCTTTGTCTTTTACTGGCTCAAATGATTTGAAACAGTGTTTATATAATTCTGCAAAGTTAATAAAACAATGGTTAAAGTGAAAATTACATTTTCAATCTTTTTACCAGTTAAGGTAAAACACTCGATAAACTTATGAAAGTACAATGTTTCAAGCAAGTAACAGTGTGATCTGACTTGGTAGAGTCAAATAAGTTCACTGTGTTATAGCCCAGTGTTTTAAATTCTGGCAATAATTTAAAATGAAAAACAATGAACAATACCCTTTGTGGACCAAGCAAAATCCATCTAAGGGAGAAATATGGATAAAATCTGGTGAACTGTATCGATATCCTGGTTGTGATATTATACTATAGTTTTGAAAACTGTTCCCATTAGGGAAACTGGTGTATAAGAAATTTCTCTGTATTCTTTCTTATAACCTCATGTGAATTTATAATGATCTAAGTAAGGTTTTCAAATACGCAGGCAAAGAAACAAGGAACCAGATCCAATTTGAGAGGTCTTGCTCTTGGATCAGGGACCAGTAAACCAGGCCTGTGGACCAAGTCTGGCCTGCAACTCCCAAGTTTAACAGTAGCAGGAGGGGAGGGAGGGAGGAGGAAAAGCACAAAGCAGAGACCATATATGGCCTACAAAACCTGCAATATTACTACCTGCCCCTTTACAAAAGGTAAGCAGGACTCCTGCTTTAAACAGCGTCTGTGTCTGGGTATCACAGACACTCCGTTGCACACAGTTACATCTTGAACCAGGCCGTCACTGACAGTCACTCCATAAACATCTATATACATAATAGGCTAAGCAACCAACCAATAAGTATGACACGCACTGACCACCAGGGGGCAGACACTCAACACAGGAGCTGCCAAGGAACCCCACCCATGCATGAATTCGTGCACTGGACCTCTAGTATTTTATTTTATTTTATATATTTATTTTTTTTGGGGGGGGGCCTCTAGTATTTTAATAAAGCTGTTGGGGGAGGGGGGAAAGGAAAGAAAGATAGGTAATTCAAGAGAAGGTAAGTATTAGAAACAGGCAAGATCTGCCCTGGCCTAGGGTAGCTCAGTTGGTTAGTGTCATTGGGAGTTCGATCCCTACTCAGGGCATATACAAGAATCAACCAATGAATGCATAAACAAGTGGAACAGCAAGTCGATGACTCTCTCACTCTCAAATTCAATAAAATAAAATAAATTTAAAAATTTATTAATTTATTAATAACATCTTTTCAATATAGTAAATAAAGTTGTACACGAATGGAAAAACCCACAATTACAGTGATAAATTATCAAACCACAGAAAGCTAAATATAATTGGAAAATATGCTCAAAGCCAAGATGAGAATCACAATGCTGGCAATGAAAACACATATCTGGATAGTTCCTATCTAAAGGAAATGAGTCTTGCCCTGCCAGCGTGGCTCAGTGTTTGAGCATCTATCCATGAACCAGGAAGTTTGATTCCTGGTTGGGGCACATGCCCAGTTGGCGGGCTCGATCCCCAGTGTGGCGTGTGCAGGAGGCAATCAATGATTCTCATCACTGATGTTTCAATCTCTCTCACCTTTCCTTTCTCAAATCAAAATAAACAAACAAGTCTCACCTGCAGTGACAAGTAAAAGCCATCATCTGGTCCTGTCAGCTCAGCCCAAATCTTGGTAGCTTCCTCCCAAGACATCCCTCTCTCTACACTAATCTGTAAGAGAAACAGCAACAGTTAAATTCAATTCATTTCTGTGAGTGCCTATCACAGAAGGACAGCACACAAGTGTCACATGACTGGTAGACTTACTGTGTATAACTCTACATGACCAGAGGTTGAATATCCCGGAGTCAGAAACTTCTTAACATCACTTTTCCTCACTTTCTCATCTCCAGAACCAAGATCTTAAATAAGAAAAAAAGCAGCATATAAATGTAAGAAGAACATTTTATCAGGAATACACGTTTAAAAATTTTCCCACTGCTCTGGCTGGTATGGCTTAGTTGGTTGGGCATGGTCCTATGCACCAAAAGGTTGCCGATTTGGTTCCCAGTCAGGACACACACATGCTTGGGTTTGGGCTCGATCCCCAGTAGGGGATGTGCAGGAGGCAGCCAACGATGTTCCTCTCTCCCTCTCCTTCTCCTTCCCCCTTACCCTCTCGAAAAATCACTTTTAAAAAAAAATTCCCCACTTACCTAAGATTCCCATATCATATCTTCCATTTTTTTTGGCATTTTGAACAACTGCAGTGAGTGTGTCTGCAAAATACTGAAATAACGCATTCTGTTGGTGCACCTCCATGCCCAAAATTCTATTCAGGAATTTTCCGATGTTGTTATAATCTGCAATGACAATATTATAGGAAACAATTCAAATTTTGTTCATCTAAGCTTAGTTCAAAGTCTCGCTTTCTCCTCTGGAGTTTTCGTCACACCTCCTGCACTGTTCCCAAAACAGCTATAATCAGACAATTTCTACCTCGAGCAACTAGCATAACCATAGTCCATGCTCAAAGGATGTTTGCCAAACTGAACTTTTGCATCTTCAACTTCATTTGTTAAAAGTATGAACACAATGCCCTAACCAGTTTGGCTCAGTGGATAGAGCATTGGCCTGCGGACTGAAGGGTCCCAGGTTCAATTCTGGTTAAGGGCATGCACCTTGGTTGCAGGCACATCCCCAGTGGGGAGTATGCAGGAGGCAGCTGAATCGATGTTTCTCTCTCATCAATGTTTCTAACTCTCTATCCCTCTCCCTTCCTCTCTGTAAAAAATCAATAAACTATATTTAAAAAATTATAGTATGAACACAGTTTAGCACAAAAATGTTCATTTAGCATAAGAATATTCATTCTCCAACATCAAGTCTTAAGTCAAATGTTAAGTGCTAGAAGTCAGTGAAGCTCAACTTTGGCTGCACAACTAGGATGTCTTAGAGTTTTGGCCCAGTCGGGATGGCTCAGTGGTTGAGTATTGACCTATAGACCAGGAGAGGTCACAGTTCAATTCCCAGTCAGGGCATATGCCCATGCTGCAGGCTTAATCCCTAGTGTGGGGCATGCAGCTGATCAATGATTATCTCTCATCACTGATCTCTCTCTCTCTCCCTCTCCTCCCCCCTCTTTGAAGTCAATAAAACACACATTTTTATAAAAAAAAGAATGTCTCAGAGCTTTGGAAGTAACCATGCCTGAGCTCTAGCACTGACTTCAGTATTTTTTTAAGAGCTTGGCAGCTGATCATACGTGCAACCTGGGGTGAGAACTGCTGCTATTGAGACAGAACAGAGGTTGAACCTCTCTTGAATAACCAGAGGAGAAAGAAACCACCGGGAGTGCTTTGTGAGCACTCAGTAAGGAGGGATTGAAAGTTATGAACTGAACCTTCCCCTTCAAGTTGATAAACGCATATGTAACAAAATGGGCTTTACTAACACAGCAACAGCTATGTGTATATACAAAACTAATAGCAGTACCTTTATCTAGAGTTAGAATTCCTGAGCGGTCTTCGACATTTATCAGGCCAACCCCTATCAGTCCTTGCCGAACATCTGTAAGAAAATAAATTAATAATAAAAAACCTCAAACCCAAATGAACTGTCACCTGACTAATCAAAGTAGATCAAGTTCTAGCACTAAGACACAGCCTATGTTTCTTCCACAGTTCCTATTAGCCAAATTAAATGGAATCAACAGGCCCCAAAGGTCTTTAGAAACTCAGAACTCCTACAATACTCAAGCCTCACACTCTAGTTTAATATTTCATTAAAATATCTTATGGCCTTGGCCAGGTTGGTTAGAGCATCATACTGATACACCAAGGTTGCTGAGTCAATCCCTGGTCAGGGCACATATATACAAGAGTCAACCAGTGAATGCATAAATAAGCGGAACAAATCGATGTTTCTCTCTCTAAAATAAATTTTTAAAAAATCTTATCTTTCCAACAGTAATCTTTGGCAGTGGAGATCTTTGACTACCAGCTGTCACCCATAGAATTTGCAACAAAAACAACATCTATAATAGTAAGCATGTTCTGAATTTTGTTACTAAGAGAGCAGTTTATGGAGCTTTAAAAAATACTGGTGTCTTATAGAATAAGGAAGTGAGGGAAAAAGGTCAACAGGAAGCATGATGACATGGTTTACGCACTTTCATTTGCATGCTCAAAATTGTCTAGATTCTGCGGATGACAACTGTGTAGACAAAGATCTCTACTGCAAAAAATGCCTCCTTTGGGAACCCCTCCGATCCCCATAAATTACCTGTATAGGGTGGGGCAAAAGTAGGTTTACAAAAGTAGGTTTCATATGGAAAATCATATTCAACAATACAAAAATTAAGTACTCACAACTGTAAACCTACTTTTGCCGCACCCTGCACACAAGGATATAATCTCAGCGCTGTCCGTAATGGCACACACAGGAAAGCCCACTGCATCCCAGTTACGGAAGAACTGGAGAAACTTACATAAGCTAGCTGCAGAACACTGCAGTTACAAAAAAAGTATTAGTGCTATAGCTACTGGCTTGTAAGAGATGTCGGTAAGGTATTAAGTGAAAAGTACTTTGTAAAAACAGTGTTAATTGCATTTAAAAGATAAGACGTGTTTAGGAGAAAATATGCTGGAAGGCTGCCACTGTTCAGATTGTCAACATCTGTAACCTTGATATGTGGAAATGAAGGTGGCAGGTAAGGACAAGACTGACTCTTCACCACACACTTTAGGTTTCTTTCATTACTTACAATGATTAAATAGCATGTAATCTTAAAGAGAAGGGGAGAGGGAGAGAGACGACAACAACAAGACCAAGGCTTTAGCTATAAATGCCGTTGGTGATCATAAAGACCCTGCCTAACATGTCAACATGGACTGCTACCAACACCAAACACTGGCTCAACTGGAAAGGTCCTTCTAGTGAAAAATGCTAACTCTACAATGATACGTCAAATACCTTACACCTACTTCTTACATCTATTTTCCAAAATATGTTCACAGTTTCCTGAGCTACTAAAACCAACTGAACTACTTACATTTATGGGGTAGAGTCTATACTACAGATCTGCAAGATTGGTCTAAGAACTTCCTTAACACTACCTAGAATTTTCTTTTAATACTAGAGGCCTGGTGCACAACATTCGTGCACTTGGGGCAGGGTGTGTGTGTGTGTGTGTGTGGGTGTCCCTCAGCCCGGCCTACACCCTCTCGCAGCCAAGGACCCCTTGCTCCTTACAGCCGGCCTGCAGCAGAGGCAGGAGAGGCCACTGCGCTCGCCAGCTGTGAGCCCAGCTTCTGACTGAGCAGATCTCCCCCTATGGGAGCACACTGACCACCAGGGGGCAGCTTCTGCATTAACCATCTGCCCCCTGGTGGTCAGTGCATGTCATAGTGACTGGTTGTTCCACTGTTCGGTAGATTTGCATATTAGCCTTTTATTATATAGGATGGAAATTTCCAAACACATACAAATGTAAAGAAAATGCTGGGAACCACACACATTCTCATTACCCCATTTTAACAACTGTTAGCACATGGCCAATTTTATCTATGCCCCCCACCAATCTCCACAGATTATTAACCAAGGTACTTTAACTTTCAAATTTCATTTTAAAAGCTATTGGACATAGTAATTTTAAATGAACCTAACAAACCACTTTCCTCCATGAATCTAGTAGTAACACGCTGTACACCATCAAGAGCAAAAGCATCGCTTGAAACTAAGATGGCGGCAGAGATAAACACCAGGAAATTAATGCCGCTCACAACAATTGATTAATACCTCAGAGAAACAATACGGACTTCATCCAGAACCACAGGAAGCCTGGCTGACTGTAAATTCTACAACTAGAAGGAAGGAAAGGCACACTGAGACCCAGAGAAGCTGCAGGAGAGAAGCGCAGAGGTACGGGGCTCGCGCACGCGGAAAGGGGCTGGCACCCGAGGACGCGGCGGCCTTTTTGAATCCGGAGGGAGTCACAAGCTCCCGACGGCTCTGAACTCCGGTTCCGGGAAGCCTCTG
>NW_006294609.1:1966663-1980892 GCF_000327345.1 Myotis davidii | reverse complement strand
ATATTAAAAAAAAAAAAGAGCAAAAGCATCTTCATTTGAATGAAATTGAATAAATCAACTGCTTATTACAATTGATCAACTTAGGTGTCTAATAACTTTCAATTTCTAAGTTTTATAAAAAGTAAAAACACTGCACATTAGAACAGGTTTGAGTACCTCCTTATCAATACTCATTTTCCTTTGTTATGATTATTCTTAACAGTTACCTTTAGCCCTAACCGGTTTGGCTCAACGGATAGAGTGTCAGCCTGAGGATTCAAGGGTCCCAGGTTCGATTCCAGTCAAGGGCATGTACCTTGGTTGTGGGCACATACCCAGTAGGGAGTGTGCAGGAGGCAGCTGATCGGTGTTTCTCTCTCATCGATGTTTCTAACTTTCTATCCCTCTCCCTTCCTCTCTGTAAAAAAATCATTAAAATATTTTTTAAAAAGTTACCTTTAAAGAATTCTCCAGGGTAATCTGGAGGCGGTGATACCATAGGAGAATCTAGGTTTACAATGGACTTCATGACAATTTCTAATGCATTTCTTCCATACTGCAATAAAACAAACAAACAAACCAGTTTTAACATTTGGGTACTCTTCAATCACATGACCAAGTCAATACTATAAAAATTATAATTGTATCACAGAATCAAAAACAGTAGGAACAAATTATCTTTATATATATTCTGTACTGCCTAATGCCTACTTCACAACTATGCACATAGCAGACATTCAATCAAGAACTTCTGGGAACTCACACCTCATTCATTCACAAACGTGTTATATTCCTACTTCCAATAGGAATAAAAAGATAACTATATTGCAGAGCTGATCACTGAAGATCTCACCGATGTGTGAAATCTTGTCTTTCTGACTATGGGAAACCATGATTTTACAGCAAAACCAGGAGAGGTGCATTGCTAGGTTTTCAACAGCCCCCACTTCCACGAACCAGCACGCTACTGCAAGCATCAGAGATGGAAATCTGAAATGTACCTTATTGTCAAAGTTGAACCTGCTCAAATCTCTGGATTCTGTTGCTCTTCTGTCACCATGTGTAAGTGCCCCCTATCAAAGCATAAAATTTCCAATCAGACAGGTAACATATACCAGCCTTTACACACATCTATACAACTCCAGAACTTACCAAACTCTCAAGTCTTTTAGCAACAATAGATGCAAATCTTTGTTCTCCCGCCAATTCAGAAATTAGAAAGACATATTCAGGAGCTGTAACTTGGTTTGATCTATGAGTTCGTCCTGTAACCACATTAAAAAAAACATCAGAGTGTGTTCACTAGAAACAGATAATTCTGAGATCTATTCCTAACATTTGACACTAAGGTGGGATCCAGAAACCCTGAAACAAGAGGAAAAATATAAAATTGTTAAATGCTATATGTATTACTATTGCTACCCCAGTTTGGTTAACCACAATGTTGCTGGTGCACAGCTGCTATGGATTCTGCCCAAATTCTTGTTTATAATCACCGGGCCCCAGGGATGTGAAGATGGAAGGATGGAAGGAGGGGAGGAGCGATGCGCCCCCAGTCAAGGCTGTAGGGTTGAAAAGGACGTGAGCAGCAGCTGCTCTGACAGGCCCTGATCAACCCAAGGGTCTGTAATGAAGACACTCCTGACAAGCCCTGTTCTGGGACAGCATGCCACAAACCCCATGAAGTCCCACTGCAGATCTTTTACATCTTTTAAAACAGGCATGAAAGAAAAAATACTAAATAAGTAAAACAGGTATGAATTCATGATGCACTCCCTATTTTAAGGTACATGCTACACACAACACCTCCAAAATCTAAATGTATGTGTTGTTTAAGATATCTGACAATAAATACAGACTGACGTATACACATTTCCCCAGTGGATCTGCCGTCTGCTGAGTGAAATGCACGCGGGACCTTACCAAACTGCTGAATGGCTCTGTCCGCACTCCAGGGCAACTCCAAAGTCATGTGCACTCGCCGTCGTTGATTCTTGGCTCTCCGATCTGCTTGTAATGAAATACCTGAGCTGGCAGCTTCCGAGATGATAGCAATATTCTGTATCCAGTGTAAGAGAAAAAAAGGTAATCTTTGCACAAAGACAAGCAGGGAAGTATAAATAAAGTACTTAGGTAGATTACTGGGGATCCATCAATACCCACTCTCCTCTTCCTAAATTAGAGAACCCCCAATCTTAGCTGGGTTTATGGAGGCCCAGAATGATTACACTTCCCAGTCTCTCTTGAAGCTAAGTGTGGTAGGTAGTAGTAATGTGAACAAGGTCCAGAAAATGTCGTTAAAGTTGAGAACATGCCAGTGTGGCTCAGTGGTTGATCAAAGACCTATGAACCAGGAGGTCACAGTTCAATTCCCGGTCAGGGCACATGCCCAGATTGTGGGCTTGATCCCCAATAGGGGGCATATAGGAGGCAGCCCTTTGATGTTCAGCTCTCAATGTTGATGTATGATGCTTGGGACCTTAGAGACTGCTTCCCTATCCTTTCATTCCTTTCCAAATGAAAGGCTCATAAATTGGAGTAAATGAATAACTATAAACTTGAAGTTATGGGAGAACAATTGAAATTAAGCATGAAACTAAATAAATCCCTTCAAGGACAAAGTTTCCTTCTATCAAACTCAAGCAGGCTCTGCTGATTTCAGAATTATTTTATGTTATTTATTTTTTAAAATATATTTTTATTGATTTTGGAGAGGGGAGAGAGAGAGGTTAGAAACATCGATGAGAAACATTGAACAGCTGCCTCTTGCACACCCCCACCAGGGATGTGCCCGCAACCAAGGTACATGCCCTTAACCGGAATCGAACCTGGGACCCTTCAGTCCCCAGGCCGACGCTCTATCCACTGAGCCAAACCGGTGCTGGCCCTCTCTGAAATCAATTTAAAAATATTTTTTAAAAATATATAAAACATGTGAATGTTCATTAATTGTCTGCAATTACTAAAAAATATAGGAAAATAACATTAAACAGGGACAATTCATATTAAAAGAAAAAAACCTTCTAAAGATTAATCTAAATGTCTAACTATATGAACAGTATTCTTGTCACTGAAAAGCATCCCACAAAAGAAAGGAAAAGAAGAAAGCATCCCAGAAAAACATACCTTATCTCCATCCATAAACCTTTGTTTTTCTGTGATATTTAATATTTCCACAGGGACATCAAGTTCAGATCTTGACTCATAAGATATGCTTCCATCATCATTGCTTACGACCCTCCCCTTGCGGCCCGTCATCTGCAAAGCCAAACAAACCGTGCCACTTACAAACTGTCACTTACAATTAAGGTGCCTGATTCAGACCCAGGACTCCTTCACTGGAGAAACCTGGTGCGAGGCAAAAGGGATGATGAGCCAACATGTACTGCACGGCCTGTGCTGCACCAGGCGCTGTGGGAGAAACATTGCAACATAGCCCCTGGTTTTGAAAAGTTCAGATTCCAGTGGAGATAACAGGCATGTGGCAATGATCAGAGGCTGCCTTCAGCGCAGGGACAAAGTTGAGGTCTCAGGGCAGACACGCAGACACTACGAGCTTGGGATGAGGACAGAGTAAGAACAAGGGCCCAAGATCTGAGAGGAAACTAGACCGATCATATGATGATACCCAAAATATCACTCATTCTACAGGGTTTTAAAGGCGGCAAAAAATTACCAAGGAGACACAGCCCTGCTCAAATCCTATATACCTCAGCAACATTCTCAGGGCCGCCAAGTTCATCAATCAGCTCATCCAGGGTATTAGGAGGGAGGTCTTCAGCTAATTTTTCTAGTTTATCAAGTAGGTCTTTCTTCATTTGCTGGGCCCTTTCCACGGCATCCTGACTTGTTATAAGGCTGCTGTTGCTGTTGGTGTTGCTGTTAGCTGATAAAGTACATTTGTTAAAAATCAGTACAGAGTTTAAATATTTGTTTTGTTTAAATTAAAAGTACATTTCACAAAGTAAGCTTTCACATGGATACCTGGTGCACTGTTAGGAGCAGGTGAAATAACTGGTGTGGATGAAAAACTAGGTCGTTTTGATCCAAGACCTGATGCTAATAAGGCACTTTGAATAGAATCTGGATCTATACTTTTCTTTCTTTTTTTATCTTTGTTTTTCTTGTGGTCTTTTCTGATTAACCAAGGATCTGAAAGAAAAGATAGGTGTCAAATCATTTGTTAAAACAAGTGGGAATCTTCAAAAGACAGGACCATTGAGCTTTTTTGTACTATTAACTGATAACTTGTAAACGGCTGGCAACTACAGTGTCCAGTACATCCACACACAAGTCCATGGTTTGAGGTTAAAATAACTGCACAAAACAGATCATCTCACATAAGTGAGCTAACCCTCCAGAAGACAGTCTAGGAGCTCTCCACCAAGCAAAGACTAGAATCTGTGTCTTGTGTTTACTTCACATAGGATAAAAGGTGTTACTACAATATCCCACATCAAATAACCAAAAATAATGACCCCTAAGCCTCCATTTAACACACTGACGAACTCACCATCCTCATCGTCCTCACTGGACTCATCTCTAAACGGGTTGAAGTCGTCGTCATCTCCAGAACTCAGGTTCTTGGAGCTCGCATAGTCACTCTCCTCGTTATCAGAGGCATCGGATTCGCTCCCACTGTCGTCAGAGCTGCTCCCAGTGAGGCCACCCACTTTCCGTGCTTTTTTGGCTTCTCGAGTTATTTCTTCACCTACCCTCAAACCGCGGAAAAGACAGTCAGCCAAACACACTGTTCTCAAAATCCAGGAAATCACATTTAGTTCATGAGTTAATTCGAATGAGACCGGTAGAAGGGGAGCATTTACGTAAATATGTAAGAACAAATAAAATTTACAAAAAAGCGCTAACCTTTTGGACTAACATAGAAATTAGGTTATGTTCAATTATGTATAATTTATTCTTAAGAAAAAATTAGATACATAATTAAAAACTCATGACTGCCTTCAAGGGCACAAGTTTCAAATAAAATCAGAACAGAAATAAAACAGAATCTCTGGTGCTGTCACAATTTATCAGGTTGAGAGAAGATGCCTAAATAATCAGTTTTACAGAATACTTAAAAACAATATTAAAGCCCTAGCCTGTTTGGCTTAATGGATAGAGTGTCGGCCTGCGGACTGAAGAATCACAGGTTCAATTCCGGTCAAGGGCACATGCTTGGGTTGTGGGTTCCATCCCTTGTAGGGGGATATGTGGAAGACCGCCAATCGGTGATTTTCTATTATGACTGATGTTTCTCTCTCTCCCTCCCTCACTCTTCCTTTCTGAAATCAATAAAGATTATATTAAAAAAATAAATAAAGACGTGCTGGAATACAGCTGACCATAGACAGCATGGGTTTGAACTGCGTAAGTCCACTTACGTGCTGATTTTTTTCAATAAGTACAAAAGTGTCATTTTTACAATCTTATGATTTTAATAACATTTCCTTTTCCCTGTCTTAGTTTATTAGAAGGATACAGTATATAATGCACAGAATATAACACAAAAAATATATGTTAACTGACAGTCTATATCGGTAAGGCTTACAGTCAACAACAGGCTGTTAGTAGTTAAGTTTTGGGGGAGTCAAAAGTTGCACTCCCCCAAAACTTGGGAGTTGCTGCTAACTCCCGTGTTGTTCAAGGTTCAACTGTACAAACAATTGATATAACTGTACTTAAGCCCCAGAAGGTGCTGATTTAAATTGTTACTGAATATTCAGAAAAGATATCTGAAACAGCATTACTTTTCATGCCACGACACTAAGTTAATAAAAACACTGCCAATTATAGTATAATAACCAAGCCACTTTCAGGCATATTAGAAAATGTATTTCTTAGAATGAATGAAACAGGTTAAAGTGTCAGGCATTGTGTTTAGAGTTCACAGCATCAGGTTTCACAGTAAGTTATCATCACCCTTTAGAAAGAGCCTGAGAAGGAAGGCAACTTCTCAAACAACTTAGCACCTTAACACAAACCCATGTTTCTATTACTAGAAAATGTCTAACAAACATTGGATCATGTATTTCAATAATGAAATAATAAACTAACAGAAGCCTCTTTAAATAAGACTATAAATACACAAATGTGCAGTTTTTGACAACATAAAGGCCTAGATTCTGCTTCCCATATACCACCTACTAGCTGTTGTGAACCTGGGAAAACTCCTTAACCTCTTAGTCTTCCTGCACCTTAATTTCCTGTCTACAAAACTGAAAACCTAAGACCCGCTTTCATACCTTTCCGCTTCTTTATTTTATTTTCTTTACAAGGACTGTCTCTTGGTGAACTGTTGTTACTTGGAGCTGTCAAATCGATTCCCAGCAAACTATAAAGCTTTTTCCTGTCTGGAGCAGGGAAGTGCTTTTCGATGAGTGACTGCAACACTCCTCTGTAGGAGAGATAAAAAGTGACAATGAGCGGTTCCGGGTTTTTTGTTTTGTTTTTTTATTGATAATTAATATACTTTGTTCAAGCTTACAAAATACTGATAATCCAGCTCAAATGAATTTAAATATTCTAGGCCAAGGCTGTCCAATTGCAATATAATGCAAGCAGAGCCAAATACTTAATTTTTACCTTCCAATAGCTACATCAGAAAGTAAAAGAAAACGTAAAATTTTAACAATATATTTTACTTAACTCATTATATCACTTCAACATGTAATCAGTTAACTATTTTGTTATTTTATCTGAACTCTTTGAAACTTGGTGTGTATTTTATACTTACAGCACAACTTAATTTGGACTAGCCAAGTCACCTGCTCAATATCCACACATGACTAATGACTATCATTTTAGAAAGGACAGTACTAGGCACCCAAGTTCAGAAAAATACAGATTAACAGGGGCATGTTTTGCTTTTAAAAGTGGTTTTTGTTTATATCTACTTTAAAAAGAGCCATTTGAATGTATCCCCTAAAGCAAGAGATAGTATGGTGGCAAGTCATTTTGCTAATTTTACTACCATAGTAGGAACTGGCAGGTTAGGCAAACAAACTGAAATACAATGCCAAAACATTTTTGTAAAACTCTTTTTCAATCTCATGACTATTTGCAGTTATTAGAGCTTCCTAAATTGGGACAAACTATACTTATTGCTTATATACTTATTGAAACTGCAATTCGAAATACACAAATGCAAAAGTAAAACAGAAACTAGACCCAGCTGTCACATTTCCAAGAGGTGCAAAACAAAAATCAAGCCCTTTCAGTAATCATCCAAAAACTTGGAATAATACTGTCAAAATGCTTAACATTTCAGCATTTCTGTTGTTTTCCAAAAGATACAGTGTATGGATCCACACAGAATTGCAAAAACCAAGATCAGAAAAACTTTAAAAGATGATATAGGTGAACCAAAAATTTTAGCTCCAGGAAATGCCAACATTTAAGTTAATCTAAGTCAGTGATTTTCAACCAGGGTGCCGCAGTAATTTTTAAAATATCCAATACCAATTTTTAAAACTTAGGGGCACTGACCCCTTTTCCTTTAGATTGTCAAATAAAAAAATGACAACAGCCAACACAACAATAGCCCTCCAGTATGAATCTATCAAAATTATACCTTTTCTTTTTTTTGGTCAGATTGGCAGAAAATATATTTTTTGGTGTGCCATAGAATTTTCATTAGTTTATGTGTGCCATGAGATGAAAAAGGTTGAAAATCACTGACCTAAGTAAAAACTCAAAACTAAAAACATTACTTGGCCGTTGAAACAAAATCATTCAGCTCTCCCCCGCCCTCTTCCAAGGCTTCTAATGTTCTGGCTTCTCCTGTCGACTGCAGGCCAATTACCACACACTGAGAAACAGAAAATATGGTGATTATAAAGAAAAACATGCAGCACGTGGTTTTAAAAGACATTTTACATACTTAGTAAAATAAAAGATTTCAAACAAGAATGGCCATTATTGTACACATGTGCTCATTTATTTAGTCTACATGTATTTGAGAGATGCTACGTATAAGAACTTAGCTAGGAAATAGCATACAGCAGTTGGACACGCTGGAAGGCCCGCCCCAGATTTCTTTGTGCTTTAAGTAGAGATATATTCATCAAGAAGAAAAAAAAACCCTTAATAAATATATATCCACATGTTATCAGCAGTTATATCAACAGATGGCCAAATTATAGTCATGGTTATTTCTTTACGTTTTTTGAGTTATTTAAATTCTTTATAACCACACGTTGCTATTGTTATTTTAAAACCTGTATTTTTCACAGTCTTAACTGTATTAATACTTTTACTACTATCCTTTAAAAAGAGCAGGCTTTACAAGTAGGAAGTCTCAACACCCAAAGGGTTTAAAAAGAAAAGAAACACATTTCCAAAGAAGAAATCTCTTAATATGTTTGCCAACTTACTTTTCCATTCTTAATTTCCTCTCGAGCCAGCTGCACAACTCTCTTGACTTTGGATGCTATGCACAAGTATTTGAAAAACCTCTGGTGAGCAGACCAGAACTGACCCCACATGGACTTCTTCATTCGCTGCTCAGCATCAATCAGATCCGCAGCTTGCTGAAACCGCTCTCTTGCAATGACCCACTGAAGATGCACAACCAAAATTTTAAGTATTTCAACTTTGAGTGCAAATTATTTTAAAATAACTGGTTCAATCAAAATAATGCTAAGGGCAAGATCATTTAACATTAATTTAATGAAGAATATTCAGTAATTTTGGGATCTCTTAAAAGGATTTTTAGGATGCTTACATAAACCTGTCCCAAAATTCTTATGAACTGATAAAGGTATTTTAGGAAATAGTGTGATTTTTAAAACCATGCAACTTAAATAAATGGCTATTTTTAATAAATTAGGAAAGAGAAGGCTTGGAATATTAGGAAAATAAGAACCTGATGATTTGTGTGTTTTCTGGGAGAAATATACTCTCATGGGCTCACCCACATTACACTGAACAAAACTAACAGAAACATTAGCAGGTGCATTAAAAATACTAGGAATTAAGGGGATAAATCTTACCAGCTTGACTGCTTTGTTGTACATTTTTACATAGCTCTGAGAAAGAAGGACTTCCTCAATTTTGAAGGTCACTCCAGTAAAGCTCAGCTGTCGAGCAATGTACATTCCTCTAAGCTTCATATCCATAGCAACTATTTCCATGGCACCAACCCCTCTGAATAAAATTAAAACACACAGTAACTATCATTAAATATAGTAGGGCTTTAACATATGGGAGAGAGGTTTTAGCAATACACATCTTTTAGACTGTTTCTGAGAGCAAATAGTGCACAGTCAGTTGCATTACCTCCGTTCCACTGCTTGAATAAAATCACTGAATTCTCTAAATGGAGTTCCTTCACCCCATATTCCAAGACGGTTCATATAGGCCATGTTTCGTGGTTCAGAAGCACCTGAAAAAGCAAAATAAAACATATTACAGCTGAAAAAAGACCACATCTATCTTTTAAATAAACGGCTACTCACCAGTGGCACTAGCATAAACAACTCTGGCTTTTGGCAATTTGTTCTGAAGCTCTAGGACTGCTAAGCCTGTCTTGGTTGGTTTTGAAGAACCAACAGGACATAAGTTTTTTGCTTTATGACATTCATCAAACACTATCTGTAAGGAATGAATTAAGGAATGTATCATATTAGTAGCATGTGCCTTCAATCTCCCAGGAAGTTACCTTTTATTTCCCTTTGGAAACATCTAGGATTTCTAGGGTGGTGGCCCTGGCATAAAATTCAAGATTATTAGGGGAAAGGATGTTGTTAACAAGCTCCTGGGTGATAACTTTTAAAATAACAGCTACGTGCCTATCATCCAGCTTTGTCCAATCTTAACCTGTTGCTCTATCTGTTCAGATTTTCTTTTTCATTATTACAAACATCAATGAAGCCCTCTATGTGCCTCTCCTTGACTTCAACACCTCCCTCAGGTCTCAGAGGCACCTACTGAATTTGGTATTCAATTTAACCGGATACTTAATTATTAATTAGAATGAAGGAAAAGATCCATACGGCAAGTAAGTCCACTACACAGATAAATTTGTCAAATTCTGTCCATGGAAGCTCTAATAGTAACCCACTTAGTCGGCATGTGGAATACTGATGTCCCCATTTAAGACAGTGAAGGTGAGCTGTGAGCAAACCAGTCAGGAAGGCACGGAGGCACCAGTGTCACCTGTCTTCTCAGGTACTTTTACCATGTGGATCCCCAAAGGGAAACAGTATTCAGCATTTCCCACACCTCCAATCACTTTCCTAACAAGGGACTGCGATGCTGGCCACCTCCACAAAGCAGAGCCAACTTTCTGACCCGCTGGACTCTGGGTAATCATTAAAGCTGATTTAATGATATCCCAGCAATTTGTTTATTTAATCTCGGGATTCCTGTTTTCCAAATGTTCCTCCTTACATTAACTTTTGTGCCATTAAAAAATATGAAAACACTTGTTGCAAAGGATACCACGCCATCAAAGTCATCGCCACACCAATGCAGAAGCTGTTTCAGCCTTGTTTTGTATTTACCGCCGGACTGACTCTCACCAATAAGGGAAGAATAGGTGGCAAAAATCACACCCTTTTTCACACTCCCATTATGTTTGGAAGAAATTTTTCCATACTTAAACTGAAAAAGAAAGAGAAGAATTTAATAAGTACACTTTTCTCTCTGAAACATGAATCCCATCCACCTGTTGATAGGAATCTGGTGGCTACGGTGGGCTTCAGGAGAGTTAAGGACTTCCTAAGAGCATACACGAAATTTCTTACACATATGAATATACATACACACACCCACACATATATGTATACACAGCTTTATGCTACAAAGGTACAGTTTTCAAAGTCTCAAAAAAGTCGATCACACAAAAAAGATTATAAATCAAACTCCTACAAAAGTCACAATATTCATTCTACAAATATTTAATGTGCACTTACTACTATATAGAAATCATTGTAATTAAGTAATGAGGAAAATACAAGAATTGCAATTAATAGTTAATGCGCCCTTCTTCAATTACACTGACTCAGAAATAAAAAAACATTTTAGGTGCCAATTACATGTTTTTGTTTTGAACAGTTAGTAGTCACTCAAGCCCTAGCACTTTCTCTATCAATCCAGTCAGGAAGGCCCACCCTGATAAGCATCGGGGAGTAGGACAACACTGAGCCCACCAGGGACTCGTGTGGCAGGTAGATTCATGTTTACATATTGTCAAAGGCCTACAGGGAGAGACGTGCAGGAATTAGGTCTGTCTATTCCACCCTGTAACTGAGCAATTGGTGCAGAGCTGGAGGACAACGAAGAGTTGCTAAAGCCTAAGATTCTAATCACACTGGACTGTGCTTTAGACGCTGAGACACATTTTCTTCCACTTGAGAACTGTCTTAATATGAGCACAGGTCTGGTACACAGCCCACTGATGCACAAGGGTCTAAACCAGTCTCCAACCGCAGGAATTGCCTAAATGCTGTGATGGGCACACCATCTGTCCAGCTTTATTATACTGCACCCTTTCAGAAGTAAATTCAGCACTCACTAGGTTTCCTGTGAAATAACTCACTGAATCCTTACAACAATCCTCTGAAGAAGAAACTTATTATTCCCATATCACACGTGAGTGAATATTTAGTGAATGACCAAATGAATAGAAAATGTCCATACCTTATTTAATGAATGGACCAAAATGTTTTTTGCTCCGATATCCCTCAAATCTCTTTCAGCATCATATTTCAAATCATTAGAAACACTGAACCTGCCACAAAAATAAATAAATAGTAAGTAAATACATACAAATTCCATCGTCCTGCCAGTTTTCAGAAATTAAAGCCAGGTCTTAACCCTTCAAAAACTATATACCTACTCATTAAATCCCTTGCCCACATGCAGAAGTAACTATCCACATAGGAAAGCTTCCACAGCCAGTCTTTAGCACTTACCACAATGCACGTTTTCTACTCAACAAATAATTTTCATAGATGATTCCTGCTTTCCTTTCTTTTTTTTCCCTACACCAGCACCTTCACCTATTAAGAAGCCAGCACGATCTCCATTAGGTAGGAATGTTTCATGTTGCTGGGAGAAAAAAAAAACAGGTTAATTACTCCTTTTGTATTTTGGTGATCTGTCTTTCATACATTTGTTAGGGTTATAGTAACATGACCTATGTTTATATAAATGGCATACAGCTTGGCTTGGCATGGATACTTTCCTTTTATTTACTACACATTCAATCTTGCTACCCTCGCATGCACCAGGTTAACTAAAATTAACAACATAGTGAGAATTCTTCCATGCCCCTTTCAACACTGATACAACTTTCAGCCACTGAAGGAAAAAGCTGCAACATATACCCGTATATGTATGTTCTTATCCAGTGGTTCTATGGGATAGACTCCCAGCAATGGAACTGCTTGGTCAAAGGATATATGCATTTTCACTTTTAATACATATTCCCATTGAATTCCAAGGTATAGCATTTGTCATTTCCACTAGCAATGCACTCCACACACCCGTGTTAGCCATTTAATCTCCTAACACATAAAATTTCTATAAGTATTGCATTCTCAAGTTTTACATGCAAGGAAAACTTACCTCTGGACTGAAACAATTATATTATATAGACTAAGATTAAAGAATAAGCACTGTATAAAACATTATTGCTTACCTGGGCTGCATATGTAATTGCCTCAAGCTGTAATGCTGACAACCAGCCATTGTCAATGGTTTCTTCAGAAATGGATGCTTTGTACCAAACATCGGGAGGAGTAACACTGGATAAAGAACTAGTTTCCACCACAGCATCCGGGTGACGTAGCCCAATTTTTACTAAATGAAAATTTAAAAATATTTCATTTTAATCACGCTAGGTAATAATACTTCCATTTATATTACAAGATATTACAGTATTTTACCTATGACAGAAAATATAAGTAAATACTAGTAAGTAACTACGTAGAGTCACTGACTGATGACAAGGTATTATTTAAGTTTGACTGAAATGTCCAATTTATCAACTACCTATGTTTTAAATAGTGACTTGGTGATTAAGAAGAAAAATAAACTTACTGTACACACCAGGTTCTCCAGTAGTAACAGAACATAATCCTAGATTCAGGGGTTTAAGTGAATGAATCATTCACTTCAAAATCAGTGGAAAGGGTCTGCAATATAATTTTATCTTGAAAGATATTTCAAAAGAAATCCTGGCTACAAAATTAAACAATAACTAGTTTCCCAAAATGTATAAAGTGAGTATAATTTCCAATAGGAGTCAGGCCCGAGCTGGTTTGTCTCAGTGGATAGAGCGTTGGTCTGTGGGTTGAAGGGCCCTGGGTTCGATTCTGGTCAAGGGAACATACCCGGGTTCCAGGCTCAATCCCCAGTAGGGGACAAGCAGGAGGCAGCTGATCAATGATTCTCTCTCATCATTGATGTTTCTATCTCTCTCTCCCTCTCCCTTCCTCTCTGAAATCAATAAATATATATTAAAGAAAAATTGGGAGTCGGCAATCTTTTTCTATAAATGGTCAAGTAGTAAACATTTTTGGCTTTGTGAGGCATCTGGTCTTTTCTACATCTACTGAACATTGCTGTTGTAGCAGGGCTAAAGCAGCTATAGCCAATAAATAACCAATGGGCTTGGCTATGTTCCAATAAACTTTATACATTTTTATTGATTTCAGAGAGGAAGGGGGAGGAGGGAGAAACATCAATGATGAGATTCACTGATCGGCTGCCTCCTGCACGCCCCCTACCGGGGACCGAGCCCACCACCTGGTCAGGTTCCCTGCCGGGGAATTGAACCGTGACCTCCTGGTTCATAGATTGACGCTTAACCATGCCAGCCAAGTCAGAACTTTATTTATAAAAATGGACAATGGTCCAGATTTACTTTGCTGACCTCTGGTTTAACACTAGATTGCCCAAGGAAGTCATTTTGACTGCTTTTTAATTTCAAGTAGAAAAACAATGATGTATATGACAGAATTTCTTAGAATTTTGTGACTTTTTATACAACATTTAAATGCGTTTATTAATAATTGTAGTTACCTCCCTCTCCTTCATTTCCGGGATATATATATGTGTTATACCTATATTGCCCGAAAGCAGTCAGTTTGACTGCTTGGGGGAGGGGGGGGGGAATTTTTAAAAAAGTGCACAGAAGAAGAAGGCCGCCGAATTTTGAGGAATGATTGGACAACAACATTACCGGAAATACGTGCATTTATTGGGATTTCATATGCTCGTGGAGCCTACGAGGCAAAAATT
>NW_006294609.1:1964835-1966452 GCF_000327345.1 Myotis davidii | reverse complement strand
GACCAGTTCGTCTCTGTATTGAAATACCAGTTTTCAGTTTTTTTCGATTACCGTCACATGATAACATACAAGTACATGATAAATTGTCGATACTTGATAAGTTGCAGTTGCTCAATAAGCTAAACTAGTACTTGTTATTCGAATCTTTATGCAGTGATACTTGTTCTAATAAGTTGTTTGTTTTATTTCTTTTGCGCCTTAAATTCATGAAAGAAATGTTGAATAACTTGTTATATAACTGTAAATAATATAAAAAATATTAAAAATTAATTTTACACAAATTTCTTTACACATTAGTTATTCTTTCACAATGCAGTCATTTTGACTGCTTTTGGGCAATATCGGTATATACTAAATTTCAGTCTTTCTAGTGTTAAAGGGCCATCGGTAAACTTTCAATCCTTTTGTGAAGACTATTATTGGAAAATTTCCATACCACAATCCAAAGCTCATTTTAGATAAGCAGAAAAGTATGAGATCTTAGAACCCATACATGGTTGGTAAACAGACATTTTTAGTTTAGTGGCTTTTTATAGAAAAGCAGAGTATATAAAACACAAGTAACTATTAATTTTCATGGTCATTATGGAAAAAAGACAAATGATGTTAATGTAAGCCAATGCGTTTAAATAGCACATTTTATCTTTAAGATCCCCATATTTTTGTTTTGTTTTTTAAATATATTCTTATTGATTTCAGAGAAGAGGGGAGAGGGAGAGAAAGATGGAAACATCACTAATGAGAGAGAATCATTGATCGGCTGCCTCCTGCACGCCTCCTACTGGGGATTGAGCCCGCAACCCTGGCATGTGCCCTTGACCAGAATCGAACCAGGGTCCCTTCAGGCTGCAGGCTGACACTCTATCCACTGAGTCAAACCAGCCAGGGCTGTTTGCTCTATAAATTACACAAAGTACATATTTACATCTCTGCAATTTATTGATTTTATATTCACTGCTAACTCAAAACAATATAAACCCAAGCTTTTATTCTTTTTTAAAAAAAATCTTTATTAATTTCAGAGAGGAAGGGAGAGGGAGAGAGAGATAGAAACATCAATGTTGAGAGTCACTGATCAGCTGCCTCCAGCACACCCCACACAGGGGATTGAGCTCGCAACCCGGGAATGTGCCCAGATAGAGAATAGAACTATGACCTCCTGGTTCATGGGTTGACACTCAACCACTGAGCCACGCTGGCTGGGAAAGCTTTTATTCTTGGTTTTAAAAGACTTCAACCTAAAACAAAGTTCTAACTTTGTATAGAAGAAAAAAACAACACAGTATATGTGTATATATTTTCAAACATATTCTAGTTGAAAACATTACAAAGCTGGTGCTTGTCAAATTCTTAAGTGCCCACATCGACAGATCCTAATAGATAATAACATGTATGGGAAAGTTTTTAAGTTCAAGAGAAACATGAAAGTCTTTCATTATTTTGGCAAATCCCAAAGACATACATTTTATTGGCATATACTCTGCATAGGTTTCTGCATGGCCCATTTCTTCTTCATCCTCTTCCTCCGGTTCATCTTCCTCTTTTACAACAGGAACCTTCTGTAACACAAAGACAGCATAATCAATTTTAATCCGAGAGACTAGAGGCCCGGCCAAC
>NW_006294609.1:1947966-1964794 GCF_000327345.1 Myotis davidii | reverse complement strand
TCAGTCCTGGAAACATGACATATCATTGCTACATTCCCTGACATCGGGATTCCTCATGGCTTCCCTGCTTCTCCAATGAGCACAGGTCATCCATGACTTGCTCTCATCCCCGACACACAAAGGGGCACCACAGGGCTTCACCTGTCTTTTATTTGTGTAGCCTTGGGCAAATTAAAATTCTAAGTCCGCCCACTCCACTTTATCTCAACTATAACAGGAATGCATACTCCGCTAAATGACCGGCTTCCTTCCGTCTCCCTCTACCTTAGCTCCCCTACCTAAACTTAGAGGATAAGATGGTAATACCAGCCGAAACCGGTTTGGCTCAGTGGATAGAGCGTCGGCCTGCGGACTGAAAGGTCCCAGGTTCGATTCCGGTCAAGGGCATGTACCTGGGTTGTGGGCACGTCCCCAGTAGGAGATGTGCAGGAGGCAGCTGATCGATGTCTCTCTCTCATCGATGTTTCTAACTCTCTATCTCTCTCCCTTCCTCTCTGTAAAAAATCAATAAAATATATTAAAAAAAAAAACTTAAAAAAAAAAAAAAAGATGGTAATACCAAAGGGTCACAAAATCCAAGGACTACACAGGTAATATTTCTAAGCCAGTGGGATATAAAATGGCAACTGCCACCAAGCTTAGGGTACAGGAGATACACAGGAGGCACAGAGACTGTGGGACCTGGGCAATGCCTGCCCAACACACAAAGTAAATGTCCACTAGTCAACTCCAGGCACATTTTACTGGGTGAGGAATGTGGGCCTAGGGTTCTCAGGTACTCCTATTTTTTAAGAGAACCTAGAAATCAGGACTTTTATGTGTTAGCAAAACTTCAAGAATTTTCAAAAACTTGTGGAGGCCAAACAAAACACAGGTATCCACTGGTTTTGGTCCATAGGCTATCAGTATGCAATCTGTTGGATGTTCCCAAACTACAACACAATATAGACTTTGGCATATTATAGGCAAACATGGGTTCACTGTGAGCCTGAGCACTAACTACATACATTTCTTGAAGAAAAATGAACTCTTAACTTTGCAGAAATCCACTTAGGTAAGCTGTTGGTGCACGAGCATCAAGTCCTGGGACTGCCAGCACCTGCTCTCCAGCTCCCCGCACACAGCCCCAGGCACAGCTGCGCTGCCGTCTAATTCCTACTCCATCCCGTCCCATCAATCCTCTCCTACTGTTATGTGTAGTTGTCTTGTCCTGTTTTCCTTTTTCCTGTTCCCCTCATTCTTCCTAATGCCAAGTTTAGATCTTTATGCATTACTTAACCAACCTCCTTCAAGCTCTCTCTTCCCTACTCGAACTCATCCTGAATCATTAGCACGTCCCTCCACTTCTAGGCTGCTGCACCAAGTCCAAGGTCCTTCGAATTCACGTCGGGAGCCTCCACAAAGCCCAAATCAACCACTCCATCTTCTGCAAGCCATGTATCTTGGCTTAGTGTCACCCAAGCACTTGGCTGCCACCACCTCCTCTGTGCCTATTAATGCTTTAATTTCGCTCCCTTCTGAAAATGCCCTCTCCATACACAACACCCAAGCTCCGTTACGCCTCCTCTATAAAACGAATTCTTCGCATGCCCAGGCGATTGCACTTTCCTCCACACTCATAACCCTTGTTGCCAGCATCACAATGTACCTTTTGCTGTACCTTGTCAGTTAAAATGTCTGTCACATCCCTTGTTTATTCAAGGGGAGCCATGCAATGCAGTACACTCCAGGTAGAAACCTACCACACAAACTCAGTATTATACGTAGCGCAGCTTTATTTTATTTTTTTTTAAATATATTTTATTGACTTTTTACAGAGAGGAAGGGAGAGGGATAGAGTTAGAAACATTGATGAGAGAGAAACATCGATCAGCTGTCTCCTGCACAACTCCCCACTGGGTATGTGCCCACAACCAAGGTACATGCCCTTGACCGGAATCGAACCTGGGACCCTTGAGTCCACAGGCTGACGCTCTATCCACTGAGCCAAACCGGTTAGGGCCGTAGCGCAGTTTTTACATAAATCTACAGAATCGATGGACTCCGTACATTGAAAGCATACAGCATTTCCAAAATGTGAGAAAAAGATTAGTATATTAATTACTCATACCTAGACCATTATATGATGACAACTCATAAACAGCTTATACATACATATTCAATCCCAAATGAATAGTTACCAAATACTTCCCTGGTTATTTTTCCCCCTGATTAGATGTGATTCACAATAAAAAATGTTGTCCTGGCTGGTGTTGTTTAGTGATTAGAGGTTGCCCCACGCACTAAAGAATCAGGGGCTCGATTCTGGTCAAGGGCGCCTACCTAGGTTGCAGGTTCAATCCCTAGCCCCAGCTGGGGTATGTGCGGGAGGCAACCAATCGATGTATCGCTCTCACATTAATGTTTCTCTTTCTCTCTCATTCTTCCTTTCCCTTTCCCTCTCCCTCCCACCCGTCCACTCCCTCGAAAACTCAATGGAGAATATATCCTCTGGTGAGGAGTAACCAAACAAGCAAAAAAAGATGTCAGTACTTCATATATCATTACATCCATCTTATCAATTATGCAAGTTTTAACCACCTTGTTCAGTATATATTAGTTTGTTCCCAGTGAAGTTTAATGCTGTTTCATTAGTTTACGTAGCTGAGTAGCCCACCTTCACGCCAAAAAAAGTTTCCTAAGGATTGTTCTAGAACACTTTTAGGCAAGAGTCTTTTACATGACAAAAATACAGATACAGCTTTGAAACTCACCATGGTTGGGGAAAAACTCCTCATCTTCATGTCATTTATCCATATTCTTGCTACCTCTTTATTAGAAGACTCCTTCTTTACTGTGCCGTTGCTTACATCAGCTGAAGGGGAGAGTCAATTTACATTTTAGAACAAAATCTCCATTTCTTTTCCTACAGTTTTTTTAAAAATTCAGTAAAGTTTACCCACTTCATAAACCAAAATACACGATCTGCTTATCACTAACTTAAATTCAGCATAAAGATGAAAACATTCAAAGCTGTGTCCATTTTGGAAAAATTAACCTTAGAAAACAAGTAATTTAAAAGGAAATGTGCACAAAAAAACTTGAAAGTTATTTATCAAAAAGAAAGCTTTAACCAGAACTATTTGATAGTTCATTTCAATACGAATGCCAAGAGCCAGTATTTCTTTAAGATACTTCACTTGGGGCCCTGGCTGGGGAACTCAGAGGCTACAAAGTCATCTGGATATGCCAAGGTTGTGGATTCGATGCCCGGTCAAAGCACATACAAGAACCAACGAATGAATGCATAAATAAGTGGAACAACAAATTGATGACTTTCTCTGTCCCTGCCCCAATCCCCTTTAATCTCTAGAATCCATATTTTAAAAAGATACTTCACTTGGTTTATTAAAACAAACAACAAAACTTAGTATTCTCACCAAGACAGAATCAATCTCACTGGATCTGAAGGTGCCTACTTTCAAGGCAAAAGAATTATTTCCAGAAAGGAAAAAAACAACAACTGGGGACTATCTTCCTCTTTTCCTCAGAATAAAGAAAACAAGTAATCTATGATAAACCTTTTCTTTTCTTATGCCAATGCTTTGCATATTTTTTTAGATACAGCAGCAGAAGCCCTCAATCTGAGTGTCAAAGTAGAAGTGCTTGGTCAGAGTCCAGAGCCCCTGTAATTAGCCTACATCTCTAAGTATTCGGGAAGCATCCTAGTGCCTGGGATTCTTGAGATCACAGCGTGAAAATCACATCAAGGACAATGATTAGCGTCTTGTCTGTTCTACCAAAAGATGGGGAGTGTTTTGGAGCCTGTCACAGGGGAGTCCAGAACAACTGGGATTAAAGTGCTGACAAAATAATGCTGGACAAGATAAAGTTACTTTGGGTCCCAATTTGTTTCACTGTAGGAGAGTGAACTGTAGGAGAGCCAGTGAACAGTTCTCCAAGTGGCAGGACTAGAGCTCAAGTGAGAGATGAGAACCCCTAAGGGCTAAGGGCTCCTAACGGGGCAACAGCCAGAGATAAGAAATACAAGAAGAACATGCAACACCTTGCTCTGTGCCGCTTCATACTTTTAATGTCCTTCCCTTTCAGTATAAACATGACTCTCTCCTGCAACACAAACATGTGCTTATCTTCAGCATTCACTTACTGTTTCTTTTTCAGCCCTGGCCTGGTCTGACTTTCTCAGGCTTCCACACGAGGATGTCCTTGATTTGCAGTCTTTTGTCTTTTAAAATTACTATTTTGGATGTGGGAGTGTTACTGTACAGCTCCACATCTCTCCTGTTTTCTGTTCTTTCTAAACTTTTTCCTCCCATGGCATATATCCTCTCTTTTAAATTATAAAAGCACATGCTGACTTGAAGGGTGGAGTGGAATACTTAGAGAGCCACTCACATAAAAGCAGCAATCTCTCTCATTAAATGCAAAAACTTTAATGAAAAGTAGCTTCCGCCGAAACCGGTTTGGCTAAGTGGATAGAGCGTTGGCCTGCGGACTGAAGGGTCCCAGGTTCGATTCCGGTCAAGGGCATGTGCCTGGGTTGCGGGCACATCCCCAGTGGGAGATGTGCAGGAGGCAGCTGGTTGATGTTTCTCTCTCATCGATGTTTCTAACTCTCTATCTCTCTCTCTTCCTCTCTGTGAAAAATCAATAAAATATATTTTTAAAAAAAGAAAAAGAAAAAAAGAAAGAAAAGCAGCTTCCACTAACTGCTGATCACTCCAAGTTTCCCAGGAGCCATTCAGATGTTGCCCTGCACCTTAACTAGGTGCCACAGTCCTGCTCTCCACAGCAGAAAAGAGAAATCAGTCCTTAGACAGTGAAGATAATTTCACAATGGCTCTCTAGCTGCCAGATTATAGTTAGTTCAAAGGAATGATGCTGAAAATAAGACTATAGTGATAAGGGCACAATAGTATAGACCCAAACATAAAGATTAGATTATCTTGTATCTCTAATTGCATCTGTCCCGGGAGATGAAGTTCTACATCATCTTACAAACGTTGCTCCTCCCTTTGGAATGCCTCTAGCCCTCTACTTTATAAACACAAGCACATTACAACTTCACGCAGTCAATTTTGCCACAAAATTATACATTAATCTACATCAGGTATTAAAACTTATCTGGCTGGTGTGACTCAGTGGTTGAGCATTGACCTATGAACTGGGAGGTCATGGTTCGATTCCCAATCAGGGCTAATACTATGTAACATAGTGGTCAGCTCAGGATATAACTGAAATCAGAGTTAGCATCTCCATCAGTCAACATAGTTTGTTTATATATAAGACAGGGACTCAAATACTATTTAGTTCAATGGAGAAGACAAGGAAAAAATATCCCTCTTAAGAATTCACATTTTTCAGTTTCTAAAAATATACTACTAAAACTTGATATAACCAAAATTAAAAAGACAGATTAATTCTATTTTACCTTTAAAAATAAACGTACTATACTAAACACGAAGCTTGAGTACTCCACTTAAAATTATAACCTCTTCCTGCCCTACATAACATTTCCAGTTTCTTTCCATCACACTTATCCCTGACATATTATATAACTTACATACTGTGAAATATCACTAGAATGCAAGCTCCATGTGGGAAGTGATTTCAACAGTTTTCATCTCAGCCATAGCCTCAAAAATCCCAGAACAGTGCTTGACACATAGGCACTCAATAAATATTTGTTCAATGAGTGAGCAACAACAAAAAAAACCACTCCAAGGCAGAAAAACTAACTATAAAATTCTTTATGCATAAATGAATTCCTAAAAAGGTGTGATCAAACTATTATTGGGCTGTTTCCCTTTAAATCTAAACCTATCGTTAAAGTATTATGGATTAGCTGGTGGTAATGACTGTACAATCCTGTGAATATATTAAAACCCACTGAACTGTACAGTTTAAATGGGAAAATTTTATGGTATGTAAATTGTATCTCAATAAAGCTGCTATAAAAAAAGTATTATAGGTGTTGACTCTTCAAAGAAAACATAGTGAATTATTTTATAATGAGTATATGTACTTTAAAGGAAAATTTACTAAAAACACAACTGTCCAAAAGTAATGAAGCCAATGACAGACAAAATCATAAAACTGTAAAGGTCAGAGTTAAAGTATTAGACTATCAGTTTAAAGCTTGTTCACCTCAAGCATGGTCCAAGTACCACCAGCAACAGCACCTCCAAAACTCTTAGAAATGCAGAATCTTGGGCCCCACCAGACCAGACCTACAGAATCTGATTCTGTTTTTGAACAAGATCCCCAGTGATTCACAGGCACATTAAGTTTGAGAAGCACTGATTTAAAGGATTGAGAAAAATGTGTTAACCGGTTATTCACCATATATAAAACTGAGGTCTCATGATGTCAATGAAACTACTTGGAAATTCCACACCTCATTTCAAGGTTTAATGCTAAGTTCTCTAAATTTTTGCTTCTCTTGAATTGTATAAATACTGTAAGTATACAGACATAAAGTTTTTACGTCTTTCATGTCCAGTTCTTTCAAGACCCAAGAAACGCTTAAAAACACAGTGATATATCTTATCAAAAGCAGACAACTGACACCACTGAAAGCAGACTTACTAGCTGCTGTTGCAACTGGCTGAGCGATATTAGCTGGTGGCTTCAGTTTCATGAGTTCATTCAGACTATTATTTTTCAGAAGATCCTTCAGTTGAACCTGGTCTTTTGAAGGTGCAGAGGTCACGGCATTTCGTACTGCAGGTACTGAGACCGAAGGGCGTGTGTTTGCAGAGGTCTGGATAAACTTTGCTAAAGTGATGGTTTGCCTATTCGTTGTTACAGGTGGTGCTTTAGTCATTACAATTGTAGATCCCAAGGTTGGAAGTTGATTTATTTGATTCAGCACAAATGTCGTTGTAGATGGAGGCTGCTGCTAGAAAAGAAAACCATACACATCACACCACTGAAAAATGCTGTCTCCTCTAATGTAGCTACTATCAGTAGGCCATTTAAAACCTAAAATTGAGTGTTATTCTTACCTAACCACTGGCACCTCATTTTTAATTAAATATGATTATAATAAACTACCATTTTGAGGGGGAAAGGGTACAGTGGTGCGACATTTTATCTAACTGCTGGGGAGAGCAAACATAAAACGGGACTCTCCTAAGCCAGCTGTGATGTACAGGAACCTGTAACACAAGGAACAGCACAGAAAGGGTGTAATCTCAGCACTGCCCGGCCAGGCAGAGAACACTGGGTGCATCACTTTACCTCTGGAGGCCCCAGCTCTCTGAGGACCATTTTCGGTTTCTGCGATTCCAGGACTCCTGTCCAATGTTTGCTGTCACACAGATTCCACTCATGTTTAGAACTTAAGATAAAACCACCAAGCCGAGCTCTAAATTCTCATGTCACACGAATGGTCAGACAGGTACATTACAAATAATTGGTGATCATGTCACCAATTAAAAAAAGTTCAAGATTTGAGGATAACAGTATGTCTGCGACTACAAGCAACTAAAGTATAACTGAGATACTTTTATAAATGTATGTATATTTCTACTTCCTTTTCACCTCAAACTATGTTATTTCTCCATGACCCCTGTAACAAGAATCTTCCAGATACTACTTATTGCTTTTAAATAAAACTCAACAAGTTTATCATGTTAGCAAATTTTAAAGTTTGTCCAATAACTTTATATCACTAGGTGTAAGTTAATAACTGCTATGTTTAAAGCACAATTATAATCACATAAAAATTACATACCAATGGACAAAAACTTAAACAAGTAAAAATGAAGAGAATAGTGGGATAATGCAAGTTTATCTTTTACTTCATGAATTCTGTATCATTTGCAATAAAATAAAATAAATTTATTTTGTCCAAATTATCTTTTGACCAATATAAATAAATAAGAATGAAACAAATGATTTAGAAAATAGGTGAGAGCAAAATATTGGGAAAGAAGTAGCAAAAATCGGAACTAGTGAGATAAAAATGTTTTGTATGAAAGGTTACTTCCTTACTATAGTCCTAAACTATTTCCGTAGTAATGCCAAATCTAAATAATTCTTACCCTAACATTTAACAGTGCTGGAGTAGGTACCGTCTCTGGTTCTTGTTTAACAGGAACTGCTGCTTCAGTCTCCAAACCTAGTTCTAATGTACTAAGTGGCATTGACTGGAGAGAAAACAACATCGAGAAAAAGAATGACGCAGTGAATTCCGTTTCAAGAACAAGAGATGTATTTTATTAAAACAAAAAAATATTAAGCTTTACATTCAAATGGAATGTAAAATCACTAGTGCCAAGTAAAAAGGAACAATCTCTGAAAGGATACCAGCTTCACAAAATTTCACTAACACCAGAATCTCACTTTTGCTTTCAGAAAATGTGTACAGTAAAACCTCAGAAAAATGCCCTATAAAGTACATAGAGACAACTAGTAAGGAGATTAACCATCCTCACAGAAAAATAAATAACTCATCTCTTACTTTTATATATACAACAAAGCAAAAAATGTTTTGATTTTCATTGCAAATGTTTTCCATCTCATGAATGAAGACTAATATTCAACATAAAAATAACTTTCACGTACATGTTTAAGTTAAGACTTAATATGACCTACTTTCATAAGTAGAAATTAAAATTAAGGGAAAAAATCTCCTTTTTAGAGGCTCTGGAGGGCTCTTACCTGGTGAACTGAAGGGGTAGGTGTTGGAGTTGCAAGCCCCGCATCTCCACCATCAATATCAAAGAGGTCATTCGGACTAATTCCACTCTCACTCAAAGCAGCAAGCAGTAAATCTTGTCCTGGCTCCACCATCTTTAGAACAAAATATTAAGTGTTAACATAAAAAACTTAAAATGATAATTAACTCTCTTCTAAATATAAACCAGCATTTCATTTTCTACCAGATCCATTCATTCAATGTTTACGAGGAACCGGCTGTGTGTCAGGCAAAAAGGAGGAATAGTCTCTGATCCCCAAAAATTCAAATTAAGATATAAAGGTCAGCAAAGTATGTCAATCACAGCAAGAATATGTCCACAAAATGCTATGGGAAAATCAAAGGAAATGCTGAACTTTGCTGAGGGAGAGAGGTTACAAAGACGACATTGGAGCCACGAGTCTAAGAAAATCGCCCGGTGGACAAGGATCTCCTGGACAGTGTGTGTATTCAAACCCATGGACACGTGAAAGACATTGGCACTTCTTAAGACCAGAAACAGGGAGACAAAAACTGCTACAGCAGACCAGGAGAGCCGATGTGCGCAACAGCAGGGAGAAGCGGGTATGGATTCCAACATATTTAGGAGAGAGAATTCCTAAGACCAGGTTTAAATGAAAGCTCAAAATGGAAGGGAGAATATGAAGAAGAAAAAAACCACACACACAAAAAACACAGGAGTTGATGGATAATTAGAGTTAAGCCAAGAGAGAGTAATCAAAAGTTGAGCCCAGGAGACCTGAAAGATGAGTTATATGGGTCTTAAAGGGGGAATGCCTATTTAGGAGCAAGCAGGTACATTTTATTTTATTTTATTTTATCAAATATATTTTGTTGATTTTTTACAGAGAGGAAGGGAGAGGGATAAAGAGTTAGAAACATCGATGAGAGAGAAACATTGATCAGCTGCCTCCTGCACACTCCCCACTGGGGATGTGCCCGCAACCAAGGTACATGCCCTTGACCGGAATCGAACCCTGGACCCTTGAGTCCGCAGGCTGATGCTCTATCCACTTAGCCAAACTGGTTAGGGCAACAGGTACATTTTAGATTGGGGTTTCCCAACTGCACTCTTAGGAGTGAGAGCAAAGTATTCTACAAAAGCTTAACAGAACTTTCTTAATTTTAACTTTTCTCATTAATTTATCTGAAAAAATCAATTTATATATACAAACATACTTATGGGAAATCTGTACTTGTTTTTCTCAGAAAGTTAATTTCATGTTATATAAACATACTAATTTTCAGCTAGTCCATTTGTTCTCAGACTATGCAATAGAATTAAATGTCAGTGTTTCGTTATGTCCTACAAAAAGGTGCTAGCTAAGAATGCAATAAACATGACTTCCAACATATAAGAAATTCTATTTTAGATGAAAGCAATATAACTAACATAGAAATCTTCTCCTAGCACCCTAACCGGTTTGGCTCAGTGGATAGAGCGTCAGCCTGCAGACTCAAGGGTCCTGGGTTCGATTCTGCTCAAGGGCATGTACCCTGGTTGCAGGCACATCCCCAGTAGGGGGCATGCAGGAGGCAGCTGATTGATGTTTCTCTTTCATCAATGTTTCTAACTCTCTATCCCTCTCCCTTCCTCCTCTCTGTAAAAAATCAATATATTAAAAAAAAAAAAAAGAAATCTTCTCCTAGGTAGGTCTATGCCACACAAGCATGTTATCACTTAGAAAGAAGCTCTGATGAACTCATGAATGAATTTAAGGTAGAAAACCACAGACATCCAGAACTGAAACTAAGGGCAGATTCACAGCTTACAGGATGGGAGAAGGACAGAGTCCAAAGGAGACTTCCCAGAACTTCTCAGAAAAAGGAAAAGCAGCCTAAGGAAGAAAACAATCTGAGGAGGAGGAAGGACGGGAAGGGAACGGACCGTGACTAAGTACCGTTTACAACCCGAAACCGTGTTAGGCTCTCCATATACATCACAAGCCCACAGCCCTAAGCAAGGGGAAACAGGCTGGCTCAGAAAGCTTAAATTCCCTGGTCAAGATCACCCATTCACATCTATGTCTTCAAAGCCCATTTATTCTCTTTTCAATGAGTAGATCAAAAAGTCAATGTTGGTAACCCTGAAAGTTTCAACACTTAACTTAAAATTGGAAGGGGCCGAAGCCGGTTTGGCTCAGTGGATAGAGCGTCGGCCTGTGGACTGAAAGGTCATAGGTTCGATTCCGGTCAGGGGCATGTACCTGGGTTGTGGGCACATCCCCGTAGGAGATGTGCAGGAGGCGGCTGATCGATGTTTCTCTCTCATCGATGTTTCTAACTATCTCTCTCCCTTCCTCTCTGTAAAATATCAATAAAATATAAAAAAAAAAAAAATTGGAAGGGGATGGAGTATTAGACAGCAAGATACACGGTACAAATATGTGCTTTAAATGCTTTAAAAACATTTTCAATCCATAAATTACCTCATTAGGACCTGTGGGAATGGGGGTGTTCTTGGCTCACTTACTATGGCTAATCTTGACCTAAATTAATAGAACTTGAGACTATCAAAATGCCATATTTTAAAAGTAATTACTGGAAATAGTTTATGTACATTAGAAACAAAAGCACAGTTTTAAGACATTGACTCCTAAACGACAGACCACAGAACCCTTGGAGGTCCCAGAGCCCTTTAATCCATCAGTTTTGCACCAAGTCTGGTCTACTTATACTCAAGAGTACAGAAATGTCATTAACTCCTGAGACAAAAAACAAAATCACCAAAAAGTGTTGCTGAATTAGAGAGCTTTTTGAAATATAGTTTCTGAACAATTAGCATTAAAAGTACAAAAATATGCCCAGCTAGTGCTGCTCAGTGGTTGAGTGTCAACCTATGAACCAGGAGGTCACAGTTGGATTCCTGGTCAGGGCACATGCCCAGGTTTTGGTTGCATCCCCAGTAGGGGCGTATAGGAGGCAGCGACCTATGATTCTCTCATCATTGATGTTTCTCTCTTCCTTCTTCTCTGAAATCAATAAAAAAAAACAATATTTTAAAAGTACAAAAATATTGCCCAAACCGCTTTGGCTCAGTGGATAGAGCGTCGGCCTGTGGACTGAAGGGTCCCGGGTTCGATTCCGGTCAAGGGCATGTACCTGGGTTGCGGGCACATCCCCAGTAGGAGATGTGCAGGAGGCAGCTAATCGATGTTTCTCTATCATCGATGTTTCTGACTCTCTCTCTCTCTCTCTCTCTCTCTCTCCCTTCCTCTCTGTAAAAAATCAATAAAAAAAAAATAAAAGTACAAAAATATTATCATGGAAGGGAGGAATTTTGGGGAGAAACTTGATATTTAGACAAGAAATGATGGCATCAGTTCCGTGACCTACTCAAAATTCATTCATAGGAATCACAATTTGAGACCTCTGATTTGAGTAGTGACCTAGTATTGACAATGTCTGTAAAAGATATTTTTTCTTAGGAGCTATTAATAAAAGACATTTTAATTTTATATACATTTTACACACAAACAAATCTAGGGATACTTTCTCTCTTAGCCAATTGAATACAAATTCTCTACTTGTACTTTTTTGCAGTGAGGAGGAAAAGGGATAGAGAGGGAACATCTGTGCCATTCTCTAACCCCATTAGCCAAACCCCTTAATATTTAATCATAGTCCTATTCTGAAATTATTACAGACTCATGGAATTTCAGTCCTCAGCTGAGAGAGTCCTTAAAAGGCTATTTTATCCAATCTTCTCCTCCTCGATTTATAATAAGTAGGATTTATTCCTGAGAGGGAAAACATTTTCACTTTGAAGGGTCTAAATACAATATAAAGGCAAATACTGTTAGGTGCAAGAGAACTGTGTTACATTGTGTCTACTAAGGATCACATAGACCTCAGATGACAAGCAACATGTAGCAATCTAACAAACCCCAAAGTTACTAACAGCAGTGATTGTCTCTCAGACAATGGACAACAAAATGGCTCCATTTTTATCATAAATACATTTGAAAATAATCACCTAGTTCAAAATAGTACATTATAAAGGGGACAATGATAAATAAGAAACAAGGACATGGTAGTAGAGAGAAACTAAGAGCCACCCTTGGCAGGAAGAGAATCCTGAGGAAACAATAGCCAATCGGAAGAATGAAAGGATACAGTTCCCACAGAGAATACCAACACTGAGACCTATCAAGGAGGACAAGGTTTCTCTTGTTGAGACCAAAACAGATCTCTACAGCTTACAGCTCATGCCAGTCACCAGGGATGTGTCTACAGCGGCACACAACAGAGGTTGAAAAGACCATGGAGTCAAGCAGAATATCAGGGTTCAAATACTGGCTACATCACCCACTTAGTAAGTATAATATGGTCAAGTAATATACTATGACTCAGTTTCCTCATCTTCAAATAGGAATAAAATAGAACTTGCCTAAGAGGAATTGCTGTACTACCTGAAACAAAAGTTAGCTACTATCATTTTGATAAACATTAGTATCTTGTCCAAAAAACGTTTTTTTCCCCCTATATCACTGATGCAACACTTTATTTCCCAGAATACAAACTATTTGTTGGAAACCTATCCAATAATTAACTTCCAAATTAGCTCTATAAAATACCAGTTCCCTTTTTACCAAAAGTGTCATGTATTCAGTTAATCAGAGTCTCAGGACACTGATATCTTTAAGTGCGCACAGAAAATATCACTTAGCAAGTTATCTTTGCCAGAACTAATAACAAAAAGGTTTATTTCTCCTTATTTAATAGTACTAAGCATGTCTGATTTTTGACTCAGCTTCAATTTTGCTTTCATGCAGCCCAGATGTGTGACTGACATAGTTTAAGAATTTTGCCCTGTCTGGTGTGTTCAGTGGTTAGAGCATAAGCCCACGAACTGAAGGGTCTCAGGTTGAACTCCTGGTCAGAGGCACATACCTGGGTTGCAGGTTCCATCTGCAACCCCAGTCGGGCACCTGTGGGAGGCAACCAATTGATGTGTCCCTCTCCCTTCCCTTCCTCTCTGTCTCTGAAAATCAATGGGAAAAGTATCCTTGGATATTTAAAAAAAATTGTTAAGGATAAGGATAATGAGCCACTTAGAATTTATTAGATAAAGTCTATCAACAAGTATTTATTTTTTTAACATATTTTTATTGACTTCAGAGATGAAGGGAGAGGGAGAGACAGAAACATCAACGATGAGAATCATTGATCAGCTGCCTCCTGCATGCCCCCTACTGGGGACCAAGCCCACCACCAGGGCATGTGCCCTGAGAATTGAACTGAGGACCATTCAGTCCACAGGCGGACTGTCTATCCACTGAGCCAAACTGGTTAGCTAGGACAACAAGTATTTATTAAGTGTCTACTGAGTGGTTCATTAAGAATACAAGGAGCCCTGACCGGTGTGGCTCAGTGGATAGAGTGTCGGCCTTCAGACTGAAGGGTCCCCGGTTCGATCCCGGTCAAGGGCATGTACCTTGGTGGTGGGCACATCCCCAGTAGGGAGTGTGCAGGAGGCAGCTATCGATGTTTCTCTCTCATCGATGTTTCTAACTCTCTATCCCTTTCCCTTCCTCTCTGTAAAAAATCATGAAAAATATATTTTAAATAAGAATACAAGGAGAGCCCTAACTGGTTTGGCTCAGTGGATGGAGCGTCCGCCTGCGGACTGAAGGGTCCCTGGTTCAATTCCGGTCAAGGGCATGTACCTTGGTTGCGGGCACATCCCCAGAAGGGGGTGTGCAGGAGGCAGCTAATTGGTGTTTCTCTCTCATCAATGTTTCTAGCTCTCTATCCCTCTCCCTTCCTCTCTGTAAAAAAATCAATAAAATACATTAAAAAATATTCACAAGAGAAAAAAAATGCTTCACAAAAGAAACCCATGAATCAGGTGAGAACAGAAAATTAGAAAACATTACTTCATAAGATGAGTTTTCCAGTTCTATGTGTCTATATGCACTAGGTCCCAATATAAAATGTATTTCTTACTGTGGTATGCAGTAAAAAGATTGGGGGGGGGGGGATTTCAGCGCTATCCCAAGGTGGTCTTTAATATTTAGTAAATTCAACCACAAAGTGGATCTGTCAATTAGCACTGAAAAACAAAGACCATTCCAAAAACCTTAGGATGACACCATTTTGGTTATTAATTGGCTATTTAATGTGAAAGCAATTCCTCCCAGAAATTATCTTTACTTTAGGCAGACAAAGATGGGAACCCACAAAGCTTCATGGAAAGTCAGATTACTAGGATCTGAGTGTTCATGTCCTTCACAGGTGGCAGCTCTGAAATCAGAGATCAATTTAGAGACTAAGAAATGCCAAAATGTAGCTGTAGCTAGTCTTTGAGGTGAATCAAAATGATGTAAAAGGCATGTAAAGCTCTGGCCGGGCAGCTCAGGTTAGAGCGTTGACAGATACGCCACATTGGTGGGTTCAATCCCCAGTCGGGGCACATACAAGAGCAACAATGAATGCATACATAAGTGGAACAGTCGGTATTTCTTTCTCTCAAATCTAAATTTTTTAAAGCTTAAAAAAAAAAGCATATAAAGAATCTCCATACTGCCTATTTCTTTTTCTAATTTTTATTTATTGATTGAATGTAGAGAGGGAGGGAAGGAGGGTGGAGGGAGGGAGGAACATGATTTGCTGTTCCACTTACTTAGGCATTCATTGTTTGATCCTTGTTGTGTGCCCTGATGGGATCAAACCCAAAACTTTGGCATTACCCGACAACGCTCTAACTAACTGTGCTATCCAGCCAGGGCCCATACTACCTGTTTTTAATTAGCAATTTCACCAAAGCTCTTAAAACATGTAAAATTGCCTGACATGGCAGCATTCAATGAATGAATGAACTGCAAGCCACTAAGCCTCCCTTATTAAAGCTTACCCAGCAACTAATGTAAAATTTATTTAAAATTCTGAAGAGAATCATGTGGCATAAAGTTAGATTGGGAGATAAAAGGAAGCAGGGGGTGGGGGGTTGTCACTGCTCTGGTAAGGTAAAGCCTCTTTAAACATGAAAATAAAATGTTCCCTTGCTTGCAAGATCAATGTGCCACTCAAGGCACTAGTAGCAAATCCTGCATTTTACCCTAGAAACTGTACAAACTATGTTTTATGCAGTAAGGTTGACCCCCCCCACACCCGCCCCCTGATTGAAAACCAGTGCTGACTGCCCTAAGCAGCGGGGGGAAATGGGCTCGGTCCGCACTGGTAGCTGGTTGGTCTGCAAGCGCGTTCCGTCTGTTGGCGCTGGTGCAACCTGGGGCTTTGACAGCGTTTGCGACCCTCCCGGCGGCCCGCGAGCAGCCCCATTCCGTCTCTAACGCTGGCTGTCCAGAGAATATGAAGCACTGAACTGAACATAAACAGGCTAATAATCCACTTTCAAAGGTCAAAGGGGACCCCGGTTTTAACCTTCCCTCGTCAACACGTGTTCAGCACAAACTTCCGGGTGCAGTTACAATTGGCTGCGCAATTCAATGGACAAAAAACGTAGCTTCATTCCACTCTCGCTTTTCTCGCCCCGTCCTTTTCTCCCACGTTCCTCTCCCGACGACTCCCTCCCACCCCAAAAAACACACAAAAGCCTCCCACAGTACACGGAGCACGCCCGGGGGGGGAAAAGAAAGAAAAAGAAAAAAGCTTCTCTGTGCGAGGATCAAGTTAGTGGTCCGCAAACATTAACCAAACAGAGGCACAAAGCCGGGGTGGAGAGGGGAGGAGCTGGGTGCCGGGGTCAGGAAAGAAACTATCACTAGCGCAGGCACATCCCGATCTCCTCGGCGGTTAAACAGACCCCAAACCGCTTCTGGGAAACCACCCGCGCACACGGGTTTGGGGAACTTTGGGTGCTGCTTACGCCAAACACTCCCAAAGTACAAGCAAATCCCTCAACCGCCCTTCCCCTCCACGGACAGATGCTCCGGGAGGCGAGCGAGGTGGCCGGGGGTGAGATCCACCCCCGGAGCGGGCGAGGCGGGGAGGTGGTCCCCACGTGTCCCGGACCCTCCCCACCGCCCCGACAGCGAGGGGACGAGGCACTGCAAGTGCGGGGTCCGGTCTGGGGGCGGCCCAGCAGCCTTCCGCACTCGCCCTAGAATCCCGGGAGCAACCCTCAGGCGGGAGGACTTCTGAAGGATCGCGGAGCTCACT
>NW_006294609.1:1938117-1947531 GCF_000327345.1 Myotis davidii | reverse complement strand
CGCCCCTCTCCGCCCCGCCTCCCTCCTAGGTGAAGAAGATGGTCTGCCCCCCCCATCTTGACCGCCCCCTGCCTTCGCCGCCAAGGACGGGCTCCGCCGGCTCCCGCCGACCCGGTACCAGTGGTTGGATCCAAAAGAATTCCGGAACCCAAACGGTCCATTACCGCGGCTCCGGGGTGGGCGAGGGGTGAGGGGCCGGGTTTCCGAGAAGGGGGAGGGGGAAGCCGAAGGCCGCTTCGGAGAGTCACGTGTCTACTGCTTCCGCCGGCGCTCGAGAGGCCTCGCGAGAATTCCGTTGCCCCTCCCTTTCGATCCCGCTGGCTGCCGGGAAGAAGGTCTGAGCTCTGTGTGCCAGGAGCAGGTCAGCGGGTGGGCCGGGCGCATGCGCCCCGCACCTGCTTTCAAAGTCGGGCTAGGAGGGGCCCAAAGCTGTTTTCAGATCCCCTTTGGCGTGTGGCTTCGGCCCGGGAAGTTACCTTGTGGCTTCTCTGGTACTTTGGAAAGCTCTTGATTACCTATTGAATCCTAGAAGAAAATGTTCGCATAGACATTGCTCGTTCACAGCACTTTATTCAGTATGAAACCGCAAATAACTCGGAGCCCTTGGGCCGATCCTGTGCCATTAGGAGTGTGAGCACCGTCAGCCCCACTTTTTTTCCGCGTACACAGCCAATAACCCGAACAAACTATTGCTGTCAGTTAGTGATTGCTGCAGAATAGGTCTGTCGCTACCACCTCTCACTTCCTTATAATAATATTATGGACAAAATTCTCCCAACACAGAATAAGTTAATTTATTGGTAACCCTTTTGTAAAGTCATTGTGAGAATGTTGTTTGACTCTGTTGCTTAGGTAATAGGCACGCCTGGTCGATTCTTGCCCCCTGCTGGCGGCGCGTCGCACTTGCCTAGCGCTGACAGGAAACCTAGGCGTTGAAAGTCTTGGAGGTTAAGGTGTGAGCTTTTCAAGAGGAAGTGTAGGGCGGGGAGTAGCCATGGCAAAAATAATTATGAATCTCCCAACAGAACATTTATATACATAAGCGTGTATTATATATGTGTATCCACATCAATAAACATTTGAAATTGCTTTGTTAAAACTTTACTTTCATTGTTTCATTTAATTAAAAAAAAACTATAGAGATAAAAATATAAAAATAGTTCTATAAGAACAAGGCCTATATCTGTCTTGCTCACTGCTACCCACTAGCCTAGTTTATAGCCTAGCAGGTAATAACCAGTAATTACAACTCTGTCACATGAAAGGGGAAAAAATATGGAAAGATGCAGCAAAGAAATCTAAAACATTGTAGTTAATACATCAGTATCTTTGGAGCTAGGTTGGAACAATTCAAAGTGGCCCCTACACTCAGGCTGTATACAAGGACTAGAGGAGTATTAGATTCTGAAAACAGGTTTGACCTAGAAACCCACACCCTTTGAGGTTTTTTTCTGAGCATCCATGCCAGATCCTTGCTGCCATCTCTGCATAAGCTCTTTACCTTGAACCAAGACAAAAGATGGTGTTTCAATGGACATTTATAATATAGCTGCCGCACATAGGTACACAAATGTTATGCACAAGGTTATTTAGTCTCAGCATTGCTTAATGAAGCAAAAGATGGGAAACAACCTAAATGTCTTTGAAGAAAGGATTGGTTAACTAAACTATGGAACTTTCTACAATGAAACAGAATGAAGCACCTCTACCTATGAGAATATATAAGAATCTATTTTACTTGCATGTATATACAGAGAATCTCCGAATGACAACACTAGAAGCAGTTATGTCTCGATGGGAATTGAGATGCTACTGGAAGCAGGTGATTCAGAAAAATCCCCATTCAGGCATGGTATTGACTTCCCCTTGGCCATTTACACATATACTTCTCACTCCATTCAACCAATATTTACTGAGCCCCTACTTTGTGCCAGCTACTATGTTAGAAGTTAGGGGTACACGTTTAAGAAAAACAAATCAAGGGAGGAATATTGGATGGTCCCTGCCCTGCAGATAAATGCCCTCGCCCAACTGGCCTGGCTCAGTGGTTCAGCACTGTTCACCTATGAACCAGGAGGTCACAGTTCGATTGCCGATGAGGGTACAAGTCCGGGTTGCAGACTTGATGCCCAGTGTGGGGCATGGAAGAGGCAGCTGATCAATGATGCTCTCTCCTTATTGATGTTTCTATCTCTCTCTCCCCCTCTCCCTTTCTAAAACCAAGGAAAAATATATATTTTAAAAAGACAAATGCCCTTACAGTTTAGTGGGCACTAATAAAAAAATTTCACAAGGTGTAAACTTGGAAGTGTGCCAATATTACAAAGAAGCTAACAGAGCCTGTTATAAAGGCATCTGTCCAAGAAGGCTTCCCTGAGGCAGTGATAACTGAGCTGAAAAGTAGGCACTATCTAGGCAAAGGGAAGAGGCAACTGCATTTCTGGGAGAGGACACAGCACTCCCTGAAAGGGGCTGGAGCAAAGTAAGGAGAAGGTACAGTAACAAGGAAGTGCATCTCTTACCGAGATAGTGTTTCTCAGCTTCCCTCCCTGATTTGTGATGCACGGCAAAGCTACATTCTGCTCTGCCAGCTGTCTCAGTGGTAACTGCCACAAGGAGTGCTCCAGGGAGACTGCGCCACCTGGCCAGGGCATCACCTGTTTTTGTTTTTTTTTGTTGTTTTTTGGGGGTTTTTAAAAATTGATTTTGAGAGGGGGGCGGGGCATCAATGAGAGAAAGAGAAACATTGATTGGCCATCTCCTGCAGGCCTCCTACTGGGATAGAACCTGAAACCCAGCATGTGCGTCCATATGCCCCTCAATGGAGAATCAAACCAGCAACCTCTTGGTGCATGGGTCGACACTCAACCACTAAGTCACACTGGCTGAGCTCACCTATTCCTTTTTGTTTTTTTAATTAAACATTTTAAAAGGTTTTATTATGATAAGAACACTTAATATGAGATCTTAATATTTTTATGTGTACAAATGTAGTATTGTCACCTATAGGCACAGTCTTGTACAGTGGATCTCTGGAATTTATTCATCTTGCATAACTGAAGTTTTATACTCATTGGTTAGGGAGTCCTCATTTTTCCTTTTCTCCAGCTCCCGACAATCACCTGTTTCTTACTATGGATTTCCAGAATGTTCTGGCAACTATTCACACAAACTATTTGTAGTCATTAACTGTTTGGACCACTACACCAACCCGATCTCTATCTTCCCTAAGGTGATATGCATGGGATAGTCCTGCAGGCGAGGGGTTGAGTTAAGGAGGTGGAGAGCTTCTGCCTGACATTTTCACCCTGTGTATGTATTCACATTAAAAATGGTGAGGATTAACAAAAAAAAACACCACTTTATATTTTTATAGACACCCTGCTATTCATTTTTGTAAACTCTCCCTTAGAAGTATTTAAGATATCTAAAATCATTGATTGCCTGCCTCCTGCACGCCCCCTACTGGGGATCGAGCCCTCAATCCAGGCAAGTGCCCTGACCCGATATTGAACCAGCCACCAATCTTTCTGTGCACAGGACAACGCTCAACCAACTGAGCTAGGGCTAGGGTATAACTTCTTTCTTTTTTTAGATCCTGCATGTAAGTGAAATCATAAGGGGTAAAACAAAGACTTACATTTTTGATATTTATTTTATATATTTAAATGCCATTTAACAAAGAAAAATCAACCAAAAAAATGAGTTCGCATGTCACCTCTGACACGTGTGTCATAGGTTCGCCATCACTGACTTAAAGCCACCAAGTCAAAAAGAATTTCTCTCACTTCACCAATCTCTCCCCATATTTTACCCCACTTTCATTGCACTCATAGCATTACTCACTGTGTAATATTATCTTCTAAAAAGTGGCCTTTTGTTTGTTTCTTTCCTAAAAGATATGGATGTGTGTCTTATTTGCCACTGTATTATCCTTGAGGAATCAGACAATGCCAGGTATACAGCTCAAGAAATGTTGAATTGCCCTCACCGGTTTGGCTCAGTGGATACAGCGTCTGCCTGTGGACTGAAGGGTCCCAGGTTTCATTCCGGTCAAAGGCATGTTCCTTGGTTGGAGGCACATCCCTAGTAGGGGGTGTGCAGGAGGCAGCTGATCGATGTTTCTCTCTTATGGATGTTTCTAACTATCCCTCTCCCTTCCTCTCTGTAAAAAAATCAATAAAATATATTTTTTAAAAAGAAATGTTGACTTTATAAACTTTAGAGAAAGTAAAAACCTCTGTATATTTGTGGAAGCTGGAGGAAACCTTGGAGATCACTCTTTGCCCAACTCCAAAACCATTTGACAGCTTGAGGAAATTGAGGGCCAAAGAGCTGAAATGACATGCCAACGCCATACGGCAAATTAGCAACTACTTTCCCCAGTGCTTTCGTCTACCTCACTTGATTTTGCTTTCCCACTTTCCTGGTGCACTGGTAGACTCCTTGGGCAATGATGGGGTCTCTAAAAATCTTCTTGGGACCAAAGGGAGGATGGATGAGTGAGGGGCTATATTTGCCTACATCCCCAGGAACAAGCTGTAACTGGATACCTTCCCTTCTTTCAAAGCAAAGAATACCCAGGACACCCGTGCTTCTCTGGGACCACATCCACAGTGGCTCCCCTGGGTGGGTGGGGGACACTGTAGAGCTGTTTCCCTGGGATTAAGGTCATTATCTAGTGGACTCACAGTCCAAAGGTTGATCCAGGCCCTGCCATTAAACTGCTGGGTGACCACGGGCCAAGCAAGCTATCTGTTCCCTCTGGTTCTCTCCTTCTGTGGAATGGGTGGGTATGCTGGGCTAGGATCTCGGAGGTTCTTAGTTTAGCTACTGACCCAGTTGGTAGGAGCTATGCCAGCGGCTTTGACTACTGGAATAATAGGCTGTTCCAAGAAACCTTTCGAACCCAGGAATGAATGGATTAAACTGCTGGAGGAGGGCAAGGTATTGGAGATGCCAAACTGCTGGGAGTTAGGCATCCCAGGTCATAAGGGGAGGTCGCGGGTCAAAGGTCGGGTTCCAGTCAAGTTGGAGAAAAAAAACTGGTCCGCTCTGAGCTGGGTCCTCCAATCACGTGACCAAACCTCCCGAGGCGGAGCTTCAGCGCCGTGACGGGGCGGAGTTTGGGACCTCCAACGGGGACGCGGAAGCCCTTCCACCGCAGCCAATCAGCGCAGGGGAGACGGTACAATTTAAACACCCCATCCTTCCACCTCCTCCGCGGAGACCTGTTCCGATAGCGATTATAGACAGTGCGGCCGCTCGCCCCGCCCCCAGGCAGGGAGGCGGGGAGAAGGGCGGGCTTTCCCTCCCGCGTTCGCCTATCACGGCGCGCGGCCAGGAGAGAGGCGGGCGGCGGCGCCAATCAGGGCAGCAGCCGGTGCTCCGTGCAGCAGTTGGCTACAGTTGTTGTAACTTTTTTCGAAAGCTGCGTTTCCCGGGAGATCCCAGGCGGTGACAGACCGGGACCATGGGTAGAGGTATGTGCCCAGATGGCCAGAGCCTGGGCGGCTGCGGTGGGAGGTCCCGCTGGAGGAAGGGCCTGGGTGTCATTATATAACTCATTCCCTGCCATCTTTTCATAAAGGCATGGCTACTATTTTCATTCTTTGTCATTAACACTTCAAGCTTGGGATGGGGGATGGGGTGGGGGCTGGGAGGTGAGGGACGCTGCGGAACCTTCCATGCCCCGCAACCTACCCCCTCCCGAAGCATCCAGAAGCCCCTCCAGCTCCCGTGCCTCGGTTTCCCCTCTAAGTGTTGGCACCAACTGACCTGCCTCTCCAGAGGCGAGGGATCCAGATGTCAGAGCTCTTTGGAAATTAAAGCGCAGGTCACCTCCAGGGAAGGGTTGTTAATCATGATAAAGACGGGTGAGGCCGAGGCTTTGCCCATTTCGGGGCTCCCTCTCGTTGGGAAAGGAGGTGACCCCGAGGCGAGGGCGCGGATCGGTAACCCACATTGTGCAGAGCGAGTCGGAATGGACCGCATGGCAGGTGCCTTCCTTCCTCCGCACGCCCCGAGCCAGCTCTGCGCCCTCGGGGCAGGGGGCAGGGGGCAGGGACCCGCTGGCCCACTTTGGGGTGAGACGGGTCCCCGGGCACCTTCCGGGGCGGCTCTTCGTCCCGCAGCTGGTCAGGGCTCCTGCCCATCAGAGAGGCCACGGGGGGCGATGTCCCTGCCCGGAGTCCTTCGCGCACTTGGTTCGCTGTCAGGACAGTAAGACCCACGTTATGCGGCAAAGTGACCTGCTGGTCATTTCCAGCTGCTGTGTCTCCTTCATGCAAAAACTTGAGCGTGACGTTTGACCAGCATTGTCATTTTTAAAAAGTAAGCTGAGGTTTTACATTTTTCTCAATATCCCAAGGCACTGCATTTTAAGTAGGAATTTGCCTTCAATGCAGTATGCTCCCAATAGCAATAATAATGAATAAAATAAGGATTCATTCAGCAAATATTTATTGGGCCGCTTTGTTTTCAGCTCCTGCACCCAACTGCATCATTTACTCTCCCAGCATCCCTCTAGGATCTTTAGGGACAGGACTTACCCAGATTCTGATTTAAAAATGAGGCACGGTGAACTTCAAGTTAAAGAGCTTAATAACTCAATCCACAGAGGAAATTAAGATGAATATTTTTCTTCAGAAAAAAAGTGTTAAGCATCTAAAAGTATATTAATAGTATCTGACTAATTTATCTGACAAATCTTAAAGGTATGCTTTCCTGAGTCATTTTACCATCACAGCAAAATAATGTAAACTACCTATTTCAACAGTAGTGCATTTAAAAAAAAAATAGTTTGCTTTAACTAATCTATGGGGGGAAGTGGGGCAAAACTAAGCACTTTGCCATTGAATTACTTAAATACTTAATAATTACCATTAAGGGCCAGGCACTTTATTATCTCAGTTAATCTTCACAAATTGTTATTTCCATTTTTTAAAAATATGTTTTTTTAATTGATTTCAGAGAGGGAGAGGGAACTAGAAACATCAATGGTGCCCCTTACTGGGGCATGAGTCATGACTACGAATCTAACCCTGATTCATAGGTCGATGCCCAACCACTGAGCCACACCGACTGGACTGTTGTTTTTTTCAGAGGTGGAATCTGAAGTCCAAAGTCACTGTCTAGACCAGCCGTGGGCAAACTACGGCCCGCGGGCTGGATCTGGCCCGTTTGAAATGAATAAAACTAAAAAAAAAAAAGAGAGACCATACCCTTTCATGTAGTGATGTGTACTTTGAATTTATATTAGTTCACACAAACCCTCCATCCATGCTTTTGTTCCGGCCCTCCGGTCCAGTTTAAGAACCCATTGTGGCACTCGAGTCAAAAAGTTTGCCCACCCCTGGTCTAGACTCTGGCCATGCTGCCTTCGCTGGTTCCACTGTACCTCTCCTACCATGGCAGGCTTACACGTCACCTTGTAGTTTATTGGTTAGTGATTCTCACTGTCCCACCTGACCCCCACATTAGTTGTTACTTATTTCGTAGGCTACATTTTCTTGCAAACTATGAAATTGGGCATTTGGTATTGTAAATCACAGGTTTTTATCATATGACCTTCACTATTTCCCCTGCCCCCAACTTCCTCTTTGCTCTTAGGATCAAACCCTCAGTCCTCACCACGGCCTCTAGGGCCCTACTAAACCCCCCTGTCCTCACTGTGCTCCATCGGCCTCTATGTTCACTGTTGTGTCCTGACCACAGGGCCTGACACAAAGTAGGTGTTCAATAAATGTTTGCGGAATGAATGCATTGCTATGTTAGTGTCTGAGTTCCGTATATATTTTTCATTGCAAAGTACCCTCCTATAGCAGAACCGGGTTCAGAAACCTTAGGCAAGTGAGGGTTCTCTTCCCTGAGCCTCAATTTCTACATCTGTAAAATGGGCATAGTACCTTCTCATAAACGGTTGGGAAGGTTCAATGTAATAATGCCTCATTATAGGGCCCAGCTCATAGTAAACAGTCACTGCTGTTGAATACTGTTTCTAGGAGAGCGAGGAGTTTCTGCTGATGGGTGTATTTGTTATAAGTATTATGTTACAGTTTCTAGGTACTAGAGCTGCAGAACTGAGAGGAGCAGGGTGCTAGATTGTACTTTAATGTATCCCCCACACTTGCCTAAAATAGACAACACTGTGGCCATGAGGATGTGTGTGTGTAGGGTGGGGGTTAAAATACTGTGTGAAGTGGGTAAGGTGGTCTGAGCAGCTGCTCTCAAACCATGCTTCCTGAGAGAGCTTGGCAACTGCAAACCTCTGCCCTGCCGACGTGCCGATGTGACGGGCACTGCCTTAAGTGAGTCCTCCACCTGGTGGGTGTCAGAGTGTCCCTCTGCAGTCCTCTTTCACTCCCCGCATGGCCGCTCGGTGTTCAAGTGGGCAGAGTTAGTGATAGGGAGAGTGGGGGCCGGATGGGATGGGGGAGGAGTTCCCCAGCCCTGCTCTGAAGGATGCTAAAGCCTGAACTGGTTTGAGAGGCTTTTCCTGAGCTGGGTCCTGCCATTTAATCCTATTCAGTCTTATTCCTCTTAAGGAGAGGCAGCGACTTAAAGTGACAGTTGGTTGTTGAATCTGTGGATGCTGGAAGGAAGGTGCCCTGGGTGGGTTGTGGGATTCAAGGGTCTTGCTTTTCATCCAGGAGGACACTGAGGCCTAGACTGGGAGAGTGAGGTGACCATGGTCACAGAACACCCCCGGCCTGATGTCCTGAGAGAAACCCAATCCTTGTCCCAGGTCATGACCCAGGGAGCGGAGTGAGCTGCCCCCAGGTGTCTTGTTTACATCTGACGTTGCACAAATACAGGGACTCTGGCCTCGGGCCCTCAAACCCTGATGACCACAGTAGAGGGAGACAGGGCGGCGCTGAGCTCTGCGGAACCAGACACCACAGGGGTTCCTGGAACCCCTTTCCTCCTGGGGAGGGGGGAGGGACAGGAGCCCCTGGTGACTTGCTCAGAGACCCCTTCTGCAACGCCATTTGCTCCTCCCAGCTGTAAGCTCCTCCTCTGTAACCCGGAGGGGTCGTGGCTGGGAGTGTAGCCTCGGGGGTCAGCCGCCTGGGAATCCATGTCTAGTTCTGAGAACTTGGGCAGCCTCCTCAGCGTTCCCATCTGTGAAGAAGAGATAATAGTATCTACCTTCCTGGCGTTGGTGAGGTTTGAATGAGATAGTCAGTGTCTATGCAAGAAAAGCACCCAGCAAACTTCCCGTTCTAATCCTGGCTCTCTCCCTCTCTCGCCCGGGCTTCTCTCCGTCCAGTCCTGTGGCCCTGGGCAAGCCCCTCGCCTCCCTGAGCCTCAGTGTCCTCACCTTAAACGGGTTGGCCCCGGGACCCGCGCTCCGGGCGCGCGAGCAGGATTACTTGCCCCTTTAAACGCGTCGTGAGCCCGGGGGGCACCGCT
>NW_006294609.1:1932342-1937105 GCF_000327345.1 Myotis davidii | reverse complement strand
GGCAGGGCAGCTTCCTTCTCCGTTGCCTGCCTGGGAGTGGCGTCCACACCCGCTCCGCCATGACCCTGGCAGTATCTGACCTCAGAAAAGTTTGTGTCTTTATGGCACTTCCACGCCGAGACCCGGCTCCCCCGGAGGTGGCTGCCTCCCCAGGGGCGCGGGGCCTCGCGGAGTCGGTGTTTCCTGGCTCACCGGGCGGAAGGGCCCTCGCAGGGTTCCTGGGGAAGCGCCTCCCGTCTGCTTACTCACCAGAGGCCCCTCGCCCAGAAACACCAGCAGGGCCCTGGGCCGCCCTGCCAGCCTGCCCACCCGATGCCATTTGCAAGGGAGGGACCGCCCTGAATGTGCTGGCAGTGGGCCCTGCTTTTATTAGCTCTCCACCCCCACCCACCCAGATACCCCCGGAGAATCCTCCCACCTGCAGGCCCTGGGAGGCTGCTGGGCGGCTTTCATTTGAGAGGAGCCAGGCTTGGGCACCCACCAGGCTCGGACAGTAGTGACAAGTCCTACCAGCTGACCTTGGGGCCGGAAGTGGTTAATCAGGTTCCCTGAGGCCTGCAGCTCCTGCCAGAGTTAGTCCCTACCCCCTCCCCACAGGCCTTTCAGAGTCCCCGTTGGTTTCCTCCGAACTTCCCTGCTGCTGGTAGGTGGACTGCTGCTTACGTAGACCTGTGTGCCCAGCTGGTTCTCCAGCTGGCCAGGTGTCCCCTTAGAGACCAGAGTCAGAGACCACATGTGGCCAACTCGGACCTGGGGGATCCGCACCCTTCCGCTGCTCTCCCGGGGCTGGCACCCCGGGCAGCCCTGCTTTGGAGAGATGATGATGTTGGGTTCTTTGTCTTTTGCGGTCTGCTCGTTCCTTCTCCGCTAAATGCTGTGGGGTCTTCCTCTTCCAGCCTCTCAGAATACGCATTTGTCGTTCTAGGAGAATGTGTTTACCGGGCAGTCCAAGATCTACACCTACATGAGCCCGAACAAATGCTCTGGAATGCGTTCCCCCCTTCAGGAAGAGAACTCAGTTGCACATCACGAAGTCAAATGCCAGGGGAAGCCATTAGCCGGAATCTACAGGAAACGGGAAGGTAAGCCTGGGAAAACAGCCCTGCTCTGACCACAGCGGCCTGGGCCACAGAAGCCTCTCTCCTCCGTAATTATGCATCTATCTTAGGTTTTTATCCAGCCTTTTCATACCCCAGTGGGAAAGGAGCCACCTTCTGTCTTGCTGCTAAGAAACGCAGACACAGGGAACCGGCGGCCCTTCCCAGGGCGTGTGCCCTGACGGCCTAACAGGTTCTGCTGCTTTCACAAGAGTTGGCGCGTCCTTCGTCCTTCGGGCTTGATTATCTTGCTGGATTGCAAAAATAATGCCCCCGATTTGCAAGGGAAGAGGCTCACAGGTGCCAGATGTGCAGAAATTATGAGTCTGGCTTGTTCAGAGCAGCCGCTTGCAGGCCTGGCTGCTGTGTGAGCACCAGGCCCCGACTTCCTTCCCTTTCACGAGCTGGCCTTGACCTCATTTCTAAAGTTTCTTTCCACTCGAGTGTTCCGACCTCCTCTCTCGCGCAGCAGAGTCTGCAGCGAGTTTAAATACTGAACGAGAAAAGTACACGGTCCGTGAAAGTTTTGTCTGGACCCGCAAAACAAGCCGAAATCCTGCTCGAATCCAAATAGCCGCTGTCCACGTGGCACTGGGGAGTGTGAGAATGCCCCAGTTCACCATGCTCCCTTCTAGTAACAGTCGCCTTAAAACAGCAGAACTCTGACCACCAGCAGCTCCATGGTAACAGAAAGTACCACAAGTGGGGGGGTGAGCCCAGCCTCTGGTGCCAGAGCTGAGAACCAGGGGCAGGAGCCAGCCCGTGTTTGTTTTTTGTTGTTTTTTTTTTAAAATATATTTTTGTTGATTTTAATTGGTGTGGCTCAATGGATAGAGCGTCAGCCTGCAGACTGAAGAGTCGGGGTGACATCAATGATGAGAAAGAACCATTGACTGGCTACCTCCTGCACGCCCCCCACTGGGGGTGGGGCCCACAACTAGGGCATGTGACCCTTGGCTGGTACCTTTTAGTCCACAGGCCGACACTCTATCCACTGAGCCAAACCAGCTAGGGCGCCAGCCCGGTCTTGAGCCATCCCAGTGCACAGGGCCAGGCTATTTCATTGTTCTTCAAATGACCTGGGTTCTAATCCTCACCTGCCACTTATACAGAGGAGGCTTAGGCAAATGGCTCCTCTTTTCTGAGCCTCGGTTCTCCCATCTGTAAAGTGGGAGAGTGGCTACTCTGAAGATCAGTTAAAGCACGGATGCCAAAGGGCCTTGTGAAATGCTCCCTCTGACAGCCCTTCCTCTGCTGGACCTCTCAGTGTCCCAGCCTGCTCCTCTCTGGATAGCCAGCACTTAGGGTAGCAGCGGCCACGGAGGGGTGGGCGGAGGGGCTCTGTCTACATGCGGTCAGCCTGTCTCATGTCCCTTCTGGAATGGGGCACGAGTACATGGTTCTCAGTGGTGACACGCACACAAGCAAGCTTGTGTGGCTCATAGTAATGGCAACGGACAGAATTTGGGGCCAGATATACTTAGGAGGAGACCCCCAAAGCCAGGCTCTTATTCTTGATTTTCAGCCTTTTTTCCGCCTTGATGTGACAGCTGGCGTTCATGGGCTCCCTGCACTCCTGGCCTCATCTCCTCTGGTTCCGCGCAGAAAGGCCATTAAGGGAGCGAGCGCGGCCTGGAGGGGTTTCGATGTGTATATTTTTTCATCACCCCCAAAGAAACCCAGTATTAGTAGTCACACCCCATTCCTCCCTCCTCTAGCCCCAGGCAACTGCCAGTCGACTTCCTGTCTCTGTGGATTTGCTTGTTCTGGACTTTGCCTGTAAATGGACTCATGTAATACGTAGCCTTTTGTGCCTGGCCCCTTTGCCTCAGCATTTTTTTAAGATTCATCCACGTTGTCGAGTGGATCAGTACTTTATTCTTTTATGGGACTAAATAATATTCCCTCATGTGGCTCGACCACATTTTATTTACCATCCGCCAATTGATGGAAGTGTGGGCTATTTCCGTTGTTGGCTATTAGGAATAAACTGCCATAAACATTCCTATACAGGTTTTTATGTAGAAATGTTTTTAATTCTCTTCATAGATGCCTAGGAGTGGAGTTGCTGGGTCAGATGGTAACGCCACGTTTAACTTTTTAAAGAACTGCCATGCTCTTACGCACCATTTTACATTCCTACCACCCACGTATTATTTACTTAAAAAAAAAAGTTATTTATTTTATTGTTGAGAGTATTACAGATGTCCCCCTTTATTTTTTAAATATTTTCACTTATTTATTTACTTTTATATATTTTTATTGATTTCAGAGAGGAAGCAAGAGAGAGAGAGAGATAGAAACATCAATGATGAGAGAATCATTGATCGGCTGCTTCCTGCATGCCCCACACTGGGGATCGAGCCCACAACCCGGGCATGTGCCCAACCAGTATCTAACTGTGACTTCCTGGTTTATAGGTCGATGCTCAACCTCTGAGCCATGCTGGCCTTTATAACTTACTGATTTTAGAGAGAGGAGGGGGGAGAGAGAGAGAGAGAGAAAGAGAAATATCTACTTGTTCTTCCACTTATTTATGCATTCATTGGTTGATTCTTATGTGTGTTCTGATTGGCAATCAAACCTGCACCCTTTACATATCAGGACAACACTCTAACCAACTGAGCTACCCAGCCAGGGCAGTCAATTATAGCTCAATAAAGCTGAGAAAAGTGCAGACGACCAAAAGCTCTGCCCAGTGTTTCTGTCAAACAGTAAAGCCATTCATGGACAGCGGGCTTAACAGGCAAGGACACACACCCATGACCCCCGCTTTCTCAAAGCCTGTCTTAGAATGCAGCTGAAGGTCTGACGGGGCGTCTAGAATAAACCTCTCTCTCTCCCCTCGGCCTGCAGAGAAAAGGAACGCTGGGAACGCAATACGAAGCACCATGAAGTCCGAGGAACTAAAGATCAAAGACGCCAGGAGAGGTCCCCTGGCACCATTTCCAAACCAAAAATCCGAAGTAGCAGAACCTCCAAAAACTCCGACCTCGTCTTGTGATTCCTCCGGTGCAGCCATCGCCAAGCAAGCCCTGAAGAAGCCCGTCAAGGGCAAGCAGGCGCCTCGGAAAAAGTAAGCACCTCCCAGAGCGAATGCCCGCCCCGCTGTGTGCGGCAGTTTGGTTTCTCTGGCCTCGGGGAGCTGGTTACCTGGTTACGGGTGAGCAGGCCTCCCTCCCGGCTTCCCTCACTGAGGCTCACGTCAGCCTCTCTCCCGCTGAGGCCACACCCCTGGAGTCACCCCCCAGGGACCCCATCCTTTTGCCAGCATCTCGGTCTGCCATATGTCCAGAGCTCAGGGGCCCTCCCCTCCCCTCCCCCACGTGGCGCCCCCCCTCACCTCTCCAACCCCCTCGCAGAGAACAGCCTGCTTCTGATTCTCTCTCTGAGGCCCCCAGGGGCAGCTGAGCCTATAACCACGGGCTGCGGTGCACACAGGTGTTTAAGCGACCTGGTTTCCCGGGAGCTGCCCCTCAGGAGTTGTGTGCCCCCCTGGGTGCCAGCGTGGTTTTCTCTTCTCCCCCTCCCCCCCACCAGAGCTCAAGGAAAAACGCAACAGAATCGCAAACTCACAGATTTCTACCCTGTGCGGAGGAGCTCCAGGAAGAGCAAGACCGAGCTGCAGGTAGAGTCCTGTGGTTTTAATTCCAGCTGGGGGGGGGG
>NW_006294609.1:1930016-1932277 GCF_000327345.1 Myotis davidii | reverse complement strand
GTCGGGCTGCCCAGTGGGCAGTCCTCAGCATGTGGACCCGAGCTTTCTGTGTGTCTCCTGGGGCAGGTCTCTGCCTCCGTGGCCTCGGTATCCTCCAGCATCTCTTCGCCTAGTGGGGGTCATCATAACGCTCGGTCACCATAGGGCTCCGTTAAGATGCCTCTGGGAAGGGGCCTCGGAGCCGGTGGCACGTAGGCAGGGAAAGTCGGGCGTGACCCTGATGGCAGCTTTTCCAGGGCTTGTTGGCAGGGCCATTGGAGCCTGGCACCTTGGGGAGGCCATGCACGCATTCAGAGGCTGGTCTGTCTGCTTTCCAGAAGGTCCCCTGTCGTGTCTCGAGGTGGTCAACAGCGATGGCTTGGGAGCCACTTACTGGGTGTATCACCTCCGGCCAGGAACTTAACCACTCTGTGCCTCAGCTGCCCTGTCTGTAAAATGGGGTAATGGAGCATCTTAGGGGGTAGCTGGGAGGATTAATCACCTTAACACACACAGAACAGTTAGAACCAGGCCTGGCACGCAGTAGGCACTGAGCTTCCCCGGCCTTGTCCCTTTCCAAGGCTCCTCTCTGCTCTTTGCCACCCAGCCATGGTCCCTAAGCCCCTGTGAAAACCGGCAGGATGGCCAGCTGGGCTGGGGCGTCCGCCCGCTGAGTTGGCAGATGCTGAGCTGTGCGGCCGTCTAGTGGGTCAATATTTGATGCAGTGGGTGTGGTTAGTGCCTTTCCGAGAAGGAAAGCCGGGCGTGCTCTGGCCCTGCAGCCCACTGGCTGCTTCCCTCACCCTCCACTCAGGGGCCCCCGAGCTGAGGAAAACTGGGACCGGCAGCCCCCCTGCTCTCTCGCCCCAAAGCAGCCGGAGGGCAGAGGGCCTGTGCCCAGGATTGCCACGCCACTGAGTGGTGGGGGGCCCCCCGGCTGCCATAGTCCCTCCAGCATTTTTCATGTTCAGTCTCTAGGTACAGAGAAGGTCATTCGTATTTTTGCTCTCTCTCTTTTTTTCTTTGAATTGATGAGGCTTCTTAAATGAAATAAGGGGTCCATTTTCCCCTCCGGAGAGAAGCGTTGGCTTGGTTTCCCGAGAAAGGCAGTGTCTTTCCGCCAAGAAGGGGCTGTTGTAAGATGTTCGCCTGCAGTGAGAGGCCATGCTGGGTCACTGTGAAAGACAGCATTGCAGAGGGCAAGGCGGTGCCAGGCCCAGCACACAGACGCCTCCCCGCCTCCCCGTGCGGTCGGAGCTGCAGTGTGCCCACACAGGGAGGCTGCAGGCTGCAGGGTGGGGCAGCCAAGTTGGCCTTAATAAAAACAGGGGCTTGTCTATCTGGGGGAGTGAAGGCTGCAATGGGCCGGGCTGTGATGCCTGTCTGCTGAGCCGGGCACCAGGCGTGCGGAGGGGAACGGACGCTGGCTTCCCCAGATCTTGGCCCGCAGCAGGTAGATCCGCTCAGTCACCGGACCGAGAGCCACGCGGTGTCCCTCATGTTTGCCTTGGCGCCGCTGAGTGAACGCCGAGGCCAGGTGGTGGCGGGCCGGGCAGTGGGCCAGGGTGGTTGGTGTCTTGCCCTGCCTGCCCTTCCGGGCAGCAGAACCCGGGGCCCAGGTGGGTGAGCCGTAGGAGAGGGGTGTGGGGAGCCAGGGGTGAGACAAACTAACAGCCTGGCAGCCACGTCATGGATTCTGAAGACAGCGTGGGCAGGGCCGGTCCAGGGTCCAGGGCAGGAGGGTGGGAACTGGGCCTTCGAGACGTGCCCCGAACCGCTCATGGCTTCGCTGTGGCTGGTTGGCCTGGCTGTGGGTGGGGTGGCGGCCAGCACTGGGGCAGGGACTGCGCTGGTTGGCAGTGCCCTGGCTTCATGCCCAGCCCAGCCCTGGGCCTGCTGTGCACACGCAGCTTGCTGACTCCAGTTCAGGGATGGCTCCTCCTATTCAGTTTGCCTGGGACCCCTGTGGGCCCAGGAAGCCTCGACCTGGTTGTTTGTGTGCCCCAAACCGTGCAGCCTTCAGAACGAAACTCGGTCTCCTTGGCTCTGCCTTCGGGGCATCGAGCTGGTCCCAGTTTTCCTCAGCTCGTCTCCCTGATGCCATGTTCCCCCACAGCAGGAAAATCCCCCGGCACCTGCCCGTGTTCCTGCGAATGCTCCCACTGACTCGGCCCGCTGTACCTCTCCTCCCTGGGCTGCATGCTTACTAACTAATGATCCCGCGTGGTGTGTGTGTGCGTGTGTGCGCGTGTGTATGTGTGCGTGCGTGTGAGTGGGTGCGG
>NW_006294609.1:1928583-1929928 GCF_000327345.1 Myotis davidii | reverse complement strand
TGTGTGCGTGCGTGCGTGCGTGTGCGTGTGTATGTGTGCGTGCGTGTGAGTGTGTGCGTGTGTGTGTGCATGTGTGCGTGCGTGTGCGTGTGTGTGTTGTCGCTCTGAGGGCTTACTAATGTGCCAGGCACTATTCTGGGCCAGGAGAGCCCACAGTTAACCAGCCCAGTGCTCACGGAGCTTCTGAAAACATAACCAAAAAGCAAGATGACTTTGGCACGTGTTCATGAATAAACAGAGTAGTTTGACGGTGCAGCCAGGCCCAGGCGCCGCTGGCCACAGTAGTCGGGAATTTCCCGGAGGAGGTGCCTTGTGAGCGGATCCCGGGAGGAAGGGGGGAAGTCAGCCAGGTAAATGGACGGGAAGAGGGTACTCCAGGCAGGGGGATCAGCAAGTGCAAAGGTCCTGAGGCAGGAACAAGCCTGAGGTTCTGGAAGAGCCAGGAGCCACGGCCACAGTGTGGAGCCGGGCGGGGACGGCCTGTGGGCTCGAGAGGCCGGGACCTGCAGAACCTCACAGGCCATCGGAAAAATGGGTTCTATCCCGGGAGCCGTGGGAAGCTACTGAAAGGCTTTTGTTTCTTTGTTGGGGGATGATTTGAGGTTTACAGAGGAGTGACAAAGGACAGAGGGCGGGCTTCCATAGGTCCCCCCCCCCCGTACATTTGTCACACCAAGGACATTGCTGCGGGTGCCTTACTACAGGGGTGGCTAAGAGCAGTCTACAGTTATTCATTACCTATTCTGTAATTTTCCATATGAACAACTGTATTGTACTGGGTACACTACTATTTAAACCTTTCCTGAAGGCTTTAAGCTTTAAGGCGGTCCCACCCCCCTGTGGATGCCCCATGGAGACGGGCAGGGGCCGGGGCAGAAGCAGGAGACCCGGGAGGCCAGCAAGGCGTGGGTGCTGCCCCGTGTTGCTGGGCTGGGCTGCTGGTCTGGCTCTGACAGGTCCCTGCAGGGTCTTGCGCACGGACAGCGGGGACCAGGAGTGGGCGGCCCTGGGGACAGGTGAGCCCGAGCACCCCTCTCCTCTCCAGCTCCTCCGTTCAGGACGTTGACTTTGGGGTGCAAGGCCTTTCTCACCCATGCCCCGTCCGATGGGCACAGCCTCCCATCAGCCCCAGCTGACTTTGTATCAAGTCAGAGTCCTGATTTTGGATGTCGGCGATCTAAATATTTTTCAAAACACTGCATGGCCCAAACAGAACACAGCCACACCCCGATTCTGCCTTGGGCCTTTTCTGTGTCCCTCCTGGTCCAGTGGAGCCCCAGCTGGCAAACTGTCCACACCAGATGGGCAGTGAGGAAAGGATGGGGGTGCTGGGGGGGTTAGGCCT
>NW_006294609.1:1908660-1909604 GCF_000327345.1 Myotis davidii | reverse complement strand
CCCAGGCGCCGGATCCCGGGAGGAAGGGGGGAAGCCAGCCAGGTAAATGGACGGGAAGAGGGTACTCCAGGCAGGGGGATCAGCAAGTGCAAAGGTCCTGAGGCAGGAACAAGCCTGAGGTTCTGGAAGAGCCAGGAGCCACGGCCACAGTGTGGAGCCGGGCGGGGACGGCCTGTGGGCTCGAGAGGCCGGGACCTGCAGAACCTCACAGGCCATCGGAAAAGTGGGTTCTATCCCGGGAGCCGTGGGAAGCTACTGAAAGGCTTTTGTTTCTTTGTTGGGGGATGATTTGAGGTTTACAGAGGAGTGACAAAGATAGGACAGAGGGCTTCCATAGCTCCCCCCCTCCCCCCCATACATTTGTCACACCAAGGACATTGCTGCGGGTGCCTTACTACAGGGGTGGCTAAGAGCAGTCTACAGTTATTCATTACCTATTCTGTAATTTTCCATATGAACAACTGTATTGTACTGGGTACACTACTATTTAAAACTTTCCTGAAGGCTTTAAGCTTTAAGGCGGTCCCACCCCCCTGTGGATGCCCCATGGAGAGGGGCAGGGGCCGGGGCAGAAGCAGGAGACCCGGGAGGCCAGCAAGGCGGCTGCAGAGGGGCCTGGGTGAGCGCCATGTGGCTTGACTGCTAGGCAGCGGTGGAAATGGAGAGGAGCTGGGTTCCGGGCTGTTCTGGGTGCTCACGTGGGGGAGGGGGTCTTCTGAGCTCCCAGGAATCCCTCGTAAGGTGCGGACACCTGGTCTTGCTCACCACGGTGTCTCCAGCACACAACAGACGATCAGTAAATCCGTGTGGACTGAGTGATAGGAAGGGCCCGCGTGGGCTGCAGTCGGTTCCGCTGGGTAAGGCAGGTTCCGGGTGAACCCTGTGTGCGGGGAGGGCTGGGCTCCGCTGCAGGTGGCTGCTCCGCTGCCGGCACAGCTTCCGTG
>NW_006294609.1:1906636-1908523 GCF_000327345.1 Myotis davidii | reverse complement strand
TGGGTGCTGCCCCGTGTGCTGGGCTGGGGCTGCTGGTCTGGCTCTGACAGGTCTCTGCAGGGTCTTGCGCACGGACAGACAGGGGGACCGGGAGGGGGCGGCCCTGGGGACAGGTGAGCCCGAGCACCCCTCTCCTCTCCAGCTCCTCCGTTCAGGACGTTGACTTTGGGGTGCAAGGCCTTTCTCACCCACGCCCCGTCCGATGGGCACAGCCTCCCGTCAGCTCCAGCTGACTTTGTATCAAGTCAGAGTCCTGATTTTGGATGTCGGCAATCTAAATATTTTTCAAAACACTGCATGGCCCAAACAGAACACAGCCACACCCCGATTCTGCCTTGGGCCTTTTCTGTGTCCCTCCTGGTCCAGTGGAGCCCCAGCTGGCAAACTGTCCACACCAGATGGGCAGTGAGGAAAGGATGGGGGTGCTGGGGGGGTTGGGCATCCCCGGGGACCGATGTCATGGAGGCTGACTCTGGGTGACCTTGTGGCGTGGCCCCGCTGGGTCCAGAGTGGCCTGGAGGAAGGCTGACGCGCCCCGTGTTTTCTTCCCAGTTTGAAGAAAGGAGAAGACTAGACGAATTGATCGAAAGTGGAAAGGAAGAAGGCATGAAGGTAAGGGGGCGGGCTGTGGGCAAGGTCAGAGTGACGCCTCACTGCTTCAGTCCTTTCGTGGTTACTGGCTAGTGGCACTGTTCATTGGTCGAAGGGCCAAATGCCAGAACCGTTGTCAAGGTGCGACTCATGCGGAAACATAGTGGACTCTGTGAGATGTTAGCCCAAGGAAACGTTTTTAAAATTATGGTGAAACACGTATAACATAAAATTCAGGATTTTAGCCCTTTCAAAGTGCACCATTAAGTGGCATCGAGTGCACTCACAGTGTTGTGCACTGAGTACCCCTGTCCACTTCAGAACCTTTTTATCTTCTCAAACGGAACCGGAAACCCCGTCCCCATTAGCAGGTGCGCCCCAGCCCCTGACACCCAACAGTCAGCTTCCTGTCTCTGGACCTGCCTGTGCCTGACCGTCCTACAGGCGGGATCGTAGAAGAGGGAGCTGCTGTGTCTGGCTTCCTCCATTGAGCACCATGTCTGGGGCAACTTTTAAAAGGAGAAACGAATACATTTTTCCTTAACTCTGTTTTCCTGGGAAGTGGCAATGCCCAAGAAACTTGCTTTTCTCCTGGTAAATTTCAAACACATTTGGGTGGATGAGAGGAGAGGAACTCTGGTAGCCGGACGGGTCTGGGCTGGGATTCAGGGGCAGAAAGCTGTAGTCTCCACCACTATCTAGGGAGATCTGGACTGAAGTCGGGGCCCTGAAGGAGAGACTCAGAATCCTGGGTCCTCCTGCTCCCCCGAAGAGGCCAGCTGCGTGGACTTGAGTCCGTGCTACACCACTTCCTAGCCACATGGCCTCGGACGTGGGTCTGCCCCCTCTGAGCCTCAGTTTTCTCACCCGCAAAATGGGGCAACGCCCACCTAGCAGATTTCTCAGAAGATAGGTGACACGGCTTTGCAAATGGGCACAAGGGAACCTTCTGGGTGATGGGTGGTGGTGATAGTTGCACCCCGGTGTACATTTAAATATACATTGAAGCCCTAACTGGTTGGGCTCAGTGGATAGAGCGTTGGCCTGTGGACTGAAAGGTCCTGGGTTCGATTCCGGTCAGGGGCATGTGCCGTGGTTGTGGCTGCATCCCCACTAGGAGGTGTGCAGGAGGCAGCTGATCGATGTTTCTAACTCTTTATCGTTTCTAACTCTCTATCCCTCTCCCTTCCTCTTTGTAAAAAAATCAATAAAATATATTTTTTTAAAAAGTGAAATGATCCCGATTTTTAAGAATGTTGCAGTTGAGCCTGGCCATTGTGGCTCGGTGGGTGAGTG
>NW_006294609.1:1885966-1888259 GCF_000327345.1 Myotis davidii | reverse complement strand
CAGGTCCCTGCAGGGTCTTGCGCACGGACAGCGGGGACCAGGAGTGGGCGGCCCTGGGGACAGGTGAGCCCGAGCACCCCTCTCCTCTCCAGCTCCTCCGTTCAGGACGTTGACTTTGGGGTGCAAGGCCTTTCTCACCCACGCCCCGTCCGATGGGCACAGCCTCCCGTCAGCTCCAGCTGACTTTGTATCAAGTCAGAGTCCTGATTTTGGATGTCGGCAATCTAAATATTTTTCAAAACACTGCATGGCCCAAACAGAACACAGCCACACCCCGATTCTGCCTTGGGCCTTTTCTGTGTCCCTCCTGGTCCAGTGGAGCCCCAGCTGGCAAACTGTCCACACCAGATGGGCAGTGAGGAAAGGATGGGGGTGCTGGGGGGGTTGGGCATCCCCGGGGACCGATGTCATGGAGGCTGACTCTGGGTGACCTTGTGGCGTGGCCCCGCTGGGTCCAGAGTGGCCTGGAGGAAGGCTGACGCGCCCCGTGTTTTCTTCCCAGTTTGAAGAAAGGAGAAGACTAGACGAATTGATCGAAAGTGGAAAGGAAGAAGGCATGAAGGTAAGGGGGCGGGCTGTGGGCAAGGTCAGAGTGACGCCTCACTGCTTCAGTCCTTTCGTGGTTACTGGCTAGTGGCACTGTTCATTGGTCGAAGGGCCAAATGCCAGAACCGTTGTCAAGGTGCGACTCATGCGGAAACATAGTGGACTCTGTGAGATGTTAGCCCAAGGAAACGTTTTTAAAATTATGGTGAAACACGTATAACATAAAATTCAGGATTTTAGCCCTTTCAAAGTGCACCATTAAGTGGCATCGAGTGCACTCACAGTGTTGTGCACTGAGTACCCCTGTCCACTTCAGAACCTTTTTATCTTCTCAAACGGAACCGGAAACCCCGTCCCCATTAGCAGGTGCGCCCCAGCCCCTGACACCCAACAGTCAGCTTCCTGTCTCTGGACCTGCCTGTGCCTGACCGTCCTACAGGCGGGATCGTAGAAGAGGGAGCTGCTGTGTCTGGCTTCCTCCATTGAGCACCATGTCTGGGGCAACTTTTAAAAGGAGAAACGAATACATTTTTCCTTAACTCTGTTTTCCTGGGAAGTGGCAATGCCCAAGAAACTTGTTTTTCTCCTGGTAAATTTCAAACACATTTGGGTGGATGAGAGGAGAGGAACTCTGGTAGCCGGACGGGTCTGGGCTGGGATTCAGGGGCAGAAAGCTGTAGTCTCCACCCACCATCTATAGATCTGGACTGAAGTCGAGGCCCTGAAGGAGAGACTCAGAATCCTGGGTCCTCCTGCTCCCCCGAAGAGGCCAGCTGCGTGGACTTGAGTCCGTGCTACACCACTTCCTAGCCACATGGCCTCGGACGTGGGTCTGCCCACTCTGAGCCTCAGTTTTCTCACCCGCAAAATGGGGCAACGCCCACCTAGCAGATTTCTCAGAAGACAGGTGACACGGCTTTGCAAATGGGCACAAGGGAACCTTCTGGGTGATGGGTGGTGGTGATAGTTGCACCCCGGTGTACATTTAAATATACATTGATGCCCTAACTTGAACTCTGAGGCATACCTCAAGAAAGCTGTTCCAATGAAGGTACAACCCCCAGGCCTCCGGAGCCGGCCTCGCACCGTGGCACCTCTGGCTGTTACGAACTAACCCTCTCTGTCATCACCCCCCAACAGATTGACCTCATCGATGGCAAAGGCAGGGGCGTGATCGCCACCAAGCAGTTCTCCCGGGGCGATTTTGTGGTGGAATACCACGGGGACCTCATCGAGATCACCGACGCCAAGAAGCGGGAGGCTCTGTATGCGCAAGACCCCTCCACCGGCTGCTACATGTACTATTTCCAGTATTTGAGCAAAACCTACTGGTAAGTCCACGAGTGCTGCGCATGGCAGAGAGGACGGGCCGCGCGGCCAAGGCCAGGGACACCTGAGTCTGTGGCTCTGGCTTCCTGTTGAGTTCTTGCTGCCTTTTCTCAAAGCTCCGAAGCCGCTCTCCCCCACCCCCTTCCCACCTTCCAACTCTGGGTGCAGACGTGGACTGGTCACGTGAACACTGCTCCGAGGCTCACCTGCCTCCTCCTCTCGTGGCATTTGGCCAGGGCAGCTCTGGAAATGGCTGGCTGCTCCGCTCTCCAGATGGCCCGTGTAGTGGATTGCTTTTTGTTGTGGGTTGTTTCTTAATAGACTCTTATTTTTAGAGCAGGTTTAGGTACCAGCAAAACTGAGGGGAAGGTACAGAGAGTTCCCATACTCCCCCCACACACACACGCACACGCACCCG
>NW_006294609.1:1865621-1867247 GCF_000327345.1 Myotis davidii | reverse complement strand
GAACTCTGAGGCATACCTCAAGAAAGCTGTTCCAATGAAGGTACAACCCCCAGGCCTCCTGAGCCGGCCTCGCACCGTGGCACCTGTGGCTGTTACGAACTAACCCTCTCTGTCATCACCCAACAGATTGACCTCATCGATGGCAAAGGCAGGGGCGTGATCGCCACCAAGCAGTTCTCCCGGGGCGATTTTGTGGTGGAATACCACGGGGACCTCATCGAGATCACCGACGCCAAGAAGCGGGAGGCTCTGTATGCGCAAGACCCCTCCACCGGCTGCTACATGTACTATTTCCAGTATTTGAGCAAAACCTACTGGTAAGTCCACGAGTGCTGCGCATGGCAGAGAGGACGGGCCGCGCGGCCAAGGCCAGGGACACCTGAGTCTGTGGCTCTGGCTTCCTGTTGAGTTCTTGCTGCCTTTTCTCAAAGCTCCGAAGCCGCTCTCCCCCACCCCCTTCCCACCTTCCAACTCTGGGTGCAGACGTGGACTGGTCACGTGAACACTGCTCCGAGGCTCACCTGCCTCCTCCTCTCGTGGCATTTGGCCAGGGCAGCTCTGGAAATGGCTGGCTGCTCCGCTCTCCAGATGGCCCGTGTAGTGGATTGCTTTTTGTTGTGGGTTGTTTCTTAATAGACTCTTATTTTTAGAGCAGGTTTAGGTACCAGCAAAACTGAGGGGAAGGTACAGAGAGTTCCCATACTCCCCCCCCACACACACGCACACGCACACGCACACGCACGGCCTCCGTCATTCCCAGCACCACTAACTTCTATTCATTTCTTGATTGTGCTGAGCTCTACAGTTGCCTCCCGAGCCTCCACAAAGAGCCCTTTGCGTTCCTGTCTCCTCCCACCCCCTGCCGGGGACACCCCACCCCGTGCCTCTCTAGGCTCTTAAGGTTTTTTTTTTTTAGTTGAATTGTTTTCCCAAAAGGCATGGCCATAAATTGACATCCTACCAGAGTTGAGAGCACGTGTGACCCTGGCTGCGTTCAAAAGCCTCTTTATCAACCTAATCATCCTCTGTTGCCCTCCCTCCCCGCCAGCGTGGATGCAACGAGAGAGACAAATCGCCTGGGAAGACTGATCAATCACAGCAAATGTGGGAACTGCCAAACCAAACTGCACGACATCGACGGCGTGCCTCACCTCATCCTCATCGCCTCCCGCGACATCGAGGCGGGGGAGGAGCTCCTGTACGACTACGGGGACCGCAGCAGGGCCTCCATCGAGGCCTACCCCTGGCTGAAGCATTAACCGCCCGCCTCCCCCCTCCCGCGGACAAAGTGCCCTCAAAGGGAATTGATTTTTTTTTTTTTTACACACACTTATTAGCAGATTACTTCAGATGTTTTTAAAAAGTATATTAAGATGCCTTTTCACTGTAGTATTTAAATATCTGTTACAGGTTTCCACAGTGGACTTGAACAGATGGCCTTATATTACCAAAACTTTTATATTCTAGTTGTTTTTGTACCTTTTTTGCATACAAGCCGAACGTTTGTGCTTCCCGCGCTCGCTGCATGCAGCCAGGCTCGGCACAGGTTCCCGAGGAGAGAGTCTTCGAACACGAACCAGGAAGCGGGGGCTGCGGAGCCCGGACTCTCCCCGCACCCCGACGTCC
>NW_006294609.1:1848419-1865233 GCF_000327345.1 Myotis davidii | reverse complement strand
GTCCGAGCAGCACGGGGCGGCCAGGAAGACGCCTGCTGCCTCCCGACGGCCCCCACGGGACGTTCCCAAGCTCTTGTTTTCCTGCCGTCTGGACAGGCGCACACGGAAGTGTATGAATCTTTTTTAAAGGGTTTCGCAGTAAGTTCGTCTTCCCCTCTGCTTTCTTGAAAGCTTGCTGACCCGGTGGCCCCCGTGGGCAGGGGCCGGGCCGAGGTTTACTCTTCCACGGGCGGCCGCGTGTCCGGGCGCCTCGCAGCGTCAGGGCGGGGAGTCAGCAGACGCGGGCAGGGAAAAGCATTGCTCAGCCGGCCCACCAGGGCAGCGCCTCCCGAAACTGGGGTAATTCTTTATAGAAATGTGAACACTGAATTTATTTTAAAAAAATAATAAAAATCAAAAAAACATAAAAGGCAAAAAAAAGAAAGAGAGAAAAACCACAGAAAACAACTTACATGTACATAGGTCATAAAGTGAGTGGAGTGGCTGCGTTTTTTTCTTTTTTTCTTTTTTTCCTTTTCCTTTGGGTTTGGTTTTTTTGTTTGTTTTTTTATAGAAGAGATTTGAGATGGTACTCTATTCTAATAAAAAATAAAGTTTTGTAGTGGGACCAGAAATTACTTATCCAATCCTCCCCCCACCAAATAGCCGCCCTCACCCCCACCCTGACCCGATATTCTGCTGGGTTGAAAGGTCCAGACCTGCTGTCATGCTGTTTGTCAGACCACCTGGTGTTCTTCCTGCGACACGGCAGACCGCGCAGCCGTGAGCCAAGGGTGAGCCCGTGAGCCCTGGAGTGCAGGCCCCCCCCCAAGGGGAGGGAGCAGGTGCAGCACCCAGGGATCAAGGCCGAGGGTACAGTTTTCACCTTGACTGTGATGATTGTGACGACGGCAGGAGGTGTAGGTAGCTGCCCCCTCCCTCCCAAAGGGGGACTGATTCTCACTCTCTCCACCTGCGGTCCAGGGGGCCTGGCTCTGGAACCACCACCTGGGGTCTCCGGACCCCCTGGTCCCAGGTAAATGTGAATGGAGACAGGTGTGAGAGCCTGTCCTCAACCTTGGTGCCCCCCAGCCCCCACCCCGCGCACCCCAGCCTCACGACGGTGCTACCTAGGAAAGTCTTCCCCCCCGCCCCACACTTGCCTGGTCAGTGGTCAGCCAATTGGAGGAGGATCCGACGGAGCGTGTCAATGTGAAGTAAAATGTCTCGGTTGTACCTGTTTGTGGTTTAGCTTTGTATTTAAAAAACAAAAGGAAATAAACTTGAAAATTATTTGTCATCATAAAAATGAAACAAAAATTAAAATATTTATTGCCAGGCGAGGCCACCTGTGTGTCTGTTTCTTACGAGTGGAGGTGGGAGCGGAGGGGTGGGTTTCCGGGGTTTTGTAGGAGGGTCACACCCCCCCTCAGTGCTGGTCCCCCTACAGGATGGTCGCTTCATTTGTAGAAGGGGTCACGGAGCCTGAAGATAAGTTTGTGCATGTTGGGCCCTTACAGTTACGGCGCCTGGCACACCGTGAGCACAGACTTGAGCCTGTGACTGTCACTCGTTTCTGAGATCCTGGGTTTGATGTCGGGGACCAGCCGCGCCTGCCTCGTGCTGCACGTCCCTCCTGCCAGCCCTCGATGGGTCGTAGGTTCGAGTAGCGGAGTGGGACTATCCTTTGGGTAGTGTCCTTGGTTTACAAGCAGAACTCCGCTTCCAGCACCGCCTTGGAGAGGTGGTCAGCCGGTCCCCTTGGACAGATCCCGCACTCTCTCGGAAGCTTGTCTGAGTGGGAACCGCCTCTACCTGCCTGCTCTGCAGGGTGTCCTGGGGTCCACGCCATGGATTGTTACAGCCTCGGCTTGGGGATGTCAGGCTTGTGGAGGATGGACCTCGGCTGGACTCCACACTCGGTCCCAGGAGCCGCCCCTCCCCCCTCTCCTCTGCCCTCGCTGTCTCTTGGTCTGGCCCAGGTGGTTCTGAAGTCAGGACTCAGATCTGTTTCCCAAATTGGCCCTCACCCCAAGGTGCAGGGATCCCCCCGACCACTAAGAGGGGAGCACCCCGTCAGGGTGGCAGTGTCATACGGAGTTGGGGCCCTGACCTGAGAGTGCTGAGATGGCATTCTCCACCAGACTCTGAAACGTTGCTGACTTTTCTCAGGAAGCCAAGGGGTTGAGGCCTGGGCTAGGAAGTCTGCACCTGGGCTCAAGCCCCTTTTCCACCACGTTAGGGCTGGGATCTTGAACAAATCCCTTAGCCCGCAGTGCTGGGACCCAGGGGTACCATGGGAATAACTACCCAGCCCGCAGGGGTACTCAAACGGCATAGCCAAGGCCTGCCATGAATTGCACTCATGATGAATGTTAGTGACTTTGGAGAACTGGGCTTGCACAGGCCTTAGGAATTTACATCCTGGGCAGCCGCCTCCTAGCTACATGACCTGTGGCCTACTTTAGCCTTTCGGAGGCTCAGTTGATGTGGCCCATTTCAGTCTTGCTATTAGTATATTCCCAGCCCCCGTGTCCCCGACTTGTTACAGAATGAAGGTCCCTGCAGCAGAGCGCCAGCGGCCTTTACTAAGGACACAGGCTCCGCGGGCTCGTCAGCTTCTTCGCAAAGTGCAGGCACCCACTGTCTATATACTGGATTTCGTCAATTCTTAAATGTACATCTTTTTCACATTTAACCTCTCTGAAATCAGAATGAGCCTTAAAGTCAACCGTGTCTTCATGTTATAATTTGTAACATTTTTTCTCTCACACTGACACACAAAATAACGGTACATCACTTAGACTCAATGCACCAAAGACACACCAGCTATCCATACACACGTAGTTTACAGACGTGGAAACCGAGACCTGAAAGGTCACACAAGCTGAGAGACAACTCTAAATACTTAAAGAAGGGAAGTCATTTAATACAAAAATCTCCTGGTAACGAAAAGTCCTGTTAGCAAAGTCAGATAGTCACTAAATATCAGTGAAGTCCCCGGAAGGTCGATACCACGCTTTCCGGCTTTCTCCCCTCTCCCTCTGGGCTGGTGCCTGGCTGCTAGGGCTGCCACACAGTGAAGAGCAAGGTCAAGTGTGGGGCCGGAGAGGCAGAGCGCTGAGATCCCTCGACGGCTGACGTGGGCAGGTGGTGGCCCCCGTGCACTTTGCTTCTGCTTTCGTTTTTTTTATTTTCTGTTGTTTTTTCTTTTCCTTCTGCTTTTTTTTTTTCTTTTCCTTCTGCTTTCTTGATTTCTGGGTGCCACTTGCCCTGCCCTGGCCAAGCCTCCGGGGGTGCCCAGTTCTGCAGCCGGGGAGACGGTGATGGAGAGAGAACCTCACCTCCTCGCTCCTCAGACGGCGCTGAGGGGAAACACATGAGCGAGTGCAGTGGGTCCGCGTGGCACTGAGCAGACTGGGAAGTCTTCCTGGTGGGTTGTCTTCTAGGATCTGAGAATGGCCGCCTCGGATCTATGTCTGCTTCCCAGATCGGAAGGAGAACCTGGGTGGAGAGAGAGGGGTCAGGAAGCAGGCCTCTGAATCAAACCTGCACTCAGGGCTCATGATGAACTGGCTCCGACTGGGGGCTTTTCATCCAAAAGCTCATCTCACACGCATAACAATTTGGGGAGGTGAGCACAACCAATATCCCCATGTTATGTTATTTATTTATTTTAAAATATCTTTTTATCGATTTCAGAGAAGAAGGGAGAGGGAGACAACAAAAATAGAAACATCAATGATGAGAATCACTGATGGGCCGCTCTGCACGTTCCCTATTAGGGATCGAGTCCGCAACCTGGGCATATGCCCTTGACTGGAATCGAACCCGCAACCCTTCAGTCTGCAGGCCAACGCTCTATCCACTGAGCCAAACCGGCTAGGTCATCCCCATTTTATAGATGAGCAAACCGAGGCTCTATGAGGTCAAGTCACAGGCCCGAGGTCACACAGAAAGTTGCGAGCCCAGGGCCCACTAACCACTGCGTTATACTAACAGATGGACTCTGCCACCTTTTTTTTTTTTTAAAAAAAAAACCAGTATTACATGATGAAGGTTATTCTTTGTTTTTTTTTTTTAATATATTTTATTGATTTTTTACAGAGAGGAAGGGAGAGAGATAGAGAGTTAGAAACATCGATGAGAGAGAAACATCGATCAGCTGCCTCCTGCACATCTCCTACCGGGGATGTGCCCGCAACCCAGGTACATGCCCCTGACCGGAATCGAACCTGGGACCTTTCAGTCCGCAGGCCGACCCTCTATCCACTGAGCCAAACCGGTTTCGGCCCTTTTATTTTTTTTTAAATTTTAGATGGTTTCATTGCAGAGGAAGCAATAGCTTCTCAATGCTACCTACAACTGTAAAACATCTTGGCAAAAAAAATAAATAGAGATTAGCATGTGAATTCTTAGATAAGACATAAATCATACAAAGCTATCTGAATACCAAGCTTTCAGTGTTTTCCTGCAAAGTTTGGGAAAGGAGCAATGATGTCTGGGGTTGGTCGGAACGCACAAGCTCAGCGCTAGTTCCAGTTATGAGAACGAAGCGAAGATCGCCGGGGCTGGGGTTGCAGCGGGGTGGGAGGCTGAGAAGTCAGGATGGGATCTAGGCTCTTGCTTCTCATCAAAGAAGAACTCCCTGAGTGCTGCTGGCAGCCCGGCCAGCAATGGCTGGTGCGAGCCCTGAGCTGGTTTGGATCCAGGCCCTAGTGCTCTGCCACCCGCCCCTCCTCCACCCCAGTGCCCTCTCTCAGGAAGTGACATCAATCCTGCCCAGTCATTCGAGCCAGGAACCTGGGAGTTGTTCTCAAGTCCCCCACCCCCCACCCCCATCTGCTACATCTTAGTCATCAGTCATCATGCCCCAAATATATCCCTAATCCCACCACGTTCATCTTCCCCCTCGCCACCCCCAGTCCAGACTTCAACAGCCTCCCGTCGCCCCCCTACAATCCACGCGTAGCAACCAAAGGTCCCTGTCACTATGTAGAGCTGTCTTTCCCCAGCTTCAGCCCTCCCATGGCTCCCCATCGGCTCTATCCACCGAACAAAGACAAAAATGCAAATACTGTGTGATTCCACTTAGATGAGGTGCCTAGGCTAGTTAAATTCATAGCGTCAGAAAGTAGAATGGCCGGCCAGTGTGGCTCAGTGGTTGAGGTTGACCCAGGAACCAAGAGGTAGCCGGTTAATTCACAGTCAGGGCACATGCCCAGTTGGAGCCTCGAGCCCCAGTAGAGGCTGTGCGGGAGGCAGCCGATCAATGATGTTCCTCTCGCTCTCTCAAATGTTTCGATTTCTCTATTCCTCTCCCGTCCTCTCTCTCTCTCAAAATCAATAAAAACATTTTTAAAAAGAAAAATAAAGTAGAATGGTGGTTGCCAGGGGCTGGAAGAAGGATGAATTGAGAAGTTAGTGCTTAATGAGCCCAGAATTTCAGGATGGGATGATGAAAAAATCCTGGGAATGGATCATGGTGATGGCTGCACAACAATGTAAATGTACTTACTATGACTAAAGTGTACACTTACAAACAGTTAAAATCATAAATTTTATGTTATGTATATTTTATCATGATTGAAAAAAAATTAAATCATGTGAACTCAGCTCTTCGTCACAGACAAAGGATCTTTCTGGGTACTGGCTAAAGCCCTGATACCCGCTATGGTGGCCACCAGCTACACGTCCCAAGAGCCCTTGACGCAGGGCTGGTCTTACTGAAATGTGCTGCAAGTGTAAAATGTCCATCAGATTTCAAGGGCTCATATGTATTTTTAAATTTCATTTGTTGATTTTAGAGAGAGGAAGGTGAGAGAGAGAGAGAAGCATCAATTGGTTGCCTCCCACACGCACTCCGAGGAGTGTCAGGGATGCACCCAGGCACCTGCCCTTGACCAGGAATCGAACCTGAGATCCTTTGGTCCTCAGGCGGACACTCTAACCACTGAGAACACTGGCCAGGGCTGGAATGGAGTTTTCTTATTGGCTACAGCACTACCACCGGGAGACTAGCACCTCCCCACCCGGGGCAGCCGGCCAGCCTCCCTTCGCCCCTTCGCCCCACTCCGTCCGCCCCTCATTCAGTGGCGGCAGCGGGCCGCAGGGTGACTCACAGCTTCCTTATGATGGTCTTCTCCTCCTTGTCTCTGCTGGCGTTGCTGGCCCTGGCAGCCAGAGAGTCCTTTCCTCTTCTCCCTTCCGGGCCTTCTCTTGCTGGAATCAGGCCACTGGAGAAAGGGGGGCAGACAAATGGGGTGTTTTACTGCAGGCCTCTTATTTGTGCGGTCCTGAAAGTGAAGAATCTTTTTTTTTAAAATATATTTTATTGATCTTTCACAGAGAGGAAGGGAGAGGGATAGAGAGAAACATCAATCAGCCGCCTCCTGCACACTCCCTACTGGGGATGTGCCCGCAACCCAGGTACATGCCCTTGACCGGAATCGAACCTGGGACCTTTCAGTCCGCAGGCCGACGCTCTATCCACTGAGCCAAACCGGTTAGGGCTGAAAGTGAAGAATCTCAATCATTATTATTACATTAATAATTTCAGCACGGAAAGCTCCGGAGTCAGAAACTCTTCTCTCCACGTTTCCAATGCTGAAACCTCTCCTTTCCTTCTCTTGTCTGATTACGTTGGCTACCAGTTCAAGCTTCTCCACTTTGTAGGAGTATGACCCTGTGTAAATTCTTTAACTTAGGTCTTGATTTCCTAAATGGTAAAATGAGGATAACAGAAGTGCCTACCTCCTAGGATTAAGGGGTTAAGTGAGACAATAATACATGGCACTCATTTGACAAATATTTATTCAGCGACGTACCGTGCCATGGTGCAATGAACAGCAATGACCAAAACAGAAAATATCTTCCCTCATGCAAGTTACATTCCAGTGGGGAAGGGAATGGTCAGTAAAAAAATAAGTAAAATAAAAATATATATAGTAAGTCGGACGATGGTACAGAGCTAGATTGATAGTGACTGAGAAGATATGGGGGTCAGGTGATCCCAGGAGGGACTTGATGGGCAGAAGCTGGAAGAAGGCTGTTCTGCCAGCAGTCATGCTCCCTAGGATTCAGAGAAGGGCTGTCCATATGCACGATAGTGAGGACCAACAAAGAGAAGCAAAGAGGAGAGAACGAGGCACCGAGTCCCCGGTGCCCACCCCGAGGCCTTTGTTGCAGTTTTTTCTTTATTTCTGAGAGCAACTCCAGGATCCTTCCCAGCTACGTGGAAAATCAATTGTGAGAGAGACACCAGAGGGCTGCTCTCTCTCTCTCTCTCTCTCTCTCTCTCTCTCTCTCTCCCTGTGAGGAGGACTCAGCCGGAAGGAAGTTGCCTAGGAGTCAGGAAATGTCACCTCTCTCTCTCTCTCTCTCTCTCGCCCTGTGAGGAATCAGCCGGAAGGAAGCTGCCTAGGAGTCAGGAAATGTCAGCACCAGCCATACTGGCACCTGGATCTGGGACTCGTAGCCTCCGGAACCGGGAGAAGACACTTCTATTGCTGAAGCCCCCAGTCTAGGATATTTTGTTACGGCACCTGAGCTGATGAGACGCCCCTTTACATATGAACTTCGGAAAGCAGGACCCACCCTTCTCTCTCCGTTGCAAAGAGTGGACTCTTATTAGCTACTACAATAATATATTTTTATTATAATATTAGTATTTCATAAGAGGCATCATCTAAAAATTGCCCTTTCCACTATCTATTGTTATTTGACGCCCTGAAACTTAGATTTACAACAGGGTGGCTTCTGAGTCTTGGGATGGCTGTCCTGCTTAGGGTTGGCCTGGTGGCTCTCAAGCAGCTGCATGAATTGGTGGATGAGCTAGGGGCCGGGCACAGCTGGGGCTGTCGGCTGGGGCACCTTGGTAGTCCGTCATGTGACCTCTCCCTGTGACTGCCTTCACTTCTTCACAGCATGGTGGTCTCAAGGCAGGATTCCAAGAGCATAAAACATGGAAGTCTGGAGGTCTCTTAGATCCTTAAGCCAGATGGCACGTTCCATTGACCAGAGCAAGTCACAGGGCCGCCCTGATTCAAGGGGAGGCAAGAGGAAAAGTCTCCTTGCAAAAAGCATGCGGGATGGGGACAACAGTTGTGGCCGCCTATGGAAATAGCCCACCATAGCTGCCTTCAATCTAAAATGATCTATAGGCCTGGCCAGCGTGGCTCAGTGGTTGAGCGTCACCCTATGGACTCGGAGGTCAGGGTTTGATTCCCGGGCAGGGCACATGCTCTGGTTGTGAGCTCCATCCCCATTGGGGGCGTGCAGGACACAGCTGATTAATGATTCTCTCTCATCATTGATGTTTCTATCTCTGTCTCCCTCTCCCTTCCTCTCTGAAATCAATAAAAATATTTTTTTTTAAATATAATGATTGTTGGTATGAGCTTAGGCCTCCAGATGCCACTGCTAAGAGAACAGCTCAGTGGACAGGCTCGTTTCTCCAGGACAGAGGGCGCAAGAGACCAAGCCAACCCTGCTGTCTCGGCCTGCACCAGATGGGAAGGGCACATCTGCTGTTTGCTGGGAACTCAGCACTGGAAACAAAGGGTGTTGCTTAATTCCCTCACAAGCTGCCAGTCTGGCGGCTCCTGGCTTTAACTACCTGTGTCTGAAATACTTATCAAATGAGACAAAGACAGGTCTTTCCACGAACATGGTTCCAACCTCGGCGCAAGGCAGACAATGAAACGTCTGTTGGCAGAACTCAGCCCTTTTGGATTTGGCTTCCTAGAGCGTTTCTGCTTTGCCACTCCTGTCTTCATGATGCTCGAGGAAAGAACGGAAAGAATAACATCACTCGGGGCTTTGTCTGGAATCAGGATCCGCCCTGCCTTCCAAACGTGCAGGGTCCAAAGGTGGCCTGACATGAAGAGTGCAGGCTGTGCGCTCGGGCTGCCTGAGGACACGCCTCACTGTTGCCACCAGCAGCCGTGGACTTCCAGCAGGTACCTGACCGCACAGGCCTGCAGTGAGCACTGAATGAAATGATGCCTGGGACACACTCAGCCGGGGGCTGACCCGTGGCAAGCACTGCTAACCATGAGCTGGTTCTGCGTTTTTATTCGCTTGCTCTTACCCTCTTCTGCCTCTAAAGAAACCCACCTGTGTAACTCAGTGTTTCCCAGAGCCATGCAACCACACAGCCCCCGCCCCCCTCTTCAAGAAACACCAACACGAAAGACAACATTTTGGGGGGCAGAGGCTCAGGTGGCTATAGCAAAGTCCAACCCTGATCTCCAGCTGGTCCTCATCCTTGATGCCCACACAACAGACACCTCATACTCTAGGGCAGTGATGGCGAACCCTTTGAGCTCGGCGTGTCAGCATTTTGAAAAACCCTAACTTATCTCTGGTGCCGTGTCACATATAGAAATTTTTTGATATTTGCAACCATAGTAAAACAAAGACTTATATTTTTGAGGTTTATTTTATATATTTAAATGCCATTTAACAAAGAAAAATCACCCAAAAAAATGAGTTCGCATGTCACCTCTGACACGTGGGTCATAGGTTTGCCATCACTGTCCTATAGTCCCTCTGTTCACATATTATTGTGATCTTTTATAACTTTGGATTTTTAGATAATTTAAAACTTAGAGAAAAGTTGTAAGATTAGTAAAAAAGACTTCCCAAATACTTTACCCCAGATCCCCCAATTATTTGTTTATCCCATCTTACCTTTTTAAATCTTATTTTATCTTATCTTTCCATCCAACCACCCACCGATCCACCTACCTACCCCACCCTTCATGCATCTACTTTCTTTCTGAACCACTTGAGAGTAAGTTGGAGACATCTTACTTCTTTATTCCTAAAGAATTCAGTGTAGTCCTGACCAGTTTGGTTCAGTGGATAGAGTGTCGGCCTGTGGACTGAAGGGTCCCAGGTTTGATTCCAGTCGAGGGCATGTGCCTTGGTTGCGGGCACATCCCCAGTAGGGGGTGTGCAGGAGGCAACTGATGGATGTTTCTCTCTCATCGATGTTTCTAAATTCTCTATCCCTCTCCCTTCCTCTCAGTAAAAAATCAATAAAATATGTTTAAAAGAAAAAAAATAATTCCGTGTATACTTCCAAAGGGCAATGATATCCTCTCATAACCAAATAGTTCAGTTATCAAAATCACCTCATTGATCCTTTAAATGGATCTTGTCATTCCCCCAGTTAAACCTTCCCTGCTTACAATAAAGTCAGAGCTCTTGCCTGTGGTGGACAAGGCACCACTCCCCAGTCTCTTCCAGACCAACTTCCCCTGCGTTTCAGGTTCCCCCCTGCTGGGTCTCTTTAGCTGGCCACGCTGGTTCCCACCTCTGGTCTTTGAACTTCTCTGAACTTCTCGCTCCGTTCTGGTCCTACCGAATCTATACATGGTTGTCTGCTTTCTGTCCTTCACCTGAGAGGGATTGTCCCTAACGACTCAGTTTGAAACAAGTTCCTCCCTGCCCCGCCTGTGTGGCTGTGGTTGAGTATTAACCTATGAACCAGGAGGCCACGGTTCTCTTCCAGGTCAGGGCACATGCCTGGGTTGTGGCCTTGATCCCCAGTGTGGGACATGCAGGAGGCAGCCAGTCAATGATTCTCTCTCATCATTAATGTTTCTATCTCTCTCCCTCTTCCTTCCTCTCAAATCAATAAAAATTTTTTTTTAAAATAAACACATAAACAAACAAATAAATAAAAACAAGTCCCTCCCCCCAACTCCCTCAGCACTTGGGTCTGGGCCACGCCCCCTGCTTTTACCTTCTCTAGAGCACTGAGACCATGACCCTGAGTGCTTACCTCAGGCCTCCTTGCTGCCTACCTGTCTCCCTAGATGAGCATGCACTTGCTCCGTTTGGGTCACGGCTACACCCCCACCGCCGGGCATCATGGGGCTCGGATAAGTTGGCTGAATGGACATGGGAGCCAATACGGGACGTTTGAGGGCGCCCTGGCAGGCGGCAGAGCCCACCTCTTGTAGCACTGCAGCTCCTCCTGCGCCAGCAGCAGCTGCGCCTTGAGCTTGTTGCGCTCCTGCAGCACGTCCCTCAGCTCCTGCAGAGTGAAGCGCGGCCGGTTGGGGTCGCTCAGGTCAACCACCATCTTGCCTGGTCCCAGGCTTCCCTGGAAGAAAAGATGTCACTGATGCAGTTTCCCTCAAGGGGATGAGCTGTCCACCCCAGAAAGCAACGTTCTCTGGTTTGGTGACTCCCGGAGCCCTAAGGAGAGGAGGTGCTGCCTGTTGGGAGTGTTTGGCTGGTGGTAAAGAAGCGAAGGCACCATTCTCCAAGAAAAGTGCCAGGGCTCCTTTGGCTCAGTGGATAGAGCGTCGGCCCATGGACTGAAGGGTCCCGGGTTTGATTCTGGTCAAAGGCATGTCCCTTGGTTGCAGGCTTGCACCCTGGCCCAGGTCAGGGCGCAGATGGGAGGCAACCAATCTCACACCCATGTTTCTCTCTCTCTCTCTCAGCATGTCATCCGGTGAGGATTTAAAAAACAGGAAGAAAATTGTGACACATGGATAAACCTTAAAGACATTATGCTAAGTGAAAGAAGCCAGTCACAAAAGGACAAAGATTATATGAGTCTACTTACAGGAAGTACCTAAAATAGGCAAATTCATAGATGTAGAAAGTAGAACAGTAGTTACCAAAAGCTGGGGGGAGGGAGAAATGGGGAGTTGTTGTTTCACGAGCACAGAGTTTCAGTTTTGCAAGATGAAGAGATCTGGAGAGGAAGGTGGTGATGGTTGCATAACCATGTGAATGCACTTAATGCTACTGATTTTTAAAAGGGTTAAAGCGGTGAATTTTATGTGTACATGATCACAATTAACATAATAATTTAGAAAAATAAATGAAAAAATAAGGCCTATTTGTATGAACTGTCTAATGGAACTAAACATTCATTCTCTCTGCCTTTTCCCCACACCCCGTTCTGAAGTCTGTGGTTTGGGAGGAAAATGTGCCATCTCATCTGCTGGCTGATGAAGCCTGTCCGCTGTGCCCCCTATGGGAAGTCACGCTGTTCATGGCCCCTGGTGGGGCCTCCTCCGTGTCCTTGTGCCTGGAGTTGAAGGTGACGGGAGAAGGGCACAGGGCATGAGCTGTGATGCTGGGTGAGTCACTGAACTGCTCTCGAGTCTCAAAAGCCAGGCTGCTCATCATGACATTCAACCACCTCCTATGATAATACAAAAGTAGAGCCTTGCCCTAGCCCAGTGGTTGGCAAACTGTGGCTCACAAGCCACATGCAACTCTTTGGCCCCTTGAGTGTGGCTCTTCCACAAAATACCGACTACTGCGCATGGGCCATGAAGTTTCAAATGCACTGTATGTGCGCGCTCACACGTGGTATTTTGTGGAAGAGCCACACTCAAGGGGCCAAAGAGCCGCATGTGGCTCATGAGCCGCGGTTTGCTGACCACTGCCCTAGCCAGTTTGGCTCAGTGGATAGAGCATCGGCCTGCAGACCAAAGGGTCCTGGGTTCGATTCCAGCCAAGGGCATGTACCTTGGTTGCAGGCTCCTCCCCACCCAGGCCCTGTTTGGAGCTCGTGCAGGAAGCAACCAATCGATGTGCATCTCTCACATCGATGTTTCTCTCTGTCTTTTTATCTCTCTTCTACTCTCCCTAATATATATATATTAGAGCCTTATCTGCAAATATCATTGCCCCCGTGACTAAGGAGTAGGTGAAATTCAAGTGTAGCAGGGGAGCTACCAGAAACCTTCACTCTTCCCTGGGAATTTCAGCGACCCTGGCCGTTGGGCTGCCAGGGCTCACTCCTCAGTCTGTAATCTTGGATCCGAGTTCTGGAGGAATGTGCGTCTTACCCCTCCCACCAGCTGTGAGTCGCCAGAACACAGGGCCCTCGTCTGATTTACTTCCATGGCCCCAGAGCCCACACAGTGCAGTCACTCAACAAATGCTGATACAGCGTAAGCTCCAAGGCCCGTTTTAGTATGGTGTGGTTAAAACCAGCCTCTCTGAGCTCAAAGCCTGCCTCTACCTCCTACTTGCTCGAAGTCCTTAATAAATTATTTGCCTGTTCTATGCCTCCATTTCTGCAAAATGGGTATAATATAGTATAAAGACTAACCGAGAGAGTTAGGGCAGATCTTATTTTTAAAACTGTGGCTGAAGACCCTGTCCTGAGTATGATATTAATTTAGTGAGTTGCAACAAGAATGTAAAAACTCATAAAGTAGGAAATATGACCGTGCATCATGTTGCTTCTTGAAATGTAATCCTGTAAAATGGAGGTATAACATACATACAGTAAAACATCCTACTCCTGAGTTTATGGCTTGACGATCTTTGCCATATGTATATACCCACATAACCACGGTGCATTTCCTTCCTGCTCCCTCTCGCTGTCCCCTCCCTGGCGTTAGGTTAGCACCAATCTGTCTTCTATAAATAAAGATTATTCTTCCTGTTCCTTTTTTTTAAAATATATGTTATTGATTTTTTTACAGAGAGGAAGGGAGAGGGATAGAGAGTTAGAAACATCGATGAGAGAGAACCATCAATTCAGCTGCCTCCGCACACCTCCTACTGGGGATGTGCCTGCAACCAAGGTACATGCCCTTGACCGGAATAGAACCTGGGACCTTTGAGTCCTCAGGCCGATGCTCTATCCACTGAGCCAAACCGGTCAGGGCTATTCTTCCTGTTCCTGAATCTCACATATGGTAGGCTGTCTTTTGTGCCTGGCTCCTGTCTTACAATGCAACACCCGTGAGGGTCAGCCACACAGTTGTGTGTATCAGCACCCTGTTCTTTTTCGGGGCTGCGGAGCATTCCACCGCAGGGACGTACCACCCTTCAAAAACCCACCCACTCCTCTGGCGCGTCTGGATTCTTTCCAGTTTGGCACGAGTACGAATAAAGCTACTGAATATTCTCACACGGGTCTTTTTTGTGGTCAAAAACACTAATTTCTCTTTAGTCAAACTTTACTTCTTAATCGGGGTCAAAGACACTCAAAGTGTGATGTCTGGACCAATAGCATCTGCATTATCTGGAAGCTCCTCAGGTCCCAGGCCTGACCTATTGAATCAGAAACTCTGGGGCTGGGGCCCTGCAGTCCGTGTTTTAAAGAACACCCAGGGGATGGTGATGCCCGCTAGAGCGTGAGAACCACTGCTCTAGGTCACGGTCAAAAATGCTAGCGGCCACTGACTGACGCAGGACAGGGCCCAGCACCTAGTAACTGCTCCACAAATGTTTACAATCGCAGCGTTTCCAATCTGTGGGCTGGATACTCAGTGCTCTGCTTGGAGAGGCTTGGATATTCAAGAGAGGAAAGAGGCCCCGCCGGTGTGGCTCAGTGGTTGAGCGTCGACCTATGACCCAGGGGATCACTATTCCTGGTCAGGGCAGAAGCCCGGGTTGTGTGGGGCGTGCAGGAGGCAGACAATCAATGATTCGCTCTCATCATTGATGTTTCTCTCTCTCCCTCTCCCTTCCTCTCTAAAATCAATTTTAAAAGTATATTTTAAAAGAGGGGTGTGGGGGGGGAAGGGGCCTCCGTGCCAGCGGGCCCTGCCCCACGCGCCCCTGCCTCCGGCACTCACCTCGGGGCTGGCCGCCGCGCCCTCTCTCCGCAGCCCCTCCACCTCCTTCCGGAGGCTGTCCCGCTCCATCCTCAGCTCCTCCGCCGCCAGGCTGCCCTCGCTCACCAGCGTCTCCAGCATCTCCAGCACGCGGACGATTTTGAACTGCAGCTGTGTCACCCGGGGGTCGCTGCCCAGCGCCATCAGCTCGCGGCCCACCACGTAGGAGATGTCATACACGTCCTCGGCGGTCAGCTGGAAGGGGCTCTTGCGCAGAGCCCCCTCGGGGCCAGCCTCGTCCTCCTCCTCCTCTTCCTCCTCCTCCTCCTCTCGCAAAGGGGGCTCCTCCATCTCCATGGCCGCGCAGAGCCCCGCAGCCTCGGGAGCTGCTGTCTCCCAGGCTCCAAAGGTCCAACTTCCCCCGGACACAGAAAACTTTCCGCTGGGCAGTGGAGCCCGCGCAGGGGAAGGCCCGGGAGCGGCCAATCAGCGCCGCCGAGGGGGGAGCCGCGGGGATCGGGAGGCAGCGCGCGGCTCTCAGGCCCCGACGCCCGGTGCGCCCGCCGGGCTGAGGGCCAGGCAGAAGAGCGCCTCCAGGATGTGGTTTGGGGGAACGAACGCCGACGGGAGGGACGGCAGCCGAGAAGAGGAACGGAGGGGATCCGGGGTGACAGTGATTGCTCCCCACCTGGGAGCCGCTGCGAACTCGGGGCGGAGCTGCGGCTCGGAGCTCCGCCCCTGGTGACTGCGGCTACGGACGCCGGGTTTCCACGGAGACGGGGGCGGAATTTCCGACGTCAGGCGGCGAGAGAGTAAAAAAAGCACCAACTTTTTCCTCTCTACACTCAAGCTTTCCAGCCTCAGAACTGGCATTGCACCTGGAGGGAGCTCTGGGTCTCCATGATATTTCCTGCAGTCTGCGCCCAGACAGGAAGCAGTCGTTGGGGGCCGCGCACAGGTGGGCCCAGGAGCCTGGGCTGCCAGAAGCTCCCAGGCCAGTGGTCGCCAGGGCCCGGGGCTTCTGACCCTCAGTGACGCGCGAATCCCTGCGCTGTGCGCTTGGCCAACTCCTGGGCTCCTCCACGTGCCCGCGTTGTGGCCTTGGCCAAGGTACTTACCTCCTCCCAGCCTCAGTTTCCTCCCCAGTGAATAGCAGTACCGAGGTGGAGGGCTTGCTGCGAGGAATATACCAGACGAGATAATGAGATAATGCGTGTGGCCAAAAGCACCCAGGAAGCGCTGGTGTTCTCCTTCCTCCCCAGAAACAAACATGAAGCTTGTGTGCCAGACGGACACTTGGCACATGGGTTGGGGTGGGCACATTCTCCAGGTACAGAGGGTGTTACTGCGCGGACCAGCAGTGGGGAGTGCAAAATGAATTACTTCTGTTTTGCTGAGAGGTTTGTAACAGAGGGAGAAAGCTCAGCAACCGAGCTTGCCTTTCCCCGGAATACACTGCCAGCTTTCTTTGTAAGCAAGCAAAATAGACACTCTTTTCAAAGGGCATGATGTTCTGATGATCCCAGGGAGGATCCCAGGCAAGGGCTCAGATGTTACAAGGCTCAGTGATTAAATACCGAGATACAATATAAATAAAAATGGTAGAGCCACACAATGGAATAGTGTTCGGCCATAAAAGCAATGAAGGAATAGGGAGCCCAGAAATAAAACCTAACATATACAGTCAAATGGTTTTCAACAAATGGTGTTGGGAAAATCGGATACCCACATGCAAAAGTATGAAGTTGGAGCCATACCTTACACCACACACAAAAATTAACTCAACGTGGATTAAAGACCTAAACCTAAAAAACTCTTAGAAGAAAACATGACATAAAGCTTATGTCATTAGACTTGGCAATTTCTCCAAAAGCACAGGCAACAAAATGACGATACATTGGGTTACACCAACATTTAGAACTTGTGCATCCAAGAACACAATGAACAGACTGAAAAGACTATCTACAGAAGGGGAAATTGTTGCAAATCATATCTGATAAGGGGTTAATATCCAGAATATATGTAGAATGCCTGCAATGCATCATCAACAACGAAAAAAACCAAGTAATGAGCAAGGTGAAAATTAAGGCAAAATCCTTAGCAAGATAGAGCAGACAGAATTTGACACAACATAAAAAGTGTTATATATTACTAGAGACCCGATGCATGAAATTCATGCAAGAGTAGGCCTTCCTGCCGTAACCGGTTTGGCTCATTGGATAGAGCGTCGGGCTGCGGACTGAAAGGTCCCAGGTTCGATTCCGGTCAAGGGCATGTACCTTG
>NW_006294609.1:1842826-1848374 GCF_000327345.1 Myotis davidii | reverse complement strand
TGTCATTAGACTTGGCAATTTCTCCAAAAGCACAGGCAACAAAATGACGATACATTGGGTTACACCAACATTTAGAACTTGTGCATCCAAGAACACAATGAACAGACTGAAAAGACTATCTACAGAAGGGGAAATTGTTGCAAATCATATCTGATAAGGGGTTAATATCCAGAATATATGTAGAATGCCTACAATGCATCATCAACAACGAAAAAAACCAATAATGGGCAAAGTGAAAATCAAGGCAAAATCCTTAGCAAGATATAGCAAACAGAATTTGACACAACATAAAAAGTGTTATATATTGCTAGAGACCCGATGCACGAAATTCGTGCAAGAGTAGGCCTTCCTGCCGTAACCGGTTTGGCTCAGTGGATAGAGCGTCGGCCTGCGGACTGAAAGGTCCCAGGTTCGATTCCGGCAAGGGCATGTACCTTGTTGCGGGCACATCCCCAGTGGGGGGTGTGCAGGAGGCAGCTAATCGATGGTTCTCTCTCATTCATGTTTCTAACTCTCTATCCCTCTCCCTTCCTCTCTGTAAAAAATCAATAAAATATGTATTAAAAGAAAAAAGAGTAGGCCTTCCTTCCCCTGGCAGCTGGCACTAGCTTCCCTCTGGCACCCAGGACCCGGGCTTTCCTTGAAGCCCTGGGTTCGTTGGGAGGGTCGTTCGGAAGGATGTCCAGTCTAATTAGCATATTATGCTTTTATTATTATAGATTACCAAGAGGAGTTTATTCAGGGATGCAAGACTAGTTAAAAAAAAATCAGACTAGCCTTGGCCAGATAGCTCAGTTGGTTAGAGTATCCTCCGATAGGCCAAGGTTGCAGGGGTGATCCCTGCTCAGGGCACATACAGGAATCAAGCAATGAATTCACAAAATACGTGGAACAACAAGTGGATGTCAAGGCACATACCCTAGTTGTGGGTTCAATCCCCAACGTGGCGCCTGTAGGATGCAACTCGCTCTCAAAATCAATTTGAAAAAAATGATAAATTTTATCTCATGTGCTCTTGGCCAAAATTTTTAAAAAATACTTATTTTTATTGAGTTCAGAGAGGAAGAGAGAGGGAGAGAAACATCAATGATGAGAGAGAATCATTGATCGGCTGCCTCCTGCATGCCCCGAAAAGGGATTGAGCCCACCTCCCGGGAATCCAACTGTGACTTACTTCCTGGTTCACAGGTCAACACTCAACCACTGAGCCACATCAGCCAGGCTCAGCTCCACAACGTTTTACCTGTGTATATACTTGTTTGACCTCCACTCAGATCAAGATATAGCATATTTTCAGCACTCCAGAGAGCTCTCTTAAAATTTTGGTCAATAACTGCTCAGCTGGTGTGGTTCAGTGGTTGAGCATTAACCTATGAACCAGGAGGTCATCATTCCATACCCAGACATACCCAGGCTGCAGACTCAAATGCCAGTAGGGGGCATGCAGGAGGCAACTGATCAATGATTCTCATTCTCTCTTATCATTGATGTTTCTCTCTCTCTCCCTCTCCCTTCTTCTCTGAAATCAATAAAAATATATTTTTAAAAAAACATTGTGGAGCTGTACACAATACTTGTGCATTTCCTTTAGGTAACGCACACCTTGATAAAGTGCTGGGGCTGGGGTGGGGAGGGAAGAAATGAAGCAGACACTCACTACAATGTGGATGATCTCTGGCAACACTTTGCTAAGTGAAAAGAGCCAGTCACAAAAGACCACGAATTGTACGATTCCACTGACATGAAATGTGCAGAACAGCAAATCTATTCTGTAGAGCCAGAAAGTAGATCAGTCGTTGTCTAGAGCTGGGGGAGAATGGACGGCAAGTGTCTGCGAATGTGGACAAGGTTTCTTTTTGGGGTGATGAAAATGTTCTAAAGTTAGATGTGGTGATGGTTGCACAATCCTGTGAATACACTAAAAACCACTGAATTGCGCACTTTAAGTGGGTTAATTTTATGATTTGTGAATTATGTTCCAATGCTGTTAAGTGGACGTAGCCTTCCTAGAGCAACATTGTCAGAAAGAATTTAATGTTGTTGAGTTTCTTTTTTTTTTTTTTTATCTCCGGTATCCCCAGCCACCACTGCTGGCAGCAATCTCTCCCACACCATTGTGGTTGTCAAAAGTCTGCTTGAAATTTCCCTAGAAATTCACCCTCTAAGGCACTGTATCTTCTTTTCTTTGTGCTTTAGACACTTTGCTACACAGTGAAACCTAGTGACTCATGCCTTTAAAATGTCAAGAGGTCTTCCAATGAGTAGCTATGCTTTTTAAAAAATATATATATTTTATTGATTTTTTACAGAGAGGAAGGGAGAGAGATAGAGAGTTAGAAACATCAATGAGAGAGAAACATCAATCAGCTGCCTCCTGCACACTCCCTACTGGGTATGTGCCCGCAACCGGAATCGAACCTGGGACCCTTGAGTCCGCAGGCCAACGCTCTATCCACTGAGCCAAACTGGTTAGGGCGAGTAGCTCTGCTTTTGATATAAACAAGCATCTTTTGTTCATATATTTACTAAACAATTACTGTGCAAAGTCTGTAGTGTCTTAGTCAACAGGGCTATTGAGTTCAAGTAGTCTTCTTCTTTTTTTTAATCTTAAAAAGAGGATGGGAGAGAGAAAAAGAGAAACATCGATTTATTGTTCCACTTATTTATACATTCATTTATTGATTCTTGTAGGTGCCCTGACCGGGGATCTAACCCACAGCCTTGGTGTATTGGAATGATGCTCTAACCAACTGAGCAACCCTGCCAGGAATTCAGGAGGAATTCAGGTAATCTTGACTTGGACCTCACAAATTCCTACTTGCTGGTACATAAGTTGGATCAAATTCCCTAATCTCTCCAAATCCCCATTTCTTCACTGTAAACTGGGCGGGGGTGAAACTTGGGGGGGGGGGGGGGGGGGGGGAGAGTAGTCCCAAGACTGTTGTAAGGATTGGATGAGATAAGGCATAGAAAGTGCCTAGTCCAGTGTCCAGCACATCATAAGAACCAATGGATGCTGCTTATTATTAAAAAGTGTTAGTGACTCTTAGATTCCTCCTACAATTAACTGCACAATCTGTTGGCAGGTAATCATGACCCTTCTTTCTCCGTTGAGAAATTATGAAAACCATTACGGGTTATTGTAGAGGTTCTTAAAAGTGTGCTCCGTTAATTCACAATAACCAAAAGGTGGAAATAACCCACATGTCCACACTGCTGCTTATTATTAAAAAGTGTTAGTGACTCTTAGATTCCTCCTACAATTAACTGCACAATCTGTTGGCAGGTAATCATGACCCTTCTTTCTCCGTTGAGAAATTATGAAAACCATTACGGGTTATTGTAGAGGTTCTTAAAAGTGTGCTCCGTTAATTCACAATAGCCAAAAGGTGGAAATAACCCACATGTCCACCGGCGGAAGAATGGATAAACAAAAAGGCTCCAGACCAGCCATGGAGGCATCACCTGGAAACTTTTTAGAAATGCAAATGCTTGACCCACTGAATCAGAAATGTTGGGGGTGGGCCCCAGCGATCTGTGTTTTGACAAGCCCTCTAGGGAATTCTGATGCACGCTCAAGTTTGAAAAACAATGAGTGGTAGCACAGTGTTCAAGAAGGTGGGTTCTAGACCAGACCACAAGTGCTCAAACCTTGACTGGCTCAGCCACTTGCAAGCTGTTATATTAGACGAGTAAATTAGGCCTCTCTCTACTCCAAGCTGTTTTCCCAGCTGTAAAATGGGGCTGAGGACAGAACAGACTTCCTAAGATTGTTGTGAAGGGCTTTACAACAGCGTCTGGCACATAGTAAGGGCTCAGGAGACGGCGGCTATTATAAACTACTTTTTCGCTAAAATGAGAAATATAAGAAATTGCCCAAGTTCATATCATTACATGGGAACAATATATGGAAAGCTGGATCAGTGACACACATAGAATGTCTACAAAAAGTTTTTTTAAAAGTCTCAATGGGCCCTAGCTGGTTTGGCTCAGTGGATAGAGCATCAGCCTTCGGACTGAAGGGTCCCAGATTCAATTCTGGTCAAAAGCACATGCCCAGGTAGTGGGCTCAATCCCCAGTAGGGGGTGTGCAGGAGGCAGCTGATCAATAGTTCTCTCTCATCATTGATGCTTCTATCTCTCTCACCCTCTCCCTTCCTTTCTGTATGTGTGTGTTTTTTAAAGAAAGTCCCAATGAACCCTGCCTGTGTGGCTCAGTGTTTGAACGCTGACCTATGAACCAGGAGGTCACGGTTGGATTCCTGGTCAGGGGACATGCCCGGGTTTTGGCTGCATCCCCAATGTGGGGTGTGCAGGAGGCAGCCAATCAATGATTTTTATCATTGGTGTTTCTATCTCTCTCTTCCTCTCTGAAATCAATTAACATACAGGTTATATATATATATATATTTAAAGTCCCGATGATACGTCATGGTAACAAGGTTTTAAAAATAATTTCAAAACCAACTCTTCCCCAGAGATTTAAGACAGGCATGCAACCATAGGCAGCTTTTTTTTTTTTTCTTTTTGTAGAAACCAAAGTGACTATACAAGCGAGTACAAAGTTAGGTCCTACCTTACTCATGGTTAAACTACGGAAAAAGTGAACTGGGAACCAAAAAGAAGTGGGTGGGTCACACTTAATAAAAATGGAACATGAATGTTTGGGGACTAAGTTAGCCCATCAATAGGAAAGTTCCACTTGCTGCTCACTGGTGGGCCTATTCTGGTACAGCAAGCACAATAAGTCTGATGCCCTGCTGTGGCACCATTTATTTCCTGAATGGTCCATTCACTCAATACGGCCTCCTTCCTGTTCTCTAAATTATTTTCTGGTCTTGTTATCCTGCAAACCCGCAGGGACACAGCAAGGATTTTGGAGATGTTCCAAGTTTGGGTTAAATGCATGCAATCCTGGGTCAGTGACTTCATGTCTTGGAGTGAAAGGTCTTTAGAAAAGAATCTGGTTGCAGGAAGGGTGGTGCCCAGGGCACTTTTTTTTGAGTTCCTGTTTGCATAAGAGCACACTCAAAAAACACACACAACTTAGGTGATGCCCCAGCCGGTGTTGCTCAGTGGATAGAGTGTCGGCCTTCGGACTGAAGGGTACTGGAATCAATTCCAGTCAAGGGCATTATGCCCGGGTTGCCAGTTCGGTTCCCAGTGTGGGGTGTGCAGGAGGCAGCCCATCAATGATTCTCTCTCATTATTGATGTTTCTATCTCTCTCTTGCTCTCCCTTCCTCTCTGAAATCAATACAAATATATTAAAAACAAAAAACATACAATTAGGTGAAATGTTTATTCACCGTAAAGAGTTGGGGGAGTAATAAAGATTGTGGTGGTCCTCCCGTCACCACCCGACCCTCCATGCCTACTGGTGTTCCACCTTGAATGTAGCAATACACTCCTCCAAGAGTGGTTAAGAGAATTCAATGAGCTTAGCTCAGTGCCCAATGCTCGGTGGTTGCTTTAATACCAATCAGAAAGAATGTATGAACCCCTATGTTCATAGCATTTCTTTTTTTTTTTTTTTCTTTTTTTAAAAA
>NW_006294609.1:1825943-1842579 GCF_000327345.1 Myotis davidii | reverse complement strand
GATATAAAAGCTGTGGGACATTTATACAATGGAATACTATGCAGCTGTAAAAAAGGATCTCTTAGCCTTTGAGACAGCATGGAGGGTCGGAGAATATTATGGTAAGTGAAATATGTCCGTCAGAGAAAGACAAATACCATACCATCTCACTAACATGTGGAATCTAATGAACAAAAGAAACTGATGAACAAAATAGATTCAGAGACATGGAAGCATGGAACAGACTGTCAAATCTCAGAGGGAAGGGGGGTGGGGTGGGAAGAGATTAATCAATGAACTTATATACATATATTCAGAACCCATAGACACAGACAATAGTGCGGTGAAGGCCTGGCGGGCGGTGTTGGGTTGGCTGGGGTCAATGGGGAGGAAAGGGACACCTGTGATACTTTCAATGATAAAAACACATTTAAAAATAATAATAAAATAAAAAGGACCCCTAGCCGGTTTGGCTCAGTGGATAGAGCGTTGGCCTTCGAACTGAAGGGTCCCAGGTTCGATTCCCGTCGGGGGCACATGCCCGGGTTGTGGGCTCATCCCCAGTGGGAGACTTGCAGGGGGCAGCCAATCCATGATTCTCTCTCATCACTGATGTTTCTGTCTCTCTCCCCCTCTTCCTTCCTCTCTGAAATCAATAAAAATATATTTTAAAAAATAAAATAAAATAAAAAAGACGAGTAATATGAAACTCTTAGAGAAGTCTCTAGTAGAGTAGGCCATGTTGCCCTCCCGATCTTCTGCTTGGTTTGTAAGGTATTTTGTTATGTAATTAATTTTGTATATAATTTTTATTTGGAACAGAGTGTCTCCAAAAATGTATACACACTTCAACAGCTGATGGCTCGATTTTGAAAGTGAAATCTACTTTAATAAACACGGCCTTTACAGTCACTCAAAGCGTGCGTATACATTTTGCGGGGGACACCCTAAGGATGTGGCCGTCAGTCATGGGGATGCCTTTCAGGTGACCCCGAGAGGCCAATAAGCGTAAGGAAAGATGCTCCACATCCTGGGAGAAACGCAAATCAAACCTCCAAGGACATGCCCCCTTGCGCCCATCGGGAAACCTCACGGTAACAACTTCCCACGCGACTCTCCGGTTTGGCTTGTGCTATGGTCTGAATGCTTGTCTCTCCGGTTTGGCTTGTGTGAAACGGGAACTTATCACATCTAGGGGTTAGGGAAACGCTGGGGAAACGTACCAAATTTCACTCGAACCAGCACAGGCATTTCCCGAAGAAGCCATAATATAAAGTTGAAACCATATTTACTGGTCAAAGGGAATCTAAAAATAAAATCGCCTGGCGCTGACTGAGCCCTAGGCGGCGCGTAGAAAGCCCGCGGCTCTCAGACGCCTACCTGCAGATTCGATAGTCTTTCAACTCAAACGGTGCAACTGAACAGGTCTTGTCTTCGTGGGGCAAAAAAATATTAGAAATTTCATTCTGCTCGTAAATAATACGCCTTCGATGCTCAATACAAGAGATTACTTTTTTTTTTCTAACAAAAGCAAAAGCGGAAGCGGCGCCCGTGACGAATCTGCTGTTGCCGATATAAAGGTCCGGTCGGAGGCGGCCCCGAGAATCTTTCATTCTTAAGGAACCCGGCGCCGGTGTCAGCGGGAGAGGAAGCCCGCGCCTGGGTGAGGTGAGTGGGAGCGGCGTGGCGAGAGCGGCGCCCACCTGGCGGGAAGGACTTAGTTTAATTCCGCCTGGATGGCCTGTGGGCCGCCATGTTGGAACCTGGCAAAGGGGCAGATCTTTCGGGGTTGTGTTTAGAGGAGCTGGGGCGATAGCTGGGTTGGAAAGATTGGCCTTTCCTCTCTACGTCCACGCGGAAGGTGAGGGGCCGACAGCCGAGACGGAGGCGCTTCGGGGTTTGAGGGGTACAGGCCTTTCCAGGGACACTTCCGCCTTAGCCTCTGCGTGCCACTGCGCAAACTCGGCGCCACTGCGCATGCTCGGAAGGACTGCGCATGCTCGGCAGGACTGCGGGTCCCCTGCTGGGTGGGAAGCGCGGGAATGTCGTGCTTTTAGACTCAGTGAGGACAGAAGTGCTTTGATTGCTTAATAATCACTTTATTTGCATAATACTTTATAATTGTACAGCCGTTTCGGAGATATTTATCTAATCTTCGCCGGTGCAGTGGCGTTTAGCTACATTTTATGGATGATTTACGTTTTGCCCAACATAGGACGAGGTCTTAAACCTGGGTGTTCCGGATTCCCAGTCTCATGCTCTTTTTTCACGTTCCACGCTTTTCTCTCTAATGGTTAACTGCCCCACCCCCCTCCACAGGACACCATTCATCTCTCACGTCCCATCCCCATTTGTGAAATAATGACGAATCCAGAACTCCTGAGGGTTCAGTACCAGTTAACCATGGTTATAATGGCCTTTGTTTTTCCCCCTGCAACCTTGTGATGGAGCTTAGAATCTAAGAATTTTAGGGCCAGTAGAATTGATGTAGAGAATATTAGAGCAGCGATTCAAACATAGTGGTATCTTTTTTTTTCCTTCTTCTTAACACGTGGAGAAATTCCAGCCATCAGAAGGAAAAGAGACGAAGTGCCTTAGAGGCCGAGCCCGGGCCCAGATGAAATCGTCTCACCTCTGTCCGTTGCTCCTTCCGTGGCTCCCGCTGTTTACCAGCCTTTTATGCTGAGGATTCCAGAGGTGCCCCCTCCAAAGTTGCTTGTTAATGATGACAGATAGACAAGCTCTACCTTTACAAAGTAGTGACAGTGTCACGTCCTGCCTCTCGGTTCTCAAAGAAGTGGTCCTGTTCGTCTGATTTGGACCAAAAGAAGTTCAGTGAATTATGATTGCAGTTGGTTCCGTTCCCCAGCATATACCGGGAAGGGTCCTAAGACCAAGATGAAGTGAGACAGACCTATGACTGAAAAGCGTTTACTGTGGGTTGGGGGCAAAAAAGTGATGCGTCTGACAGAGGAGCTAGATGAGCTGTGGGAGAGGCACATTTTGCTTCAAGGGGTGGAGGCTAGGAGCTGGACTTGGAAAGGCCAGTAGAATGTCCGCAGTGGAGATGTGGGAGGCGGAAAGGAAGAGAATATTCCCAGCAGAGGAAATTGCACCGAGAGAGGCATGGGGCTGGGGAACTCGGGCACGTTCAAGGCACGAGGTGCGATCCCGGATAGAATAGGTTCTGCAGTGGAATATGGTGATAGGCTACGTGAGGGCCAGAGGGCTTGAGTCTGTTGACTTCGGATTTTCTTCTAAGGATGTTTGGCTTTTTATTGGGGGGAAATTCCACAGTGTACCTGCCAAACAATCACTCTTCCTACATAATCCATGAACTGAAGAAGAAGAAAAGCAAAAAGATTCTGGAGGGAAATGTGAGAAGGGGGGCGCGTTATAGGTATCATCTTAACTACCGTATTTGCTGGCGTATAAGACGACTGGGCGTATAAGACGACCCCCCACTTGGAGGCATATTTTTCAGGGCCAAAAAATCGTCTTATACGCCGGCAAATACGGTAGTATAATGGGAAGGTGCTGTTAGCCAAGAGCCCTGGGTTTTAAGCAGCATTTTTCAGCATTGGCTCTGAAGACTTACAGAGGTGGGCACATGGTTATCAGCAGCGTCTGAAACGTTGGCAAGCACTATATTATTCCAGCAGGTTCACATGAATCAATGATCGGGTGTCAGACTTGCATTTCCCCCCCGCTTTCAAAAACAACGGTCATATATTGGGGTGAATGACAATTGCAGTGTGCTTGCTGGACTAAAATGATCATTGCAGCCACTTCTTGTGCTCCAAGGCATAAGCAGGTTATCCGCTAGGAAACTGGGAAGAAATCTCCTATTCCTTTGAACAGAAGAGCCCACTGCTGGGTGACTGTTATTTTAGCTTTGCTATCTGTGCACTGACAGATGCGAAATGCTGCGTTCCAAGCACCGTTTTCCCTTGTAGTTTGGCTTTTGAAAAAGCCCTTATCTTGTAGTGACGCAGATGAGTGATGTAAATGTCTAGAATTTGCTTCAGAATCATCGGGGAGTGGTGATGTGAGGGGAAGCATAGAGCAAACAAGACCAGCCCCATGTTGGTCATAGTAAAAGCCAGGCAAGGAATTCGTGGAAAGTTATGCCATGCTCTACATTGGTATGTTTGGAATTCTTGGTAGTAGAGTTAAAAAAAAATTTTTTTAATGTTTTTATTGATTTTAGAGTGAGAAGAAGAGAGAGGGAGAAACATCCAGGTGAGAGAGAAACATCTAGCAGCTGCCTCGTACACGCCCCCATGTTGGTCATAGTAAAAGCCAGGCAAGGAATTCGTGGAAAGTTATGCCATGCTCTACATTGGTATGTTTGGAATTCTTGGTAGTAGAGTTAAAAAAAAATTTTTTTAATGTTTTTATTGATTTTAGAGTGAGAAGAAGAGAGAGGGAGAAACATCCAGGTGAGAGAGAAACATCTAGCAGCTGCCTCCTGCACGGCCCTGACGGGTAAATTGAACCAGTGACTTCTCAGTGCATGTTTTGATGCTCAACCAACTGAGCCACACTGGCCAGGGCCTTGGTAGTAAGGTTTTTTTAATGACATTTCTGTAGCGGTTCCCAGGCTGGTTTTCCTGACCATTTTAAAGTCTCTAAAAGGTGAGCCTGGCTTCTGAGCCTCGGTTTTGATTCATTCTCTACATTACAGTTAGTTCCTGGAGTTAGTACGTTCGCTATGGTGGTTAAGTTGGAGGATAACACATATCTCAAACTCAGGTGAGGTTGCCCTCTGCCTCCTCCTGGGAGGGGCGGTGGGGGAGTGTGGGGAGAGCATCTCGGAGCCCCACTGCCTGGCTCTGATGCGGTCTCCCCCACTTTCTAGCGGGGAGGCCTCAGCCTCTGGGAATCCACTCCCTTCCCTATTAAAGGAGGGGTGAATGATGGCGTCAGCTTCATGGGGCTGTTGTAAGGATCAAATGAGTAGCGCACAGTGGGTGCTACATAAATGCTTGCTGTGGTCCTTCCTAGAACATGAACGATTGGATGCCCATCGCCAAGGAGTATGACCCCCTCAAAGCTGGCAGCATCGACGGCACGGATGAGGACCCCCACGACCGCGCCGTCTGGAGGGCAATGCTGGCGCAGTACACCCCCAACAAAGGCGTCACGGGGGACCCCCTCCTCACCCTGTTTGTGGCCAGACTAAACTTGCAGACCAAAGAGGAGAAGCTAAAGGAGGTGTTTTCCCGCTACGGGGACATCCGGCGGCTTCGGCTGGTGCGGGACCTGGTCACGGGCTTCTCCAAGGGCTACGCTTTCATCGAGTACAAGGAGGAGCGCTCCCTGCTCAGAGCCTACCGGGACGCTGACGGCCTGGTCATCGACCAGCATGAGATATTCGTGGACTACGAACTGGAAAGGACCCTCAAAGGGTGGATCCCTCGGCGGCTGGGAGGAGGCCTGGGGGGGAAAAAGGAATCTGGGCAGCTGCGATTTGGGGGGCGGGATCGGCCTTTCCGAAAACCCATTAATTTGCCCGTGATTAAAAGCGATCAGTATAGAGAGGGAAAAAGGGAGAAGAGGGAGCGCTCGCGATCCCGAGACAGACACTGGGAGTCGAGGACCAGGGACCGAGACCATGACCGGGGCAGGGAGAGGAGGCGGCAGGAGAGAGAGCCCGCCCGGGCGTGGCCTGGAAGTGACTGGGAGAGAGAGAGGGATTTCAGAGACGACAGGGCCAAGGGGAGGGAGAGGAGGGACAGGAGTAAGTAGAGGCTCAGCCTCCGCCAGCAGAGCCCAACAGAAGGTAGAACAGAAGTAAAAGCAGAGAGAGATCCGCATGGCCTGTATACAAAGCGTAACCAGTGCTAAGCGAAGCTCCCGATGATGCTCTGGCTCAGGTGGCGCAGTCAGCTGGGCGTCGTCCGTGCACTGAAAGGTGCTGGTTCGAATCCTGGTCAGGCCACATGCCCGGGGTGATCGATGTTTCTCTTTCTCTCTCCCTCCCTTCCTCTCTAAAAAATCAATTAAAAAATATTTAAGAACAAACAAACTTACTGATGATAAGGCAGTGTGGGCAAGTTTCCTTTCTAATCTGAAACCCAGGTTCAGGCTGAACACACTGATGTCATGAATGTCTCTTCATCTTAGAGTTCTGAGGGCACGTTATCTAATAAGCTCTGAGAAATAACTTTGTACCGAAAGGTGTGTGCAAGGGTGTGTACTGAAGGGCGTGTGCAAGGAGCCACCGGTCTTTCGTTTAGCAATAGGGGATTGGTTTTGAGGATTTATTTTCTCCCATCTATTAGAAATGACCATTTGAGGGCCTGGCAAAAAGAGGCGATGGCCCAAAATCATTTGTATTGACCTGTGACTCCTGGGAACCCGGATCCAGTCAGAATATGTTGTAACTTTTCCATCCTTATGTCTATAGTACAAGGAGTTGCTAAATTGAAATAAAAATGGGATAGAAAAGTGAATCTGAGGAAAATTTCCAGAGATTTAATACCACATCACCCCTTCCTGCCAAAACAACCCAGCAGCCCCTGGCCCCAGTCCCTGTGTCCTTGTCACTGAATGTGGTAAAAGTCTCAACAATGACAAGCAAACATTCCCCACCCCCTCTAGTCAGAGTGGAAGACCTGGGGGGTCATCACCCCCGCTGGTGACCCCCGCCCAGCTGTACCTGAAGGTGTCCTCAGGCAAGTCCTGGGGTCTCCACCGACAATGAGGAGGTCTCCCAGGCTCTTGAGGAAGAAGAGCAGAGAGGTCAGAGGCCCGCTGGGGCACCAAGCACAGGCTGCCGGCCAGAAATAGGGGCCAGGCCTATGGGCCACCCAGAAGCCACCTGGGGAGGCAGGAGAGACTGGGCAAGACCCAAACCCATAGACTGTACAACCCCAAAAGTGAACCCGGATGTGCACTATAGACTTTGGGTGACAGCAATATGTAGGCTCATTGATTGTAACAAATGTCCCACTCTGCTGGGAGATGTTGATAATGGGGGAGGCATATGGGAAATCTCTGTACCTTTCAAATTTGCTGTGAACTTAAAACTGCTCTAAAAAATGAAATCTTAAAAAAAATATAATAGACAAAATATTTGAACAGATTCTTCACAAGGGAAGATAGATGAGTGGCCATACTGAGCAGATGAAAAGATGCTCAACATTGTGAGTCATCAGGGAAATACCTCAATTGAACCACCATGAGACACCGTTGTGCATTCACTGGAATGACTGAATTAAAATGATTGCCAGTACCAAGTGCTGATGAGGATTTGGAATTCTCACACGTTGCTAGTGGGAATGTCAAACAGTATAATCACTTTGAAAACGTTCTTTCTACAGCTAAACATACCTTCATTATTTTGTGTGTGTGTGTGTGTGTGTGTGTGTGTGTGTGTGTGTTTTAATCCTCACTCAAGGACATCCTTATAGAGAGGAAGGAAGGGCGGGGAGGGCGGGGCGGTGTGAGAGAGAGAGAACGTCGATCGGTTGCCTTGTGTATGTGCCCCAACCAGTGATTGAACCTGAAACCTAGGTATGTGCCCCGACTGGGAATTGAACCAGCAACCTTTCAGTGCACAGGACAGCGGTCAACCTCCTGAATCACTCTGGCCGGGCAGCCTTCATTATTAGACTCAGCCATTTATTTACCCACAAGAAATGAAAACATTGTCGACACAACAGCCTGTGCAGGAATGTCCACAGCAGTTTTATTCATGATGGCCAAGAATCAGAAACAGCTCAAATGTCCACCAGCAGGTAAATGGATAAGCAAATTGGGTCCTATCCATACAGTGGAATACTACTCAGGAATACAAAGGAATATATATTAATACATGCAACAACCTGCATGGATTTTTAAAACTTTATCGGGAGCAAAGCCAGGCACAAATGCGTACATACAGCATGGATTTATGTCAAATTCGATATAGAAGAGGCCAATCTGGGCAGTAGTGACAGAAAACAGGTCAGTGGTTGCTTGGGGCTGGGAAGGGGTGGGCTATTGATTGCAAAGGGAGAGTTGGGGGTGAGGTGAATGTTCTACCTTGATCGCAGTGTTCGGTGGTTTTGTGAGTGGATAAATCTGTCTAAACTCATCACATGTATACTCACTGTGGATACATTTTATTGTACGCAAATTATACCTCAATAAAGTTGATTTTAATTTTATTTTTTATTGATTTTTTAGAGAGAGAGAAACATCCATTTGTTGTTCCATTTATTTATGCATTCATTGGTTGATTCTTGTATGTGCCCTGACCGGGGATTGAACCCACAACTTTGGCCTATCAGGACGACACTCGAACCAACGGAGCTTCCAGCCAGAGACAATAAAGTTCATTTTTTAAAAGTCAATTCTTCAGAAAATCCTTTTCTGAGCATGCACACCCCTCAAACTAAGTCAGCCCCACCTGCACCTCTACCCCCGGAGTGTGCACGCCTTTCACAACCTGTATTCTTCTTCCACTGCATTTCCCTGAGTGTGTAGTTATGTTTTTGATTGGTTTCCTGTTCGTTAACGGCCTCTAGGTGGGGAACACCAAGAGGCCCAGGATCCCATCTCTCTGGCTCACCGCTATTGCTAGGCACCTGGCACCATTCCTGCACACAGTAGGTGCTCAGATAATAAGCACTCACTAAGTGAACAAACACGGGAGCTAGTAAACGGACAGGAAGCAAAGGGAGGAGCGGAAGCTATGTCGGCCCCAGCCACCGCGGTGGGGCTACAGCTCTGTGGACTGGATGACCTTGGGGCCCCTCCACGGGGGGCCCTGGCTCCGCTCGGGGAAGTTGAGTCTGTGCAATTCTTCGGAGATCTCCAGGAAGGTCTTGCCTTTGGTCTCAGGAAGGAAGAAGCCAGTGTAGATGGCCCCACAGACACAGACAACGAGGAAAGGCACATAGAGGAAGTAGGACAATCCCTCCTATAGGTTAAAAGAGACCCTGAGACCCAGTGCGGCTCTATTCGGCCCCAGGACAGGTCTGCCAGAGAGACGTGTCTGTCTTTGCTTAGAAAAGCCCCATCCCCTTTAGTCTCAGTGTCCTCGGGTGAAGGCCTCCCACTGGGGTTCTCATGCGGACAGGGACCACACCTAAGGCAGCTCCCCCTGGGGGGAGGGGCAGGCCTACCATGATGAAGGGGAACCCCAGCCCAACCAGGAAGAGCATGATCCACATGAGCGCCCCGCAGACCATGTAGGCGGCAGGCCGGGCCATCTGGTCAAACAGCTCCGTGGCCAGGATCCCTGTCACTCCAGCTGAAAGGAGGGGAGGGACAGGGGCCTGCCAGCCAGGGAAAGTCCCCAGAGATGGCAGTGGGGGACCCCTCGGTGTTCTTCCAGAAGCTGGGGGATGGGTGGGGGTGGGGCACACAGGTGACACTGCATTCACCTCCACCCGTCTCTCACCCAGGTGCCCATGTTCCTTCGGCAAGTCCCAAAGCCCAGAGCCCCTTGAGCCCACTCACCGGGGCCGATGCCAAAGCTGAGGATGAAGGCAAAGATGCAGGACATGGCCAGGTAGGGCATCCAGGGGAAGGAACTCTGCGGCAGAGGGCCGGGGTGAGGTGGGGGTCAGCCGGCACCCCGCCACCCTCCTCATCCCCGCCGGCTACCTGCAGGCACAGGGCCGCTGTGAAGATGCTCCCCCAGCAGGTCATCAGGCAGTACCCCCCAATCAGCAACACCCGCCGGCCTACCCTCTCAATGACCATACACTGCAAAGGAAAGGGGCCTCAGCAGCTGGCCTGGGACCCCGGGCCACGGTCCCCTTGGCTTGGGGTGAGCAGTGGGGAGGGGCCTCATGAGGAAGCAGACAGTGGGGTAGGGAGCAGCTTATTGCTGCAGTTGATTAAGAAATTAATTTCCCACAGGCCACCCAACTTCACTGAGTTCCCTCATCTCAAAATCGCGGTTCGAGTGCCCGGCAAATAGTAGGTGCTCAATAAACACTGGCGAACTCCCCGCATTTTAACAGTGACCTGGAGTGGGAAACAGCTTAAAGAAGAGGCCTGGAGCCCTCAGGGTGTCAGCACCCCAGATCCCCCCTCTTCCAGGGGCTGGGGGAGGCCAGCCCAGAGCCAGACTCACACTGATACACGCTGTGAGCAGCTCGCAGCACCCGGTCCCGATGATGGCATACTGGACCTTCTCCGGGGGGATTCCCGCCTCCCGGAACACGGAGGAAGCGTAGGCGTACATCTGGGGAGGCGGGCACAGGGCCGGTTCTGGGGCACGGGCTCCCTGCAGCCTCCCGTGGCTCCCAGGGGCCTGCAGCACGCAGTCCGCACGGAGGGGCAGGGGCGGGGGATCTCACCGAGTCGTTCCCGCAGAGCTCCATGGCGCTGCCCAGCACTACCAGGCTCACCACCTGCCTCCGCAGGGTGCGGTCCTGGAACAGCTCCCAGGGGCGCCAGGCCCGCAGGCCCTCACAGGCCACGCGCTCCTCCTCCAGCTCCGCCAGCTCCACCGCCAGGTCCTCAGTGCCCCGCAGCCGCTGCAGAGCTGGGACAGAGAGGGGGTGTTGAGCTCTCTCCCCCCTGGCCTCTCTTTGGTCTCCCACAGTGAGCTTCCTATCCCCAACTGCCCCCTCTCTCTCTGGGCCCCGGGTGGTCAGATGGGATGATCTCCCTGGCCCTGTCAGTTCGCAGCCTCATGGACCAGAAAGGGCGTTAGAACCTCGGGATTCAGTGGATCCATCCAACGAAACAGTGACTGGGTGAGTCTGCGGGGAGGGCAGGCCCCTGTTCCAGCCCACGCCTTCTGGGACCCGGCTCTTTTCTATTTTGCCATCGTTATAAAATCTCACCAGGCTGGCCCAATAGTGCCAGAAGGAGCAGAGATTGCCCAGCTGGGAGCGCACAGATCAGCCGATGCCCAATAGGCCTGCATGAGTGACCGGAAGGGGTGAGAGCCACCAGCCAGACCCAGCCCTAAATCAGCCAACCCCAGAGAACTCACAGAGGCGCGAGCTACGCAGCTGCGTCTGTTGTTGGCCACGGAGATGCAGCGATTATTAAGCAGAAATGGAAAACCAATCAATGAATTGGTACAAGGAGAGGGTGCCGCCATAACTAAGAACTGTGACTTATGGTATCGGTTCCAAGACCAGACAGAGAATGGTGAGGAGGCCGGACAAATGCAAGCACGTACCTCGATTGCAGGCTCCTCTCCGGCCCAGGCCCTGGTCGGGGCTCATGCAGGAGGCAACCAATAGCTGTGTTTCTCTCACATCGATGTTTCTCTCTGTCGTTCCCTCTCTCTTCCACTCTCTCTAAAAATCAATGGAAAAATATCCTTGGGTGAAGATTGAAAAAAAAAGAAAAAAGACATGAGCACAAAAAGACCTTCAGAAGGAACAAATTGTAATTGGATTTAACTTATTCCAAACTTGCTAGGTTAGTTTAATAAAAAGCAAACCTCCTTCTTTTTCTTTTTAAATATATTTTTATTGATTTTAGAGAAGAAGGGAGAGGGAGAGAGAGAGATAGAAACATCAATGATGAGAGAGAATTATTGATTGGCTGCCTCCTGCACACCCCCTACTGGGGATCAAGCTGGCAACCCGGGCATGTGCCCTTGACCGGAATCGAACCCAGGACCTTTCAGTCTGCAGGTTGACACTCTATCCACTGAGCCAAACCGCGAGGGCTATAAACTCATATTTTTAAAGAGAGAAAGAGAGACAGAAAGAGAGAGAGAGAGAGAGAGAGAGAGAGAGAGAGAGAGAGATGTGCAGCAGAGCTGAACTCTCCAGCCCAGACCAGCCTGGACGGGCCAGTCCTCAGCTGCCTCTGACAGCAGAGACAGCCCAGCTAAGACCAGCAAGCAGGCTGTGCAGCCAGCCCATGAACAAATGAATGGAAAGCAAAGTAAATGATTGTTGTTGTTTTCAATCCTTACCCGACGGCATGTTTATTAAGTTTTAGGGAGAGAGGTTGGGGAACAGAGAGGGAGAGAGAGAGAGAGGGAGAAGGAGAGAGAGAGAGAGAGAGAGAGAAGCATTGATCGGTTGCCTTCCTGACCAGAATTGAATCGAACCTGCAGCCTTTTTGGTCTTTTTGGTGTACGGGACGACGCTGCAACCACCTGGTTGGGGTAAGTGACTGTTGTTTTAAGCCAGAGATTTGGGGATTGTTCTGGGGCCACAGCTAATGAGTAAGACCGTCAGCACCCCGCTGGCCTTGGGCCAGGGAAGTCGCACATGGTATTTCATCCTGCACGTGCGTGGGAGCTTTCTCTGCACCGCCCTGGGGTTTTGAACGGACTGACGGACCTTCAGAGAGAGGGACAACCTTTCCCTGAGAAAAGGGGACCCCCATGCTCTGGGCAGAGGCGCCCCTTGGCCGAGAGTGGTCTAGGGACCTGAGGTCCGGGACTCACCTGCCAGGCAGGCCTCGGTGTCTCCACGGTCAATGAGGAGGTAGCGTGGGCTCTCGGGGAGCAGGGGCAGGGAGGCCAGCTGCAGCACCCCAGGCACCAGGCAGCTGGCCAGCAGCAGGGGCCAGACCTGCCGGCCACCCAGAAGCTCCCTGGAGAGGCAGAGGAGAGGCCAGCCAGACACCCCCATGCCAGAGCCCTGCCCCCTATCCACCTGCTCTCCCCCCCACCCCCAACTTGCCTGCCTGTCCTGTTGAGGGCAGAGGGTCTGCATGGCTCTGCGCTTCTTCCTAACCAGCTCTGGGCCTGGACACCAAGACCCCTCCCACCAGGTAAGGAGCCCAGCCCAGGCACGGCTGTGGCCCCACCTTCTCCCTGACAACGCCCTTTCCAGGGCTTCAGGCTAGGCCTTCTCCCCTCTTTTCTGGGACGACCGAGACATGCTCCCCTTCAAAAGCCCAAACCTTTCCCCCTCTTGTCTGTCACGACCTGCTTTCTGCTTCCTCCTCTGGAGAGGATGTGAAGGGTGATTCGCACTGAAGTGTGGCTCACTGAGAACCGTTTTGTGCCCCGGCAGATGGAAGGGGACAGGTTCAAAGAAGCCATGCCTTCATCTACGTCATAGGTGGGGAGGAGCCTAGGCAAAGAAGGGTTTTACTGGCACATGGCGGGCACTTACCTGAGTCCCACCACTTGTCCCATCACGATCCCCAGGGCAGCGAAGATGGCTGAGGTCATGGTCACGGCTCCCCGGAACTCCTTGGGGGCACTCTCCCCCAGGTACATGGGCTGGATGCTCATGCCCACACCTGGCCGTGTGCACGCACAGTCAAACCGCAGCCTGGACCCCCTCCCCGCAATGCCCGGGCCTGCCTCCCCACCTCCTGGCACCTCGTCTACTGGGTCCTGGCACAGAGCTGCCCTCTCACCCCATAGGCTGAGAGCACCCTCCACCTGCTGCAGGGCCAGCAGGACTCCAGGTTCCTCCCCTCCCCTGCCCCCAGGACCTCTGAGATAGAAGTCTTTCTCAGATCAGCCCCATCCTGTCCCCTCACCAAAGTCCCACTCTGGTCATCGGGTCTCCCTAGACCCCGTCACTGGGCTGAATGTAAAGGGCTTCGAGGGAGCTGAGCGGGCGGTGGGAGAAGGGAAGGGCAGCATCCGATGCCCACCCGCTGTCCGGCTCTCACAGCGACACTGTCACTGACCACTACTCTGCAGTGCTCACCTCACCCTGACTTCTCCAGAGACACCTGGCACCCAGGCCACCAGCGGGAGAACAGAACCGGACAGCACTCCCCCTGCCCACCCCAGACGGCAACAGCTGCCAAACGCTAGGAGGCCAGTATCTGAGCATCATCCACCTGCTGGGAGTGCCAGCCCCTCCCTGCCTGGCCTGGGATCAGGAACCGGGTCTCATTTGGGTGCAGGGAGCTGGGAACAAGGTGATGCGTCGATGGCCAAAGCCTCAGAGGTGCCCTGCTCTCCCTCCAAGCAGGTGGGGACCTAGCCTTTGTGCTAGGTCCTCGTCCTCGGGGCACAAAGACAAAGTCTGACCCAATTCCTTTTCCCTGGAGTGTGGGCTGTTCTGAGTGACTCACTTCTCACAAGGAGACTGTGGCAAAACTTCCGGTGTCTGGCTTCTGAGATTAGGACATAAAAAACAGCCCAGCCGGTGTGACTCAGTGGTTGAGCATCGACCTATGAAGGTCATGGTTCTATTCTCGGTCAGGGCATATGCGGGGGCTGCAGGCTCCGTCCTCAGTAGGGGGCGTGCAGGAGACAGCCAATCAATAATTCTCTCATCATTGATGTTTCTCTCTCTCTCTCTCCCTTCCTCTCTGAAGTCAATAAAATATATATTTTTTAAAATTGGGACCCCCTCCTTGAGCACACACACACACACACACACACACACACACTCTTCTTTCTCTTTGATCACTTACGCTGGAGGAAACCAGCCACCCCATGTGAGGCCCACAGGCTGAGGACGGGGCCCCCTGCCAACAGTGATCCTGGAAGCAGGTCCTCCAGCCTCGTCAAACCCTCAGTGACTGCAGCCCTGCCTGACAGCGTGATCTCAGCCTCAGGGGAGCCCAGCCAGAGCCCCAGGTGAGACACTCCCAGGTCCCGACCCACAGGAGCCATCAGACAATGAATGTTGGCTGCTTTAAGCCACTACAGTTCTACATACTTTGTTTTACTGGACTGGATCCCTAATAGAGACGTTTACACCGGCTGTTTACACAGCAAGGAGTCAAGAGGGGATTTGCTGATGGGAACTCCTAAAAGCCCAGATGGATGTGCTCAAAACTCTGCTCCCTCACGTGACAGGCCCCGCAAAACTGAGGAACCCCTAACAGGCTATTCTGCCTCTGCCAACCTTCCTAATGTCGCGATCCTTTAATACAGTTCCTCATGTTGTGGTGAACCCCAATTTCATTGTTACAAATTGAACATAATTAAAGCATACTGATTAATCACAAAAACAATATGTAATTATATATGTGTTTTCCGGTGGTCTTAGGCGACCCCTGTGAAAGGGTCGTTCGACCCCCAAACGGGTCTCATTAGGAAGGTTGAGAACCGCTGGTCTAGAAGATCAGAGAACCCATCTTAGATGCCTTTACACCTTGGCTGCCAGGAAGCTCGTGCCTACCTAGCGCATTACTCAAACACAGGACACCCCCCCGCCCCCCTGTTGGTGTGGGTATGGAAATGTTTGTCCTCACATCCCTATACAACTTTTTTGATTTTCCTATATCCACTTTCAATGTCTAGTTAGATGAGCCTTTTTAGATAAACCATACTTAATCATTTTTGCAAAATGAAGGTAGGCATGAGTGAAAAGTAAATCAACAGATAAAGAGAATAAATTAATGAGCAAAGAGAAGAACAGAATGAGCAGGAAGGGAGAGGCAGGTGAGATGCCCTCCCCCACCCCCCATACCTGCGCTGACGCCCATGAGCAGCCGTCCCAGCATGATCATCTCGAAGGAGCCTGCTCTGTGGCTGAAGCCAAACAGGACTGCCGCGGCCACCACGAAGACGTTGTTCACTAGGAGGGACTTCTTCCTTGGGGGGAGTGGGGCACAGGCAAGAGAGGCTCAGGTCAGTCCAGAGGGACAGCCCCTGGGGAGCCCTCTTTGCAACCCCAGCCAGCCCTAATCAGACCCGTGTGTGTGTGTGTGTGTGTGTGTGTGTGTGTGAACTGTGCTAAGGACTCTAAGTGACTGGGTGGGAATGACCACTAGCCATGGTACCTGGGTCACACGTGGTAAGTCCCAACGCACTTCAAACCATTCTCCTTCCTGCCTGTCCCACAGCTTGAAATGACAGATGGATACGTATGGCTTTATCCTCAGATAAGCACCCCTCTCCTCAAACTCCCTTGTGAAAGGAAGGGACCGGGAGCCCTATTGGCGTGTCTCAGTGGTTGAGAGTCGACCTATGAACCAGGAGGTCACGGTTTTATTCCTGGTCAGGGGACATGTCTCGGTTGTGGGCTCGGTCCCCAGTATGGGGTGTGCAGGAGGCAGCCGATCAATGATTCTCTCTCATCATTGATGTTCCTATTTCTCTCTCCCTCTTCCTTCCTCTCTGAAATCAATAAAAATATATTTAAAACAAAAGAAAGATGCCAAAACCGGTTTGGCTCAGTGGATAGAGCATCGGCCTGTGGACTGAAGTGTCCTGGGTTCGATTCCGGTCAAGGGCATGTACCTGGGTTGCGGGCACATCCCCAGTGGGAGATGTGCAGGAGGCGGCTGGTCGATGTTTCTCTCTCATCGATGTTTCTAACTCTCTATCTCTCTCCCTTCCTCTCTGTAAAAAATCAATAAAATATATATTAAAAAAAAAAAAGAAAGAATTGGTTACAAAGGGGGAAATGAGGCCCAAAGGGGGAAATTCGGCTATTGTTTACAAATAGCATTTGTTGGCAGATGTGGAACTAGACACTGGAGTCCTCCCTCTGACACAGCAGACTCCTCCCTCCACCAAATCCGCCTGAGCTGTGACTCTCATGGTGAAGTTACAGGCATTCCTCGGCCTGCAGACTGGGGTGACCCTCAGTAAAGGTCACTGGGGGCACACAGGAAGCACTTACCTTCCCAGCATGACGGCCAGGGGCCCTGCAAGCAGCGCTCCAAAGAGGCCCCCCAGGGGGTACAGAGACACGATGAGGGACCACATGATCAGGATCAGGTGGTCAGGCAGTGGCTGGCCGGTCCTCGCCTGCCATGTCTGATTGGTAAATTCCTGAATGTGCTGTGAACAGAGATGCCAGTCAGC
>NW_006294609.1:1820129-1825898 GCF_000327345.1 Myotis davidii | reverse complement strand
GGGTGGGGGGGGACTACACACGCCAAGCCTTCTCCCCACAGGGAGAACAAAACTACAGACAGAGCAGGAGGCCAAAGGTCACCATCACTTTCAAGGGGGTCTGGGCCCCATGGCCTCCCTCCTGTGCTCCTGAACCTGCACGGCTATGACTGCACCCTCTCTGGCCTGTGTGCTCTCAGCGCCCTGCTCAGTCCTTTGTGGTATCGAAACCCACTGACTTCTGCTGTGTGTCTCCTTGGGACCCCGACTGCGGCAAGTCCTCGTCTGGGAGAACACATGACTGTTCATTGGTAAGACTGGGAATTAGGCCCGAAGAGGTGAGATGACTTGCCCACCGCCTGAGCCACCTGCAACCCCACCCCCAGAGCTGCCACTCAGGAAACGGAACAGAGGCCACGAGGTTAGGAATGACTGCGCTCGGGGAAGACCCACACACCCCCTTCCCCTGGTTAGAGATGAAATGTCAGAGTCTGGCGGGTCTTAGGCCTCCCAGCCAGATGTGAGGGAGGATGTCAGGAGGGCCGGGGATGTAGTGTTGGGCCAGCTCAGGGTAACGGCGGTCAGCCTGGTACCCACTAGGTTCCCCTGGAGGCAGGACCTGCCCAGAAGAGCCAACCTTGACCGGAACTCCTCAGGAGTGACCATTCAGTGAGGTAAGGGAGGCTCCGAGGCCAAGAAAGTCCCACTGGGGCGGGGGGAGGGGAGGGACTAGTGATGGCCCACAGGAGACAAGGCGTGAGTGTGCCCCACAAGTCAGTCTGCCCTGGCGGGCACGCACATCCTCGTTGAGTGAGCAAATAAACAAACGCAGCTGGTTCAGACCTCCCTTTCTCAAGCCAGCAGTTCTTTCTGTCTCTAAGAGGCTGGCGGCTGGAATTGTTTCTGCCCAGAATGTCCTCCCGCCTGGGCTTCTGCTACCCACTTCCTCCTTCGGAGAAGTTCTCTTCCATTGTCAATTATAGCCCCTACCAGAGGCCCAGTGCATGAAATCGTGCCCGGGTGGGGTTCCTCTGGGTGGCCGGCAGGGATTGGCTGAAACCCACAGTCCAATACTGTCTGCAGCTCCTACCTGCTGCTCCCGCTCATCCTGGCCCCACTGTGCCTGCTGTGGGCTTGCGCCCAATCAGTCCCGGAGAGGCTCCCGCTGCCTCAGCAGCACTCACCAGCCACGAGCCCTGCGTCTGGCACCCTCTCAAGGGGCGTGGCCTGCGGAATCGGGCTGAAACTGGCTCTCCGACATCCCCTGAGGGGTCCTGATTGCGAGAGGGCGCAGGCCAGGCTGAGGGACCCCACCAGTGCACAATGGGTCCAGGGACTGACCGTGGGAGGGCTCCAGGGCGTGCAGGCCCATCTCGCTCAATCCCGATGATCAGCCGGACCCCAGCAGCAAGCTAACCTACCAGTTGGAGCGTCTGCCCCTGGTGGTCAGTGCATGTCATAGCAAGAGGTGCAGCAGCCTTAGCATATTATTAGCATATTACACTTTGATTGGTTGTTCAGTTGTTCTGCCGTTCGGTCTATTTGCATATTATCCTTTTATTATATAGGATTGGTGGTCACCTGACCCAGATGTAGCCAATAGAAGTGCTCTGTCCTCCTCACCACATGATTGGTCTAGGGGTGGGCATGTGATCCAAGCTAGTTAATCACTCTTCCCAGGCCTCTCTGTGGAGAGCTACCAGGGAGGACTTTTATTTGGGGATTCCCAGCTGATAAAAAGTGAGTCTGGCCCAGCCAATGAAGCTCAATGGTTGAGCATTGACCTATGAACTAGGAGGTCAGGGTTCGATTCCTGGTCAGGGTTCAATTCCCGATCAGGGCACATGCCGGGATTGCAGGCTTGATCCCCAGTAGGGGGAGTGCAGGAGGCAACCAATTAATGATTCTCTCTCATCATTGATGTTTCTTTCCCTTCCTCTCTGAAATCAATAAAAAAAAAATATATATTTAAAAAGTGAGTCTGGTGACAGCTGCTGTCTTGTCACTGGGTAGAGGATGAGGCCAGGCAGGGACAGGAGAGCCCCAGTTCCCTCCTAGGGCCTGGTTCCTGCAGCTCCCCCCACCCCCACCCCCACGGTTTATATCCGCACATCTTTCCCAGCGAAGTGACAGGACGCTTGCCCTTCTTCCTTAAGCAAGTTAGAGGCTGCTTCTATCGCTGGGGCTCACCGACTCATCCTTTCCACAGGCCCAGAATGAATATGGACAGGGGCCAGGCCAGCATCAGCTGCTGGGGATTCACAGATGACCCAACACTGAGCAAGCCAGCAGGAGGGAGAGAGGGACCCAGACAACCAGCACAGCCCGAGTGCTGACAACCACACCGAGGGCGGGGGAGGGGGGTGGCGTCCGGCTGGGGGCTGGTGAGGGAAGGCACCAGGAAGGTGATGGCATTTGGGTGGTTCCTGAGGGGCTTCTGCAGGGAGTTTTGGGGGGTTGGTGGAGAGAGAGGGCTTCTCAGCAAAAGGAGGGTCTGAGGAAGGGCTGTGCGCATTCAGGGAGCTGCAAGTCAGTATAAGACTTGGGGCTGGGGAATGAAGGCGGGAGCCATGAACGGCTCTGACCCCAGGAGGCCTTGGATTTCAGGTGGATGCGTCTCATTCCTATAGGCACTAGGAAGACACAGAATGTTCTGGGCTTGATCAGACATGAGAGGATCTAGAAGGGGAGAAGCTGAAGGTAGGGAGGCCAGTGAGGAGGCTGGGCCAGCAATCCAGACAGGAGAGATGGGGCCTGAACCAGGGTCCTGGCAGAGGCATGGGGAGAAACGGCTGGATGCTAGGGGTAGTGAAGGACTTGGTGTCAGAGTAAAGGCACTGGGCAGACGGTGGAGTCATCGGGGATTCAGGAGGAGTGCAGGTGAAGGGGGAGGATGCAGAGCTGGATTTGAACCCGAAGTACCTGTGGGACATCCCAGTGGGGGCGGATGTGTGGGAGAAAGTGCCGCCAAGTGGATGCTGGCCTGAACACCACAGGGGACAACTGTCGGCGCTCACCCAGCACCCACTCAGCTGGTGATCGGAGGCACAGAAGGTACATACCACGGTTGGGGCATTGATGATGGACAGGTTATAGCCAAACTGAAAAGTTCCACCAATGCCAGCTGCACAGATGGTCTGGAGCAGGACTCTGCCCTGAGTCTAAGGAGAGAAGGGAGGACACGGAGTGAGTAGTAACAGCCTCCACCACCCTCCCAGGACCAGGACCTACCAATTATAACACTGCGATGCGTGGGAACCAGGCACTGACAGGAAACTGAGGCACAGGGGGAGGCGTTACCTACGTCACGTGGCTGGCAGAGAGCAGGACCCCACCCAGTCTCCTGCTCTGAAAACTCAGTGTATGCTGAAAGCTCTCTACTCCTCCAAAGGTATAACAGTGAACTACTTCCCTCAGCTGTCTTCCTAGGCATTCACAAAGTAGCTGACGATATAGAAATCAAGTCATTGATCTTTCCCCAGTAAATCAGACTGCCTTTCTTGTTTTGGCAAATTCGCCTGCAAATTTAAAGTGCTACAAATCAAATTTATTATTATTTTTTTAAATAAGTAGAAGTTTCATGGCAGAAGGGTATTTGGCTACAGAGTTTCTGAAGAATTCCCCGAGGACTATTGATTCATTCATCAGTGCAATTCCGAGTGCCTGTCCCATACTGGCACTGTGCTGAGGACAGATACAGCCAGGAAGAGGCAAGCATGCATTCACCATTTGGGGAGATACTGTGCAGGGGTGTGTGTGTCGGGGGGGCTCCAGAGGGCAGGATTCTGCCAGAGATCTTGCCACAGGTCTGCAGACAGATCCATGACAGGCACCCTGGCTGCCCACAGCTCCTATAAGGCCTACGTAACTTCCCCCCAAGCTGGAAGCTACGGGAGGAAGCCAGGTGAGGACTCAGGGGTTTAGTCTCACTGTAGTCACATCACAGCCCCAGACGGGCTGCAAGAGACCCAATCCCTGATGATGACAAGTGAGCCCCTGTGGCAGGAGATGCTGGCAGGCCTCCAAGAAGCAGGAAATGGTTTAGTTCACTGAGATTGTTGGTGGAGACTGCCTAGAGCAAGCATGTCAAACTCGCAGCCCTGGGCCGCATGTGGCCCACAACGAGTATTTTTGCGGCTCAGCCAATATAACGGTATGTAAGAAATGTTTCAATAAAAATGTCGTAACTTCATTTTTACAATATCCTGTTAAACATAATTATTAATAACGAACTACAATGTTCGCTATTGGCTGGTTTGTGTTGCTTTCGTTTCGCTTACGCATATGTGCAGGCGCACCATATCTCTCCACTAATACTAGCAGTGAATATTCTAGCAGCCGATGGCCACGTCATTAGTCTTGGACTGACTTGTTTGGTGTGCTCAAAAGGAAGTAATTCGCTTTCGGAGAACAAGAAAAATAGGTTTATTTGCATTACGCTTATTAATTTGTGTGGTTATTCAGTGTCTGGTAAGTTAATGTTCAAGAAAAAATATTAATTTTTATTAAAATGTTCTATTACTTTATGTTAACAGACTCCTTTATATTTCAGCCCTTTGTATTCAGCATGTCTTAATTTGTGCAGTTATTCAGTGTCTGGTATATTAATGTTCAAGAAAAAATACTAATTTTTATTAAAATGTTCACTTTTATGTTAATGATTACTTGTGTATTTCAGCCCTTTGTATTCAGCATGTCTCTATCGAAATAAACCTATGTTTCTATGAAGACTCAAGCTTTTGTTTTTTTTGTGGCCCACATAAACTTAAACCTTGCTTATTTGGTCCGTGTTAACCTTTGAGTTTGACATGCTTGGCCTAGAGCCATGGCTGGTCATGAAAAGCAACCAGACACTAACTATGATGGTGATTATTAATTCAGTGAACAAATCTTTCTTGCCTCCCTATTATGGACCTTAAACCGACTGCTCTAGCTGCTGGGGACATAGCAGTGAACAAAAGAGACAAAATCTGTGACCTCATGGAGCTTTTCTTCCAGTGTGGGAGACAGGCAGTAACATGAACAAGGAAATAGTATGTCAGCTGGTGCGACTGAGACAGGAAGCAGAGAAGGTGAGAGGGCGTGCTTGGAGAGGGTGGTCAAGGTTATGCCCTGAGAAGGTGACGTCTGTATTAAAGGAGATAAGGGGGAGCCCCAGGCAGACAGCTCATGGAAATCAGTGCAGGCTGGGGGAAACCCTGAGATGAGCGGTGTGGGCTGCCCCCAATCTCTCTGTGAGGCAGGACAAGACAGGGTTTTATAGGAGATGGAGGTTGGGGAGAGAGGTGAGGATGGCACACAGTCAAAGAAGGGGCTGAGGTAGCCAGAATCGGGGCGTCTCTGGCCTGCCTGAGGGCACAAGACAGCGCAGGCAGCCCGAGGGATGCTAGCCTGGGAGGCTGGGGTCCGCCGGTCCTGCAGATGTGTGACCACATGCAACCCTGCACTAGCCTCCTGGCCATACCTGCGCATGAACACCTGCCTGCCTCTTAGGCTGCAAGTGCTTTGTCCGACCTCTGCCCACACACCTAACTCCACGGGACAAGCAAGCACGAGACCGTTTTTGTACATCTGCCGTCTCCGTTAAGCCTTGCAGCGTGGCTGCGCCTGTGCAGTTCACGCCGAGCTGCAATTCCTCCTCTGACAGGCCAGCGCCAGGCAGGTTTTGGAATGTCGACCTTCCCAGATGGCAGGAGGGCATCGGGCGCGTGCACATTTCCCCAGCATTCAGGAGCAGGGAGGCCTGCGGGGTGGGCTTTGCCCCGCGAGGGAAGCGAGCGCGGTCGCGGC
>NW_006294609.1:1813216-1819699 GCF_000327345.1 Myotis davidii | reverse complement strand
GCCTCCCCCCGTCCCTCCCAGCCCCTCGGCCCGGCTCCCTGGTATCCCTGGTATCCCGATCGGGCGCCCCTAAGTCCCCTCTCCCCGGCAGGCCCTGCCCCCGGGCCACCCTCTGAGGGCCCAGCCCTGGATTCCAAACAGAGATCCCCACGCTCACCCCGTTCAGGGTGTGCACCCATCTCCCCGGAGGAGGGAGGGACGACGGCAGACCCACCGGCCTCGGGAGCGCTGTCATCAGTCCGTCCTGGCAGCGCGGGCGGCTCTGGATGCGGAGAACCCGTCTCCGGTTGCCGCCAGGAGATTTATTACGCGAGAGGCCGATCGGGCCTCGGGCCCACGCGCTCCGAGGTGTGGGACCACAGGGTGCGCCGGGCTGGATTAATCTTTCATTTCTCAGGGCTCCTCGGGCCCAGCCTGGAATGACGCCAGGCCGAAGCCAGACTTGCCCAAGATACTGTGCGTGGCCATGGGAGCGCAGGCGTTACAGGGACCTTAGGAAGCCATCCGAGCAAAGCCTGGACGTACACCCGGATGGACCCCGCAGCGTCTCGATGGCTCGGGCCTCGTTTTTGTTGGATTCTTGCTGCCCTGAATTTTTTTAAAGCATGCAGTTAGCAAGTTGCTAATATTTTATCGTGGGGATTTTCTTTATGAGCTCAGTGACATCAGTAGAGTTTCTAATGGGAAACCATCCTTGAATTCTTGGGGTTAAACTCAACTTGCTCATAATGTTGTGTTAACGCATCGCTGGTTTCAGTTAAAAATATTTTATTTGGGTAGATTTCTTTCTTTCTTTTTTTTTTTTTCCAAAATAACTATTGTGTGTTTTTCTCTCAAAAATTAGTGAAGAGCCTGGCTGGTCTGGCTCCGTGGTTGAGTGTCAGCCTATGAACCAGGAGGTCACATGCCTGAGTTTCAGGCTTGATCCCCAGGAGGGAGTGCAGGAGGCAGCTGACAATGATTCTCTCTCATTATTGATGGTTCTCTCTGTCTCTCTCTCTCTCTCTCTCTCTCTCTCTCCTTTTCTCTCTGAAATCAATAAAAATACATTTTTAAAAAATTACATTTTAAAAAATGTAACAGTGGGCTAACAATTGGTAGTGGGACAATTGATCATCTGTGTGTGTGTATGGGGGGGGGGATGAAAATGGATCTCTGCCTCACCCCATACCAAAAAAAAAAAAAAAAAAAATCATTCCAGGGACACACAAATCTACTGCAAAAAAAGCAAAGTTTAAACATTTTAGAAGAAAATAAAGAATACCTTTATAACTTCAGGATGAATAAGGATAAACCACACGGATTCCTTATGAAGATTTAATATCATTAAAATTAAAACTATTGCCCTGGCTGGTTTGGCTTAGTGATTAGAGCATCGGCCCAAGGACCAAAGGGTCTCGGGTTCGATTCCTGGCCAAGGGCAGGTACCCCAGCTGCAGGTTCGATCCCTGGCCCAGTCAGGGCGCATGCAGGATGCAACCAATCGATGTTTCTCTCTCCGCCTTTCCTTCCCCTCCTCCTCGCCTCCCTCCCTTCCACTCTCCCTGAGAATCAATGGAAAAAATATTTTTGGGTGAGGATTTAAAAAAAAATTAAAACTATTTGTTAAAAGACACCATAAAAAGGTGAAGCTAAAAGCTACCAGCTGGTGCCCTCGCTGGTGTGGCTCAGCTGGTTGGAGCCTCATCCTGTGCACTAAAGAGTCAAGGGTTTGATTCCAGGCCAGGTTTCAGTTCGATCCCCTGGTCAATGTGCCTATAATTCTCTCTCTCTCTCTCCCTTTCTCTCTAAAATAACTTTTTAAAAAAGAGAGTGAGATAAAAGCCACCAACTAGGAGGTGTCCACAAACTCACGACCAACGAAGTATAGTTAACTGTCTTCAAAATACATAAAGAATTCCTACATATCAATAAAGAAAAGAAAATGGGCAAAGGCTATGAACAGGGAATTGACAGAAGAGGAAACTGAAGTGGCAACCAACAACAACGAATAAAAAGATGCTCACTTGTTATTAGCAATCAGGAAATGCAAATTGCAAACACAACAGTGGATTGTTCCATGCTCAACAGGCTGGCAGTTTGATTCTGGTAATATACTAAGGTGGGCAGAAGCAGCTGGAATGCTCGTATGGTTGACGAAACTATAAATTGGCGCCGTAACTGGAGAGCACTTTGGGCGTCTCTGGTAAATTGAAGTCCCACTCCCCTGGTTTGCCTCAAAGAAACTCTGAATCCCAAGCTCAAGAACTTCTGTTCACAAAGGCAACATTGTTTCTATCAGAAAACTGTTAACAACCCAAATGTCAATATTCAGGAAAATAGAGAAAGAAATGGTTACTATACATTCCAAGGCCACTCATTGGGGAAGAGCAATGAAGTAGAGGAACCTTATTAACACAGGCCCTAATGCCGTGTGAATAACGATGTAGAAAAGTTCATAGACGATAAAGCCTTTATGTTAATTTGGAAATATTCCAAACCACGCTTATGTCTTATATTGGACAGAAATAGATACACATGTAGTAAAAACTGGAGGGTGTGCATGGGACGATAAACGCCAAATTCAGAACTGGGTTTAACATTCTGCCTTCAGGACCCTGCCACGCTGTATGCACCCCGCCCTGGGATCACTGCTATGGGCATTCAGGCCTGCCTTGCTGGCCCAGTGCCCCTGGTGGGTGGGTTTTCCCTAGATGATTCTCAAGCTGGGAAACTTGAGGTTTCTCTTCGGCAAATATTAACCGGAGTATCTGGAAGTCATGGCTGTATTTGCGGACCCAGTGCTGTTAATCTTTCAACACATAAGTGGGTAGCTTCAGCCTCCTTTGCAGAGGTCAAGCACGAGACTCCACAAGATCAAGCCTGTGCCCGCGTCCTCCTGCCTGCAGCCCCCCTGCTGCGAGTCGGAGCTGGTCTTTCTCAGATTTCCAAATCCAGCAGCATACCCGGCGGCTGAGGGCCGGAGCCTGCCTGACCCCCGGGGCGCTGCCAGGCCACACAGGAGTCGGGGACGGGGACGTGTTGAAAGGACCTCCACTGCCTCTTCCAGCCCCGGGCGGGCCGGGGGAGGAGGGGTGACGTGCCATCAGCTGCTCAGGGACTGCGTGGCTTCTGGCCAGTCCTGGGCGCTGACACCCCTCCCTCGTTGTGAGAGGCCACGCCCCCATGCTCCTTCCTGCACGCGAGGGCCTCTCACTCTGCAGATGGGGAAACTGAGGCCCGGGAGCGGCAGGAATCTGCCCCTGGAACTCAGCAGGAGGCAGGGTTCACCCTAAAAAAATAATACCGCCGAGCGGCTGGCGCTGACTCTCGCCGAGTGTGCCCCCACCCCCGGGTCCGCCGGCTCTTCTGCTCCCTACACCTGCAGAAGTGGGGGTCCGCCTCCCCGATCCGGGGTCTAAAAATGCCTCTGCTGTTACCTGGGCCTGGAGACCCGGGCTCGAGCGAGGGGCGTCCCAGAGATTCGGTCTTCAGATCCGCGGGAGTCCCGTTCGGTGCCCCCAGACTCCACCCCCCACACGCACCCCTCAGTTTCCCCGTAATTAATCCGAGCCACCGAGACCGGCTCCGGCCACGAGGGGGCGACAAAGCCCAGGCGCTGAAGGGTCGGTACCGCCGAGCGCCGCCGCCTCCCCGGGAACAAAGGGACCTGGGCCCCCGCTGCCCAGCGCAGTAGAGGGCTGTCCCCGCAGCCCCGGGCTCAAGTGCCCCCGCTCCAGCCGCCGCAGGCGATTGCACTTCCTCTGTCCAGCGCAGCCAGCCGGTTAGGCGCCAGGTAGGCTGGGAGGCCTGGCGTCCAGACCCACCATGCCGCTGCTCCATGGGGGGTGGGACACGGTCTCGGTAGGTGCCTTCCTCCTGCATCCAGGACTCAGGCTGGACTCAAGGCCCTGGCATCACCTCCAGGCCCAGCCTCGCAGCAGGCCGGCCCATCACTGGGGTGAGTGGCAGGCAGGCCCTACCACAGAATGGGGTCTCTAGCACCTGACCCCAGTAGGCTGAGTTGCTGGGGGCTGCCTCTGCCTCTCTCAGCCTCGGTTTCCTCATCTGTCAGCTGTGGCTCCATGGACAAGCTGCTCAAAGGCCCTGCTTGCACCTTGTTCCTCCCACTTGACTGGCAGCCTGGCCCCACACCTGGCTCCTCCCCAGGCGCGCCTTGGTGGAGGTCAAGAGGCCTCTGACCTTGGGCACCAGGCCACCAGAGTGGGCGGTGAGCTGCCACCCAGCCCAGCGGCCCGGCTGCAGCCGGCACCAAAGAGGTTCCTACAGTTCTATCAGTAAACTGTAAAATGCTCACCTGTAAAATGAGGACATCATAACCTCATGGGCACTGTGCCCTCAGCCCCCTGTGAGTCTGTGCCAACAGCCCCCTGTTGACGCTCCAGCACTGGGCATCCTGAGGGCAGGCACAGGCTCTCTCTTGATTCCCAGACAGAACCTACCCGTGGGTGGGTGAACATGGGGAGCTACAGCCTAGCTGGGCATCCTCAGCCCAGGCAGGGGTGCAGGGCGCAAGGCCCCGTAGCAGCTCCTGCAGACTCCACCCAGAATCCTGCTTTGCCCTCCCCCCACCCCAGCGCTGGCATTTACTCCAGTTCTGGGTCACATTTCCAACTTAATGGTTCAAAAGAAAGAAAGAAACCCAACCTACAACCAGCTGAGGCAGCCCCTCCTGACCACCCTTTGATATCTGAGGACTGAATAATGGGGCTGGTTGCGGATAGGAGACTTGCAGTCATCTTAATTAGAAGGAAAGAATGTCCTCGTGGTTGGCTGTTCTAAAAATACAGCTGCACCCACATCTGGAAGGGAAAGGGGGGGGGGTGGCGGTTAGTCCGGAGTCTGAAGTGCTGATGCCTGCATTCCATGGTTGGGGGGAGGCCCCCCCCCCCCAAGCAGGGCCCGTGGCAGGGGAGAGGGGAGGACACCGGCAGTCGGTCCTCCTGGCTGGGCCACCTGGTGAGCCTTTGGGATGGAGTTGAGCAGGCAGCCCATCCCTTCTCGGGTCCACCTTCACCCCTTCCCCAAAAGCTCCCCACACCCAAGACTCAGTTTCCTCCACTATACAGAGGGGATCTCTGGGGCCTGGTGAAGGCGTGCTGGTTCTTTCACCAACCCCTGCCTGACCTGGGCACAGTGGGCATCCAGCCACAGCCTTTAGACCAGGGAGGTCATTTTCTTCTGGATGTTATGATTTGGGGTAGTATTTGTCAGCTTTTATGAACTTTTTTTTTGTTTTAATATTGATTTCAGAGAGGAAGGGAGAGGGAGAGAGAGAGATAGAAACATCAATGATGAGAGAATCATTGATCGGCTGCCTCTTGCACGCCCCACACTGGGGATGGAGCCCATAACCCGAGCCTGTGCCCTGACCAGGAATCGAACCGTTCATAGGTCGATGCTCAATCACTGAGTGATGCCAGCCAGGTTCTTGACGTTTGTTTTATTATTATTCTAAGAATACAGTCACTTTTGTACCTAATCTTGCATTTGTTTTCTTAAAGAGGCCACTAATCCCTCATGAAAGGTATGCGAGGGGTAGAATTTCTTGAAACAAATGTGCAGGCAGGCGTTCTAGTGGTGTCATCAGGGAGGACAAGGACGCCTGGGTTTCTGTCCCAGCGCACGCACGCACGCGTGTAAGCTTCCCGTCCCAGCGGGTGGGCAAGCACCTGGCATGGGGAGGACCCGCCCGGCTGTGTGAGCAGGGTCTGGGCTGCTTGGTGGATATGTCGGCGATGAACACCAGGTGGGAGGTGCGTGAACCCTGGACCTCGCTGAGCCTCTCCATCCACCTGCCCAGAGCTCCCAGTCACTAGTCCTGGGCAGGGAGGGACTCCCAGAGTAGTGGCCCCTGTCATTCCAGGTCCCTGCCCGGCCTCAGGTCGGAACTGCCTGCTAACCTGGCCAGCAGGTGGCGAGTAGGAAGACCGGAGGACAGACAGTGTGGCCTCAAGTTCCACAGGGGCCACCCCAGGGCCCCCCCTGCCCAGGCCCCGTATGCAGCAGACTCGCAGGCCTCTCACCGCGTCTCACATTCCGGCCCAGCCATTGGCTGAGTCAGCCAAGCAGATCATCTGCTTCTCCCAAAACATAGCCGCGTGCTGAGCCCCAAAATAGCTGAGGCGGGGGAGGGCGAGGCCCGCTGGACACGGGACTCAGGGGCCAGGCGGTGGTGGCTTTGACATTCTGGCCGTGGCCACAGCAGGAGCAGGAATAAGGAGCAGTGGCTGAGGCTGGTGGGAGGGGCCCAGGCGCGGGCTCACCTGGCAGCCGGGGTTGGGAAGGGAGCATCCGGTCCAGGCATCAAGGATCGGAGACAGTGAAACTGAAGCTCACACGGGGAGCTGCGTGCCCGAGCTGCCCATCAGAGGAGCATCAGGGGAGCAGAGACTTTTTAAAAAGTAAATGTATTTTTATTGATTTCAGAGAGGAAGGGAGAGAGAGAGAGAGAGAGAGAGAGAGAGAGAGAGAGAGGGAGAA
>NW_006294609.1:1807821-1813181 GCF_000327345.1 Myotis davidii | reverse complement strand
AGAGAGAAAAGCATCAATAATGAGAGAGAATCATCGCTAGGCTGCCTCCCGCATACCCCACACTGGGGATCGAGCCGGCCACCCCGGCATGCGTCCGACCTGGAAGTGGCCCTTCCTCCCCCATGAGACAGAGTTCATTCCTGCCTCCACACCTTGGCTCGTGCCACTCTCCCTGCCCAGCGTGCCCGCTCCTCTTCCCATTCCACCACTGTCTTTGTCAAGAGCCTCGTGCCTGGCAGCCCCTCAGAGGGCCTGTGGGTCCTTGTCCTTGGACCACTCACCAGTCAAGCTCCCCTCCCTGCTTAGCGTGAGAGTCTGAGCCCCCCCACCCCCACCCCCGGCCAGAGGAGGGGCTCCTGCAGGACAGGGGAGCCCTAGCACCTCCCTCCCTGCCCTTCCAGCTTCCATGGGTGCTCCTGACCCCAGGCAGGTGAGAGTTCGGTTCAGGAGGAGGCAGGCGAGGACATAGGCTCAGGAGAAAGTCCTTCCCCAGTGCATTCTCCCTCACAGGCCTTCGCCCATTCACAGCAGAGACTGGCCTTGAGGGGCGCGTCAGCCATGGCTGTCACAGGAAGGACCCCTGCCCAGAAGTCTCCAATGTTCTCGCTGTAGAGGACAGCCTTTAAGCTGGAGGAAACTCTAGGAACTCTTCCAACTGGCCCCTTGCACTGGAGGAGGGGTGTGGGGAGTGCCCAGGCCCACCACCCGCCTGAGGCTGCCGATCCAGCCCTGGAGTCCAGGTCTGCGGCTTGCCTGGGCCCAGCACTGAGCAGCTAGGGATAGAGAGAACATGGCACAGAGCCTCTGTGGGCATAGCAAGAGCCACAGGGGGCAAGGAGCTGGGGGGACTGGACTGGGGGGGCCAGGGAGCGCTCCCCTGAGGCGGTCATGTCACCACTGCACCCCAGACTCGGCCTGCCCCAAACCAGTGGGTGGTCTCCCTCCCAAACCGGGCCTCTCCCACGTCTCGGCCCTCTCTCTGCCAAGTGCTAAGGTCTGTGGATTCACCTCCTTGACCCATTCATTCCCTGTCTGTCACGTGCCTGGGGAAAGAGGCCACAGCCTGCACGGCCCTGTTCGGCCTGGTCCCAGCCTTCTCCAGCCTCACATCACATGCAGCTCCTTCTCATGGCCCCTGCCTTCCCCGTCCTTCCATGCCACTTCAGGACCTTTGCACATGCTGTTCCCCTGGTGGGTCTGGCTAACGCCTACTCAGCCTCTGCCTCCTTCCTGCCCATACCACCCAGAGGCCCCCTGATTCCCGCCAAGTCCAGATTTTGCTACCAGGCTGAGGGCCAGGCCCAGGTCGCCCGCTCGGCGGCGCAGGCCTGACGCAGCCCACCTGGATCGTTTGTTATTCTTGCACTCGGCCACAAGCAGCTGCTGCCGAGTGGGTTCCGGATTCGGTGCTAAAAATATCCCATGACCTAGACAGGAAGGGCCAACGGCCACACAGCTGCTCCTGGGAGGGGCTGGCTGAAGCTGCAGTAGAGGCCCACTCACCCTGGGTTTGGGGGTCCATGTGCTGGAAGGGAGTGGGCACAGAGCTCACAGCCCCTGAAGAAAGGCCCTGGATGGATGATGTTCAGGGCCAGCAAGGGGTACCATGTGTCGTCAAAAGGAAAAAGCAGCTGCCGCCAACATGCACACAAAAATACCTGGTTTCTGATTCTCCTGGTTTGTTACCACAGGCATGTGTTGCCTTTGGAGTACATGACATTTAAACATTAAGCATGTGGGCCTCACAGAAGATAGATGGGCTCTGGTCCCTTCAGGGAGGGCTTCTTGGAGTCGGAGGCATTTCTACCACCCTCCCTTGCTCTTCTCTCATTTATTTTATTTTATTTTTAAAAATCAGGTTTATTCTCTCTTTTTTTAAAAACAAACAAACATGTTATTTATTTATTTATTTATTTATTGTTAATCCTCACCTGAGTATATTTTTCCCAATGATTTCTAGAGAGAGTGGAAGGGAGGAGGAGAGACACAGAGAGGGGAAACATCAATGTGAGAGAGACACATTGATTGGTTGCCTCCACACGCGCCCCAATCTGGGCTGAGGCTTGAGCCTTCAACTGAGGTAGGTGCCCTTAACCGGAATCGAACCCAGGACCCTTCAGACTGCAGGTCAACGCTCTATCCACTGAGCCAAACCAGCTAGGGTGATTTTATTTTTAAAAAATATATTTTTATTGATTTCAGAGAGGAAGGGAGAGAGAGATAGAAACATCAGTGATGAGAGAGAATCATTGATCAGCTGCCTCCTGCTCTTCCCCCACTAGGGATCAAACCCGCAACCCAGGCAAGTGCCCTGAGCAGGAATCGAACCGTGACCTCCTGGTTCATAAGTCAGTGCTCAACCACTGAGCTCTGCTGGCTGGGATTGCTCTCCTCTTTTAACAGAACATCTAGGCTGATAGGAGGAAAATGAATGAATGGATGAATGAATGAGCCAGAGATCTGGGCCAGTCCCAGAAGCGAGAGGCTGAGCCTGAATGAGCGGTGGTGGTGGCCAAGAGGTGTGTTGGAGGGGCGGGGAAGGCCTGGAGAGTTCCATGGGAGCATCAGCTTCGATGTGGGGCTGGGAGTGGGGCAGCGGTGGCCCAGGTTTCTGGATAGTCACCGGCTGGCCAGGGTCTCTCCGAGTGTGTGAGGCCAGTGAGGAGGGAGGCAGGCTTGGTGGGCACTCGGGGGTGCTGGACAACCTGGACAGGGGACTTCGGGGTCCTCTGGGTGTCTCCAGACCTGGGGATCCCGGGGCCCCTTGCTCTGCAGCAGCAGGCAGGTTCACGAGGCCAGAGAGGCAGCTTGGGAGCTGGTCAGTTGTCATCTTGGCAAGGAAACACAGGCCTCCTCCTGCCACAGCCCTCAGCACAGGAGAGAGAAGGTGGCCCAGCCGGCAGGCTTAGCACAGACGGCTAAATTAGCACCCAGCACACTGCCTGCCTTCGTCTCTAGGCCCCTGGGAACATGTGGTACCCAGGGCTTCTTTCCATAAATAACTGTCTAAAGGTGCCAGAAGGTCAGAGAAGAAGTAGACCTGGTGTCTCCAGACTTGCCTGTCCTAGGCCTGGAAACAGGACAGGAGAAGCCTGGATTTGACCCCAGGCCCTGCTCTGCCTCCCACTGGGCCTCAGTTTCCCTATCTGAGGATCTCCCAAAGCTCTGAGAAGGGAGAGTCTGCAGTAGAACCCCGCAGTTGCTCCCTGGATGTCTGGCCCAGCTGGCTGCCCCCACCCTGAGCTCCAGGAATGTGCTTCTCCACCCCCAAACGGGGCGCCTGCCTTATCGGCCCGTCTCAGGAGAGACAGGCCCCCCTGCTGATTCTGACAGCCCCTTCTGTTACCCCAGCCTGACCCTGAGTGGAGGGCCAGCCAGCCCTGCTAAGTGCCTGGAGGCAGGAAAACCTCCCCTTCCCCATGCAGACAAGAAATCCGACCTCCCCCGCTGGCTCCCTCCCTGGCTGGCTCCTGTGTGACAGGGAGGTGCCCGCCCTGGCGTCAGAGGCCCTGGATCCCCGCCCTGCTGCCATGCCTCCACCTTGATGGCATCTACTCTATCCAGCCCACCTCGAACATGACCTTGGCCTGCTTTGCTAGACAAGGGAAGCTGACTGTGGGCTCTCAGCCCCTTCCTTGGTCCCATCCCTGCTGTCTCAGCCAGTTCTCTCTTTACTCCTGAACCAAATGAACATCTCCCTCCAGTGCTCCCAGCGTCTCCTCCGGAGTGGGGGGCTCCTTGAGCCGCGCTCCAGGGGACCTCTCTTATGCCCTCGTGGGTCCCTCCGCTTGGGATCCACCCGAGAGAACCTTCTCGGCTGGTACTCCCCAATCTACTTTCCTCGGGGACCTTGGGTCCCGTCCAGAGCATCCCTCGCCTTCCACATGTACGTCTAAGGCTGGGGTCCCCACGGTGATGAAGGCACATTGGTCCGTCCACCTTCCTTCCCTCCGGCCTGCGAGTATCCTGGCCACCAGGAAGCTTGGCACGGCTGCAGCCTGTAGGCCCTCCCCGGGCTCGGGGGCCTTCGCACTGCTTTGCTTCCGAAGCCCTTTCCTGGCTGGGTTCTTGCCCACCCGACACTCCAAGCCTCCCCGAGCCTCCCAGCTGTGTCTGCCTCTTCTCGTGGTCTAGCTGTGCCCCTTGGACATTCCACACAGGCCTAGGGCTACAAATGCCGTTGATTTCCTGATGAATCATTCCCACGTGTAGACCCCTTGCCCGACCTCCTCCCCAACACCACACTTGGATTTTTCCAGGTGGATGTCACACAAACGCAGTGAGGCCAGAACAGATCTCCATTTACCTGCTGGTGGACCCCATTTGGTGCTCAATAAACAGTTGACTTTCTTTAAAAAAAAAAAAAGTTTAAAAATGTATTTTTATTGGTTTCAGAGAGGAAGGGAAAGGGAGAGAGAGAGAGATAGAAACATTAATGATGAGAATCATTGACCAGCTGCCCACTGGGGATCAAGCCCACGACCAGAGCGTATGGCCCGTTCAGGAATCTAACTGTGACCTCCTGGTTCACAGGTCCCCGCTCAACCACGGAGCCACGGCTGGCCAAACAGTTGACTTCCTTCATCAGAATGAATAATGGAGTTCTCTTTCCCACCAAAATAATGAGGCCTTCTCCAGCCCGTCCACTTGCTCCAGCCCATCTTGGCATCCCCGGGTCCCATGGGGTCTGCAAGTCCCCAACCTGGCCCCTCCTCCCGCGGGCCCCCAGGAAGACTCCCCACAGCGGCTGACGTGTTCTAGCGAGGCCCTGGGCGCGCGGAGAAATGTGGACATGCTGCCGGCGCCTGCCTTGCTGTGGGCGAAGTGGCACCATCTCTGGCTGTCGGACCGCGGGGCACCGCAGGCCTCTTGGTTCCCGCCCCGCCCACACTCCCTATCCCGCCCCTTCCAGTGCAGCGGAGCCTGGATCCCGTCTGTTCTCCACTAACAAGTAACCTTAGCCCCGCCCTAGAGTGCCCCGTGGGCCTTCGCTATTGGTCTTCCCCGCCGCTTGCTGAGAAGCCACCAGCTCCTCATTGGCGGCACATTCTCCCGCGCGCGCTGCAACCATCACAACAACCGCCACGTGCTCGACTGGGGGGCCTGCTCATTGGCCCAAAGGCTCCACCCGCCCCGTTCCCGTCCCGCCCCCAGCTTCCCGCTTCCTCCTCCTACTGGTTACCTAGCCTCAGGCCCCACCCCAACAGCCTGGGCACAAAGCGTCGTCCACGCGGATTGGTCGAAGGCGGGGAGGCGGGGCTTGGAGGCGGGTTAAAGAGCGCGCCGTAGTGGGGGCCACGTGTACCTGAGGAGGGTCAATGGCGTGGCGGGGGCTGGCGGCCGAGTTCCTGCAGGTGCCG
>NW_006294609.1:1806525-1807695 GCF_000327345.1 Myotis davidii | reverse complement strand
TAGGGCTGGATCCCGCGGGCCGCACCTGACGCTCCCCTGGCTCCGCAGCAGCTGGAGCTCGTGAGCCCCTTCCAGCTCTACTTCAACCCGCACCTCGTGTTCCGGAAGTTCCAGGTGAGGCCGCCCCGCCCTTGCTCCCTGCTGGCCCTGCCCTGTCCGCCCCGCGCCTGACCGCCTGCCCCTCGCAGGTCTGGAGGCTCCTCACCAACTTCCTCTTCTTCGGGCCCCTGGGATTCAGCTTCTTCTTCAACATGCTCTTCGTGTATCCTGTGCCTGCCGGACCCAGGAGGGGAGGGGACGGGCCTGCGGGCTGAGGCGGCCGGGAGGGCGCGGGCAAGCTGAGACCCTGCCCGGTGGCACTTCCTATACGGACGCCGCAGGTTCCGCTACTGCCGCATGTTGGAGGAGGGCTCCTTCCGCGGCCGCACGGCTGACTTCGTCTTCATGTTTCTCTTTGGGGGCGTCCTTATGATCGTATCCTTCCTGGGCTCCGGGCCTCAGGCCTGGCACTGCTGCGCCCAGCCTGTGTTGGTCCTGGGGCTTGACGTCAGTGCCCAGGCCGGGAGGGACGGAGGTTTACTCTGGCTTAGGATGAGCGGGCATGGTGTGCTCAGCCCCAGGTGCCAAAGCTAGATCTTCAGGTTTGTACAACAAACAACAAAACACCCCACGCCACAGGATGATGTGCAGGACGGCCAGGTGGGGGGCTTGGGGCTGAGCCCTGAATGCCAGCAGCAGGAGAAATGGGCGAGGATGGGCGGTGTTGGGAGACCGGGTGAGGTGGAGAGGCAGGGCCAGATCACGTGGGGCCTGAAGGCCACATGTGGCCTTAGCTTGGGAAGGGCACACTGAAGGCGGGGAAACCAGTAGGATTTGGGGATCTAGCAACTCAGGAGCCCTGGGCAGGGCTGAGGCCTGCACCAGAGGAGGGCCTCCTAGCACCTTGACTCTGGCCCAGCTGCTGGGGCTCCTGGGCAGCCTGTTCTTCCTGGGCCAGGCCCTCACAGCCATGCTGGTGTACGTGTGGAGCCGCCGCAGCCCTCAAGTGAGGGTCAACTTCTTCGGCCTCCTCACCTTCCAGGCGCCATTCCTGCCCTGGGCGCTCATGGGCTTCTCAATGCTACTGGGCAACTCGATCCTCGTGGACCTGCTGGGTGAGCCTGCCTGTCC
>NW_006294609.1:1786479-1806360 GCF_000327345.1 Myotis davidii | reverse complement strand
ATCCATCCCCCTACCTCCAGCATCTCCATTCTTATAGCCCCTTGAACAAGCCAGCAGGCCTACAGGTTTCACATCTTCAGGCCTCATCTGCTGATGCTTGTGTGAGTCCTGATTGGGGTGGGGTAGGTAGGTCAGCGTTCCCGCCATGGCGCCCACTCCGCTGTTCTCAGGTCCTGGGTCCTGGAACACTGTCCTTCAGGGCCAACCCTGTGGGGTCTGTGCAGGCCATTGGGCACTCATGCTCTGAGGCCTGAGGTTTCTCTGGGCCTGACTAGGCCTCCAGAGCTGCACATGGAAGCCCAGAACAGGGCTGTGCTGGCCCTGGGATCTGGGCCATGGAGGCAGTGGCCTTGGCAGTCCTCCGCTCTCCCACAGGGATTGCTGTGGGTCACATCTACTACTTCCTGGAAGATGTCTTTCCCAACCAGCCTGGAGGCAAGAGGCTGCTGCTGACCCCCGGCTTCCTGTGAGTACTGGGGGTGACAGCCCTGCAGCTGCCCTCCCTCAGACAGCTCTTAACTCCCTGCTGGACCACGTTGGCCTCAGCTCAACCTGGGCTGCTCCCCACAGGAAGCTGCTACTGGATGCCCCAGAAGAGGACCCCAATTACCTGCCCCTCCCCGAGGAACAGCCAGGACCCCTGCAGCAGTGACCTCACCCAGGGCAGGCCAGCCCCAGGAGCCTGTTTCTCCAACATCTGAAAAGCCTGCATCCCACCCTAACTCCTGCTTGCAGCAGAGCAACCTGTCCTGGAGGCTGGCCATCCGAATAAACAATAACTGCAGCCTCTTGGACCACAGCACTGGCTCCCCTTGCCTCCCTGGCCACACCCTTCCGTGCTGGGCAGATGCTGCTGGCCCTGACCTGGGGCCACGAAGCCTGGACTTCCCTGCCCACCCTTTGCCCAGGACTGCTCTCTCAGACCAACTGTAGGTGGTAGGATGGGAGGCTCAGTGGGTCAAAAAGCTGCCCACAGCTGCCCAGCAGAGCTCTGAGCTCACAGATGGTAGACACGGGGTTTTCAAGCCTCTCCAGTGCCTCAGTGGAGACTTGGACAAATGCCACCTGTGGTGGGCCTGTTCTCTGCCAGCCAGGGGGGTTGGCCAGATCTTGGTGGCAGGGACCAGTACTGGGCTGTCTGGTTGTGCCAAGCCTGGTTTGGGGGGGGGGGACTCCTGCCTGTGGTGCCCTCACGAACAACCAACAAGTGGACCTTTGCCCCACTTCCCAGCTGAGCGACTAACAGACAAGTGACTGACAGATGCAGCCACGGCCCCATGAGGGAGGTCAGTGCAGAGGAGCCGGGCTGGGCTCTGCTTCCTGGAGAAGTTTCCACCTTAGCACTGGCTGAGGCCGAGGCCTCTGGGTGTCCTGTCCCTGCCTTTGTAGCCGAGGACCACAGCCTTATCCAGCCCACAGCTCACTCTTCTCTTCTGTAAAGTGGGCACCGGATGGCCTGGCCAGCTTTCTTTGTTGCTCTAGACCAGCCTGCAATACGGTTTATTCCAGGATGTCCAGAAGCACAGGGCTGGTCATGTTCATGGAAGACAGAAATATTTGCCAGAGTAGACCTTGATTTTGTAGGGAACCCTCATGGAGCAGCAGCCGACCCTGCAGCAGTGTGGGCTCAGACCCGGGGCTGGTGCGCGGGCCCTTCCCAGGCCTCTCCCAGGCAGCTGGGCTCCTACCCAGTGGGACTGAGGCAGGCAGGGTTTGTTCCGTCCACCAGTTGTGGAGCCCCAGGGCTGTTTGCCCACAGATCGAGCAAACACCTTGTTAATGGAACCCACTAGTTTCTAAAGCAACGGGGCCTAGACTCATCTTTGTCAGAGCCTTCCAATGAGGCCCAGCAAGTTCCACTCCTGGAGGAAGGGCAGGAGCCTGTGGACAACCCCCTGGGAGCTGTCACGTCCTGGGACATGCTCACAGGAACCCCGGCCCAGACAGCAAGGCCCACCTTACCCTACGTCCTGGCAACCCAGAGCCCAATTCCTACTTAGGCTAGGAACCAAGTGCCACGGGGCCCCTGTCACGCTCCTGGGGAGCAGAGCAGTCCTGACCTTCAGCCCTGCCCTGGCCGGGGAAGGATGTGCCAGAACTAAAGGTGGCACCAGCCCAGGGCTGGGGGTCTGGCCCACTGTCTTTAGTAAGTGCAGCTGTGTGCCCCGTTCACCAAGCAATGCTTGACTTGGTGAGACCCACACGTGCCCCATGCCCCTTCTGCAGAGTGGGAGCATCCCCACATTAACAGATGAGGTGAGGATGCAGAGGTGGCGACAAACTCATTGAAGGTAGAGCTGGGCAGAGGCCCAGGGCGTGCCTCCTCTCCATATAACCCCACCCCACAAGCCACCACCAGCCAGGTGTGCTGCTCCACATGCTATCATCCTCACAGCCAGCCTGGGAGGGAGGAGCTGGCCTGGGCCAGGTGCCAGCCCGGGGTGGAGGTGGGGCCCAGGCCACCTGTTACATGCACACTGCTGGGAGGTGTGGCTAAATGCTGCACACCTGCTGGAGCTGGAGTAGCTGGGCACAGGCACCCAGGCTGGGGATGCCCTTGCAGTGTCCACAGAGGATGGGGCCTCTGCAAGGGACTCCAGAGAAGCAATGCCCTGGCTGGGATGGCCCGGTCACCTTGAACAGCAGAGCGAATGGTGTGGGGGAGGGGCAGCAACCAACAGACAAGTGGGCCCCCTGCCCACTGAGCCTCATGACCACACCTTTCATTTCTCCTGCTCTACAGAGATCCAAGCATGGGTGGAGGTGGGGAAGCTGGAGGGCCCAAGGAAAAGCAAGGATTATACTCTGCCTCGGTCTTGCAGGGGCTGGGGTGGCTGAGAGTGGAGCCATGGAGCCCCATCAACAGCCACCTGGGGATCGGAGGTGGAGCAGGGTGAGGCTGGGATGTCAGCTTTGGCCACCGCCCCCCCCCCAACACCCAGGCCCGCTCCCTGCTCCCTATTATTTTTATGCAGCCACTTTGAAGAAACGGAACACGACCTGTTGCCTTTTATTTAAAAAGTGTTGCTAGCCCTTCCTGGGGCTTCTATGCAAAAACAAAACAACCCAAAATGAAGCCTCTTCCTGATCAGGGATGGGGGTGGGGACTAGGGCTCAGCAAATGGAAACTGCTGGGGGAGGGCGACCTGGAAGGCCTCCCGCCTGCCCGTGCCCCTCAGGATGGCCCTGGGCTGTCCCCTCGCCTCCCTCTTTGCCAGAAGATGGAGAGGCAGGTTGGTCTTCTGAACGCTGTGTGGGAGCCGAGCGCTGACGGGCTGGTTACCAGGCTGGGGCAGTGTTGGCGAGACGCCTCATCCGCCTGCAGGGGCGGAAAGGGTGGTGACCCAGGGCCAGCTCCCAGCCTTGGGCCACTGCCCACCCCCTTGGCCCCCCCGCCCGGGCTCTCTAGGGCAGCTGGGGAGTGGAAACAGACAGGACGTGGCGGGTGGGATTCCCAGTCCCTCCCTTCCCGTGGCCTTGACCATGTGCTGCTTGGGCCCTGAAACTGTCCTCTCACTTGCCTGCTCAGGCCCTGCCCACCTCAAGGGTCCTGAAACCTGGGTCTGGGCTGTGGTCAGACCCAATCTCAGGGCTTGCTTTCGCTCCATGCAGGGTTTGAAACCTGTACTCTAGGGGCGCACAGGCGCCCTCCCAGAAAGAAACTGGGTCACAGGGGGAGTGATGGTTCTGTACCTGCCTGGAAGCCGGTGCTTGTGGACAGAGCCAGCTACAGGGGTTCTGGGGGGCAGGGGAGAGTACCTTGTGTTCCTGTCCTGGTCACGGATCTTCTTTTCCATCTCGGCATCCGTCAGGGTCTCCAGCAGCGGGCACCACTGGTCAGCATCCCCTGTGTTCCGGATAGCAATCTCCACCGTGGGCAGGGGGTTCTCACTGGGATGGGGAAGGGAGAGAAAAGTGCTAGTTCACAGAACAGCAGCTGGAAAGGCCCCCCAAACAACTGTCTACCTCCTGCCCACCAACAGATGAACGCTGGGGCCCGGGCACGGTGGTAAGGCTGGGTCTTTCCTGCCTCCTCCTCCTCTTCCCCCAGCTGGGCCCATTCCCATGCTCACTCCTGAGCGGGGCACCTCAAGGCAGAGATGCCAGGAGCCTCCCACCGTGACCACAGCGTGCTGCCCCCATGACCCTGGACTTCTCTTCAAAGCAGCATGCTCCTGGCTGCCGCCTTAGTGTCTCTGGGTCTGAGACCGAGGAGGGGCGTGCGCTGGGGAGGAGGTTCCCTTAGAGAACAGTGAGGCCAGGCCAGCTGCTATCACTGGGCTGGGGGAGGGAGGGCTGTTTGCACTGCTCAGTGTCCAGGGCAGGACCCACCAATCGGGAGGACAGATGGAGGTTGAAAGGAGAGAAAAAGCAGGGCTACCCAGAGTCCTGGACACCCCTCACTGAGCGTTGGCTGGGCCGGCCTGCTCCTGAATGTCCCACACACTTGCCTCTCAGCCCACTTCATGGGTGAAATCGACTCCAGAGAGGCTGGGCTATTTGTTGAGGGTAGAGAGCGAGGCCCCAAACCCACGTCCCCGTCCACTTTACCCTGGGGTCCCTCACCCCAAGGGCCACCTGTGCATCCTTTTCCAAGTAGATACAGCGGGGGGGTGGGGGGGGTGTTCAGCCTAGGCCAGTGATGGCAAACCTTTTGAGCTCAGCGTGTCAGCATTTTGAAAAACCGTAACTTAACTCTGGTGCCGTGTCACATATAGAAATTTTTTGATCTTTGCAACCATAATAAAACAGATTTATATTTTTGATACTTATTTTATATATTTAAATGCCATTTAACAAAGAAAAATCAAACAAAAAAATGAATTCGCGTGTCACCTCTGACACGCGTGTCATAGGTTCGCCATCACTGGCCTAGGCAGAGGCTATGAAGGCATGGAGTGGGGGGAGGCGGGGAGGGGCAGGAGCACCAGGGGAGGGAGGGTGTGGGGACAGGAGCCTGGAGGCCACAACTGCCAGGAGGAGCTGTGCCTCCTACCTTCAGGGCAGACAACCCAAACCCCTGGCCTGGCAGACAAGCTTCAGAGCGTAGCCCTAACTGTAATCCTCTCCCGCCCCTTCCCTGTCACCACTCGGGCCTCCCCAGGCCCTTCTCTCTCCTCCAGCCGGCGGCTGCACCTTTCCCCTGAGGCTCAGCCCCAGCGAAGGCCTGCCCTGCTCTGCCACGGCCTGCCAGGAGCCTGCCCATCAAAGCCTGGAGCCCTGCAGAGCACCACCAGCTCCGGGGGGAGCGAGGGCAGGCAAGGCCCAGGGAGGTGCCTGTGGGTGGTGATGAGATAAAAGAGGATAGGCCTGAGAGGGCAGCCTTGGTTTGACACTTCATCTGGAAGATAGGAAAGACATCGGAGGGATTTTCAGAGGATTACGCTTATTAAAGCAGCCAGCATACGTCCCCTGAGGGAGCTTCCTAGGGGTCAGGGCCTTCTTACACAGCTCCCTGAGGCCTGTGCCCAAGGTCATGTGAGTGGTTGGCTAGCGAGGAGCATCCACCAGGCCTGACTGCAGAGCCCCGGCCTCACGGTGGGGCCGCCAAGGGTCTGTCTCGACCTCCCTGTGCTGCTCTCCTGCCTGGGGTCAGACACCAGGTGCACACATGACACAGCGCAGGCACCACAGCCCAGAGCTGGCCCTGGCTCCCTGCAGAAGTGGAGCTCACCTCTTTTTTTTTTTTAATATATTTTTATTGATTTCAGAGAGGAAGGGGGAAAGAGAGATAGAAACATCAATGATGAGAGAGAATCATTGACTGGCTGCCTCCCGCACGCCCCCCACCAGGGACCGAGCCCTTGACCGGAATCGAACCTGGGACCCTTTGGCTCTATCCACTGGGCAACACCAGCTAGGGCGGGGCTCAGCTCTTGAATCAGGCCCAGAAGCCGGAGCTCCTGCTGGTGACTCTGAGGCCGTGACAGCAGCGCCAGCCCCCATGCCTTGGGGCCCTGGGGCCAATCTCCTCATCACTCCTGACAGCCGTGCTCTGGCCTGAGCTGGTGGTTGGACAACCCAGGAACCACCAGCCACAGACCCAACATCATTCCTCACCTCGAGGGCTACCGACTGCCTTTCTCAGGGGGCAGACATGAAAGGCGCCAAGCTCACACGAGGGGAAGAAAACATGCTCTCCTCTTAATTTAAACAAGAGCTGGTGCGTAGGTCCTGGAGTCCCTGTGTTTACCCCCTGGGCTCTGGGAAGATTCCACGCCAGTGGTTGTTCTAAAATAAGAACCGCTCAAAACAAGAAAGGGCCTGGAGCCAGCAGGCCTGGCTCGGTTGGGGGCGGATGCAGACACAGACCCACCCTGCCTCCCACCCTCAGGGAATTGTGACTCAGAGGCTTCAAGGCCCCTAACACCCCTCAGTGTCCAGGTGGGGACCCAGAGCCCAGGCGGGAAGGCCGTGTGTGAGGCCACAGAGGGACCAGGACTGACGATCACACAGGCTCTTGAGGTTAATTTTCAGTGTGATCGCACTTTTATGACCTCACGTGACACAACAGACCGCTGAGGAGCACTGCTGTGCCCACTGAGTAAATGAGACAGCGGGAAAGACCTGCCCGCAGCCACTCAACTGGGAGGGGGCGGAGGACATAGACCTCGATGTCACCCTCCTGTTCAAGGCCAGCTGACTGTTGACAAGGGTGCCACGCCACCCAGAGAGGAAAACGCAGTCTCCCAACAAATGGTGCTGAGACCACAAGACCTTGGGTTAAGCAATGGTTCTTACATGTGACACTAAAAGCACAAAAGGGAAAATAGATAACAAAATGTGCAACTTGTGTACTTCAGAGCACAATAATACAAGTGAAAAGAAAAGCTACAAAACGGGAGAAAATATTTGTAAATCATTTATCTGACAAGGGACTTGTATCTAGGCTCCACCCAGCCCCCTCTCGATGAAGCCCTGTCCCTGTCCTGTTACTCACGGTCTCTTCGTCCCCATTCCGCTGGCTTCCAAACATCTATGACAACCTAGTTTAGCTGTGTCCTCTAGGAGCTCAGGGGCCCCACCCACCTGCCACACACCTGTGTTCCCCACGCCCCCCACTCCACGTTCCCCCGCATCGGCCAGCCCATCCTACTTGCTGAAGGGAAGCAGCCTGTTCTCTGCCCTGGTGCCCGACTGTGGGCATCTTGCCCCTGCTCCACCGGACACAACTCAATGCTGTCCCTGAGAAGGGCACCAGAGCCAGGCACTGGCAGGAGGACAGACTCCTGGCTCATTACAGTTCTGTCCCGAGCGCTGAAGCCTGTGACAAGCCAGCCCTGACCAAGGCAACCCTTCCTGTCTCTGACAGCTCCCTGCACACTAACCAACACTGACCAACAGGCTGGACCCAAGATGAAGAGCTCACAGGCCTGGACAGCTGGGAAAACACCACCAGGCCGTACCCCTCCTGCCTGGCTGGCCCAGGCTGCTGCAGGGGAAATGTGCTCCCCTGGCCCCCATGGGGTGGCCCTGCCTTCCATCCTGAGGATGTGAAATCTGCACACTAAGCACTAGAGACTGAGGTGGGACGGAGGTCTGTGATGCTCCCCGTCCACAAAACCGGAATTCATTAACTGGCTGCTGAGATACGCGAGGGATCTAAGTCCTGACCTGCCACCACCACGGGCTCCCGAGGGGCACCTGCTCTGGAGCTACTTGGCCCACTGCTGACGTCCTGAGGCTCAAGGGCTTTGGGTGGACAGCTCGGTTCACCTGGAGGTCAGAGCAGGATGGCGCAACATGTGTCAATACCCTCAGGGTCCTGTTGCCGAGAGCGTGACACCCCCACGCCTGCACCTGCCAGTCAGAACGTGTGTTCTGACCCAATCAGCATGTGGGGAATGAGGTCCTCGGTGTTGATGTCAATCCTAAGACCTGCAAAATGTCACTCCCTCCCAGGACCTCAGGGTCGGCGCTGGGAAGCAAGGCCGTGCCAAATTGGTCTTGGACCCAGTGGCCTTGGTTCCAGCGAAGAGTAAAGAGACACGCACTGACACACCCGAGCAGGCCTCCACAGGAAGCGGGAGATGTGGGCAGACACCACCTCCCCTCTCCTCTCCTCTCCGGGCCAGGACCCCCTGGTCAGCAGGGCTGCTGGAGGGTTACGGGAGGTGAGGGATGTGCCGTGTCAGCCGGGATGCTGGGAGCACAGACCCCCACGGGGCTCGGAGTCTCCAGGCCTGGAACCTCAGTCCCGTGGTGTGCGATCATTCCTTCTCTCTTGCTCAGATTTACAGGAAGCCGTAAGAAAGCTGTCTCTTGGGAATTCTGGGAGAACCAGCTGAGACACAAACATACTCACGAGCCCCATTAATTGTTATGTCTTTGCAAAAAGACCTGCATACTTGCTCCTCATGCAGCATTTGAAGCTCAGTCTCTAAGTAATGACCACCACATGTGGATGATGACAGCTTCATGAGCAGAATAAATCCTAACATCCTGTTTTGATGCAGGGATACTCAGACCCCCCACCCCCACCCACTCCCACACACCATCCAACTGGGGAAGAGGAGCTCAAGGGACAGGGCTGGTTGACGGCACAGTCCTGAGGCAGGCAAGCATCACTACTCAGTTAACGCCCCCCAAGTCCTACCTCCCGCCAGGCCTGTTTCTCACTGTGAGGCCAAAACCAACAGGAAGGCCACGTCTGTCCACCCCCAACCCTAGCACATAGGACACTGGACTGGAATGTTCTCTTTACACTTCCACCTTCGCAGGCAGCCTGACTTTGGCTCTTGATCTTCCATGGCACCAGTACGGGGTCCGGCCGGCGTGGGTGCCCACCAGCTGGCCTCTGCACGGCGGCGAGAGGCAACTGAAAGCAGCAGCTGGAGGATTCCCTGGCTCTGAGCCAGGAGGGCCGTATGGAGGAGCCCGTGTTGAGACAGAACCAAGTCCATCAGATGAAGAATTCTGGGTGCAACCCTGACAGGCAGTGTGGGCAAGACTGCAGAGAGGAGGACGGAGGGGTATGAGGGCCACAGAGGGGCTGCTGGCCCGGAGTGCGGCCCAGGGCAGTGCGGGCGGGTGGGGGGGAGCCCAGCTTCTGGGATATAAGAGGTGGCAGAAGGAGCGAGGCTGCCCCAGGCCAAACCATACTGTGAAGCTCCAGAAAATCCCAGAGACATGACCATGCACAGGGAGAAGTCTTTTCCCAAAAACAGGTTTGCAGAGGAGACAGAGAGACTCATCGCGATCCTACCTGAAAGCGTAGGTCTTCTGATGCCAACTCAGCTGTCCTCGGATGCTGTAGGCGATGGTGGTGACAAACTCCCCGCCTAGTCCCAGTTCCGAGCACAGCTTCAGGGCGAACTTCTCGGGCGAGTTCTCCTTCTCGGACATGTCCCACTCAAACTGGTCCACCAGGGAGATGTTCCCCACATGGATGTTCAGCTGGGGCCAGAACCAAAGAACCCAAGTTAGAACAGTCAGAACCCGCCCCACAGGGGCACTGTGAGAAGGGGGACAGCTCGCTCTGAGCCAAGTGCGTCTGACCCCAGAACAGACAAGCCCTCACACCACCAAGCCAGGCCGGAAACCCAACCTGGGGACAGACTCCCAGTAGCCCACCAGATGATGGCATCCCAGGGGTAGGGATTCTAGTGGGCTGGAGCACCTGAAGGGGTCCCACAGCTGACAACTGTCCAGCCAAGAAAGCTCCAGTCAGGGGAGCAGGTGGCAGCTCCAGCTCCAACTTTCTGTATGGCTGCCCACAAGCCCCATCAGGACAACAACACGGCACTCAATTCTGAGAAATATACCAGGGAAGCCAGCTGGTCAGGCACATGAGGAGCCTGTGTGGGGCTGACTTGGCCGCTTGGAGCGTGTGGCTGGCTGTGGCTCACTCCATAAGGCCGTGTCCTCACGGAAGTTATAGGACAAAGATGCAGCACAGGGCAGGGTCCTCAGGGCCATCCTCCAGAGGTAACAGGCTACACAGGAACCTGGGTGAGGCTCCTGCTACTACACCCAACAATCCCCCATTTCTCTCCCATGACATCCCCCTTTCCCCAACTGTGCCCCTTTTTCTGGTAGTTGGCCACAGTGTGAAACTGAAACAGGCGAAGAACAACAAATTCTCTCCCAAGTAATTAACTAGCAAGGAGACTGAATCCGTAATCAAAGCCCTGACAAAGGAAAGCCCTGGCCCTAATGGCTTCCCTGGTGAGTTCTACCAAAAACTTAAATAAGAACTACCATCAAGCCTTCTCAAATTCTGCCCAAGAAAAGTGAAGAGCGGGCAACACTTTATAATTCATTGCCCTAATGCCAAAGCCAGACATTGCAAGAAAGGAAAACTATAGAGCAATATTCCTTATGAACACGGATACAATAATCCTCAACAAAATCCTAGCCAATTGAATCCAGCAGCATATTAGAAGAATTAAACACTACAACCACGTGGGATTTATTCCTGCAGTACAAAGATGCTTCAATACGAAAACCGATCAATGAGAATATACCACATTCACAGATGAAGAATAAACCACATGATCATCTCAATGGATACAGAAAAAACATTTGGCAAAATTCAACACCCTTTCAGGATAAAAACACTCAAGAAACTAGAAATAGAAGGAAACCACTTTTTTGTTGTTGTTAATCCTCACCAGAGGATTTTTTTCTCAGTTTTTCAGAAAGAGTAGAGGAGAGGGGTAGTGACAGAAAGAGAACATCGATGTGAGAGAGACACATTAATGGGTTGCCTCCCGCACACGCCCCAACCGGGGCGAGGGGTCGAGCCTTCAACCAAATGTTGTTGTTAATCCTCACCAGAGGATTTTTTTCTCAGTTTTTCAGAAAGAGTAGAGGAGAGGGGTAGTGACAGAAAGAGAACATCGATGTGAGAGAGACACATTAATTGGTTGCCTCCCCCACAGGCCCCAACCGGGGCCAGAGGTCAAGCCTTCAACCAAAGTACGTGCCCTTGACCAGAATCCAACCTAGGACCCTTCAATCCTTGGGCTGATGCTCTAATTACTAAGCAAACCAGCTGGGGCAGAAGGAAACTACTTTAACATAATAAAATCCATACATGAAAAATCCACAGTGAATACGCATTCAACAGTGAAAGACGAAAAGCTTTTCCTCTAAGACCAGGAACTAGACAAGATGACTGCTCTTACAATTTCGAGACAGAGCAAGTAGGCAAGAAAAAGAAAAAAAAGGCACCCAATGCCCTAGCCCAGTGGTCGGCAAACTCATTAGTCAACAGAGCCAACTATCAACAGTACAACGACTGAAATTTCTTTTGAGAGCCAAATTGGGTCGCGGCATTATGAAGATTGAGAACTACTGTCTAAGACTGTTCCCTCATTTGTAAAACAAACCAAAAAAAACACCTGCATTAACAAATAGCACATTTCTTATGGTAAGGAATAAATAAAATAGCATAAAATATCTGGTCATGGTAGCTGCTTGGGAAATGTTCTGCTGAATCTCAATTTTTCCCTGAACAGTTCCCATTGATGGAAGTAGGAGGAGCCCTCCCTGGAAGAAGGTGCTCATTAAATATTTGCGGAGAAGATGGAGCCATGTTAAACCGTTTATTCACAGAGAATTCCCTGTGGTCCTGGCCTGAGAGACCCTGAAGTTAGGCCCTGAGCTAACTCTCCTGAAGCTAAACTCTGGTATCACTCACAGATCAGGGTGAGACTGCATCCATCACGTAGTCTACCTTTGGCACAAGGGAGCAAAGAACAATGATGTGACATGAGAATAACTTAGGGTTTTAAACTTCTATCAATGATCATTTGTTCCAAAGGTGGGTCCCTCTTCCTTCCTCTCTGAAATCAATAAAAATATATTTTTTTAAAAAAGCACCCAAACTGTAAAGGAAGGAGTTATCTCTGTTCACATGATATGAGCTCATATGTACAAAACTTCAGATTACATAAAAGAAGTTAGAGCTAATAAATAAATTCAGCAAAGTAGCCCTAGCCGGTTTGGCTCAGTGGATAGAGTGTAGGCCAGCGGACTGAAGGGTCCCAGGTTTGATTCCGGTCAAGGGCATGCACCTTGGTTGCGGGCACAACCCCAGTAGGGGTGTGCAGGAGGCAGCTGATCGATGTTTCTCTCTCATCGATGTTTCTAACTCTCTATCCCTCTCTCCCACCCCTCTGTGGAAAAATCAATAAAATATATTTTTTTAAAAATTCAGCAAAGTAGCAGAATATAGTCAAAACACAAAAATCAGCTACATTTCTACACTAACAATGAACAATCTGAAAAGAAAATTGAGAAAACAAATCCATTTAAAATAGCATTAAAAAGAACAAAATACTTAGGAATTAACTTAACAAAGGAGATAAAAGACTTGTACAATGAAAACTACAAAACAATGCTGAAAGCAATTAAAGAAGTCATAAATAAAAGACATCCCAACAATTTATTTTTGTAGAAGTAGGAAAAAATCCATCCTAGAATTCATATGAAATCTAAGCCCTGAGCAGCCACAAAACGATCTTGAAAAAGAACAACAAAGACTCCACTTCCTGATTGTAAAGCTACAGTAATCAAAACAGTGTGATACTGACACAGAGACAGACTTGTAAACCAAAGGAACAGAGAACCCAAAAATAAACCCTTGCATATATGGTCCAATGATTTTCAACAAGAGCACCGAGACCACTGAACGGGAGAAAAAACAGTCAACAAACCATGCTGGAAAAGCAGGATATCCACATGCAAAAGAATGAAGCTGGGTCCTAACCTTACACCAAGCATGTCAAGCTCAAAGGCTGGCACGGGCCAAATACACAAGGTTTAAGTTTATGTGGGCCGCAAAAAAACACAAAAGCTTCAATTTTCACAGAAACGTAGGTTTATTTCAATAGAGACATGCTGAACACAAAGGGCTGAAATAAATGAGTCGTTGTTAATATAAAATAATAGAACACTTTAATAAAAATTAATATAGCTGATAAGCCATTTTCAGTTTCTGAAAGAGGACTTTGAAATTATTAATAACTAGAGGCCCGGTGCATGAAATCCGTGCACTGGTAGTGTCCCTAGTGGCTGCCGGCTGGGGATTCCCTCTTTTCCCCTGGCTGGCCCTGCCCCCTGGTCCCACTCCTGGACGAAGCCAGGTCGAGGGGACAATTTGCATACTATACTTTTATTATATAGGATTATGTATAACAGGATATTGTAAAAATTAAGTTATGAAATTTTTATTAAAACGTTTCTTATAACCGTTATATTGGCTGGGCCACAAAAATATTCATTGCGGGCCACATGCAGCCTGTGGGCTGTGAGTTTGACATGCTTGCCTTACACCATATATAAAAGTTAACCCAAAATTGATGAAAGACATAAATATAAGAGCTAAAACTATAAAACTCTTAGAAAAAATAGATGAAACAGGGAACAAATGAGAAAAATAGAAAAATTGGACTTCACCAAAAAAATAAAAAGGTAACTCACAGAATGTGAGTAAATACTTGCAAATCACGTATCTGATAAGGGATTGATATGTAGAACAGAGGAACTTGTAAAACGCAACAAAAGAACAAACCTGATTAAAAGTTGGGCAAGGTCTTGAATAGACATTTCTCTAAAGATATACAAATGGCCAATAAGCACGTGAAAAAATACTCAGCATCACTAACCAACAGGGAAATGCAAATCAAAACCACAATGAGATACCACTTCACACTAAGCAAGCTCTGTAGCAGGCAGGCCTGGCCCCAAATCCCAAGTCTACCACTTCTCAACTGGGCAGTTTGGGGCAGATGGCCTCACCTTTCCATGTGCCATTTCTTTTTTTTCTTTTGTTAAATATATTTTTATTGATTTCAGAGAGGAAGGGAGAGGGAGAGATAGAAACATTTATGATGAGAGAGAATCATTGATCAGCTGCCTCCTTCATGCTCCCCACTAGGGATCAAGCCTGCAACCCAGACATGTGCCCTTGACTGGAATTGAACCTAGGACCCTTCAGTCCGCAGGCCAATGCTCTATCCACTGAGCCAAACCGGCCACTTCACCTGTAACACAGCGGATAAGGCAGCATCTACCCCAGGACTGTGGCGGGTTACTGAGACAGAAAGGGGTGTGCTCGACCCAACCAGCCTCTGGGAAGGGTATGGCAGTGTGCGCATCTGTGGGCTTCCCCCATCTGCCCAGCAGCTGGCTTCATCTCCTTTGAATACGCCTGGAATGTGTACCTGACTCAGAGGAGGCAGGCCCTCCCTTCCTGGGGTAGGAAGCAGAGCCACGTGCTCTCAAGGACAGCTTTCCAGGAGCTCTGTCCACAGGCTTCACTGACGGGTCCATGTGCCTTCAGTGTCCCATGCCCCCACACATGGGGTAAGGCGGGCTCTGGCACACGGAGAGGAGCTGCCTACCTTGATGATTACACGCTGGTCTGACTGGTCCTCCAGGATGCTGTCAGTGGGATAGGACTCAATCTGCTGTCTGATGGCAGAGGCGATAGCTGGCACGAATGTCAGTGGGTTCAAATCTAGATCATCACAGAGGATTTCTGAAAACATCTCAGGAGTCATCAGCTTCTCTGTAATCAGGTAAGAGGACAGAGGTTGTCAACAAACTGCAAGGCCTAATCTCCGCATCCTCAGCCCTGACCTCTCCATCTCCTTCCTCCTCTGCCAAACCTCAGTCGAATATAAGGATGAAGATGAGGACGGGTGGCCCTCCCTGACATATCAGGGAAAGGAAGCAAAGGGTGAACTCTCCCTTCTGCCCATCGTTCCACATACACCTCCTCCTTCACACCCCCGGGGTGGTCAAGGCCCTAGGTGTCCCCCCATACCAGGTTCTCCCTGCTCCCAGGCACCCTACACCGCTACACACTCAATTAGTTCTAACCAAAGAGATGTTTGGGGAGAGGGGAAGCAAAGGCGCTTCAGAGCCCATGTCCACACTCTCCTCTCCTCTTGACCCAGGCAAGCAGGGCAGCCCCATGTGAAGACTCAGAGAGAGGACAGCGATCTACACACCAGGAGAGGCCTCAGAGGAAACCTATGCTGCCAACACCTTGATCTTAAAGTTCTGGCTTCCAGATCTGGGAGGAAATGCATTTCTGTTGTGTAAGCCCATGTGTGGGACGTTACGGCAGCCCTAGCAAATGAACAGCTTCCTTCTGCATAAGGCACTCTGAGGCCAGGTCCCACTGGAGGATGGAGCAGATGCTCGTCCATCTACCTCTTCCTCACCAGTGGGGATATCCCTCGGAGATAGTTTTCAGCTGCTTATGGTTTTTTACAGACCTTCCCTCAGTTTCTAACTCTATGGGTAGCATATGCACTCAACAAGCTGACAAGCACGGAGGTGTGTGTGGGTCCTGGAAATGTAACTGTACCAGGCATGAGCTCACAGGGACCATCTGTGACTGGTCAGGCTATAGCAAGGTGCTGTGCAATCAAATGTTTTTCTGCCCATTCTGCCCTATTCTCATAACCCAAACTTTAATGATCGCCAACACTCTGGGATAAGCCACAGACAAAAAAAGCCAAGAATGAATTCCCACATGAGCAAATAGCATGATTCCATTATCATGAACCAGCTCTGCTTAACAGATACTCAACCCCACTATTTCCTCACTAGCCCAGAAGAAGAGCTAGAGACCGAGTGTCCTAACAGCATCAGGACAAACCTGTAACACTGAGCCAACCTATGTTCAATAACTCAAAAAGCAAGCAAATGTATTTTATTTTGAAGATTGCAGCAGGCAGCTAAAGTGCTCAGGCTAAGTAATCTATGAGTACATTGTCCACAGCATTTTAAAAAATTAACCTTTTGCCTGACCAGTGTGGCTCAGTAGTTGAGCATCAATCTATGAACCAGGAGGTCACAGTTCGATCCCTGGTCAGGGCATATGCTTGGGTTGCAGGCTCAATCCCCAATAGGGACCATGCAGCAGGCAGCTGATCGATGATTCTCTCTCATCATTGATGTTTCTATCTCTCTCTCTCTCTCCCTCTCCCTTCTTCTCTGAAATCAATAAAATAAAATAAACTGTGGCAGAAGCAGGATTTGAACCCAAAGTCCACACCCTCTAAAAGCCACAATGCTTTGATTGTTGGGTTGAGAACCCACAACCCGCCCAAAGGGCATCAGGCATGAAAGGGGAGTGTTTGTACAGTGGCTTGTCTGGGCTGCACAGAGCCCCATATACCATTCATATTCCAGGTAAATGCATCCCTTAGCTTCTGCCCATCAATCTCCATGTCCAGCCGGATGGGGACCAGCACCTCAGGCTGGGACGCATTCTCGTGGATCACTGCTGGGTCATGGTCATCAAAGCTGGAAGTGAACGGCAGCAAAGTCACCAGGGGTGCTCTGAGTCCCCCCAGGGCTCCCTCTCTGCACCATGGATCGCCGCAAACCTGGCCAAGGGGGAAGCCCACTTCTTAGGGGACCTGTCAACTAAGGGCTGAGTCAGCAGAGACCAGGGCAGCAGGGGTCCCGAGCCACGGGCAGAGCCCCACACTTCATGAGCACACGGGAAAGAGACGGAGAGCTGCTGGCTTGGGCAGTGGACACGGCCTGGGCATGCTCTGAAAGAAGGGAGGTTTAAGCCCCAAAGCAGGCAGGACTTCCACAGAAAGCTGTGGGAAAGGCAAGGTAATTCCAAAGGAGGAAATACCTGAGCAAAGGCCAAGGAACAAGTAGAAGCAGGGAGCTGCTGGGGTAGCAGCAGCCAGAACACTGAAGGTGGGGTAGAGGTTAGATGGGGGAGCAGCTTGGAGGCACTGGGAGACTATGGGGTCAAGGTGCCAACAGTTCTCCATCGCAGCTGCGGAATCTCTACCTAAGGGAGTTCCCGGAGGACTGAGGGAGGGCTTCAGGAAGACAAAGAGGGAAGAGATGTGGGCATGTGGGGGGACTGGGAAGCCTAAGGGCATCTGCGGAACACAGAGGGCTGAGACCTGCTCCCAGAGCTTGGGGCAGGACCACAAGCAAACAAGAAAAGCACACCATCTGCCAGACACAAATGCTCGGGCTTGAAAAATAACCCCCAAAAGGTAGCTATGTCCGAATCCTCGGAACCTTGACCATGTGTTTTGCAAAGTGATTAAGTTAAGGCTCTTAAGAGGAGATTAATTATCCTCGTGGGCCTAAATGGTATCAGGAGAGATTTCACACACACACACACACACACACACACACACACACACACACACAGAAGGCCATGTGACCACGGGAGCAGAGACTGGTGCTGTGGCTATAAGCCAAGGAATGCCAGCAGCCACCAGAAGCTGGAAGAGACAGAAACAGATTCTCTCCCAGAGGCCACAGAATTGCAACCCAGCCAACACCCTGATTCGGGCTGGAGCCACCTGGAGACCAGCACCCTGCAAGCTGAGGGAAAACAGTTTCACGGAGAAGGCAGCAGGGCATTTTGGGCAACACGAAGTAAGCGTGTTTTTCAGGGGAGGAGGAGATTAAAATGCATTCGGGCACTGAGGTGGACTCAGTGGAAAGGGTGAAGTGCGCTCACCAGAGAGGGAAGGTTCTCTTCTTGTCCCGGCCCATGCGGTTCCTGTTGATGGTCGTGGAGCACGGCACAGCGTCTAGATGGTGGGAGCTGTTGGGCAGGGTGGGCACCCACTGACTGTTCCTCTTTGCTTTCTGTTCCCTGGAAAGACATGGGAAATCTTCCACTCAGTCTGTGAGCCCAAGACCACCACCAGGTAGCAAGTCAGCGGATGCCCTCTGCACCCCTGCTGGGCTCCAGGCCCCAGTGGGAGCTTCTGTGCACCCCGGACTCTGCAGGTATCTATTCCCTAGGCTCCCACCGGCACCTGCTCGGAGGTGACCAAGCTAGAAGAAGGGTGCAAAGGGCCCCAACATGTCAGAGCAGCCCCCGCCCAGGGCACGAGCCATAATTAGCATGCTGTGCTGGACGTGGCTCCGTGGAAGCACTGTGAGGAGGCTTCCCAGAGCAGTGGAGCCTTAAACACTGCGTCGGGGTTCACTGGGGTGGGGATGACTGGAGGGGAGAAAGCATTTCAGGAGGAGCAGGCAGCAGCAGGCTGCGGGCCTGACGGGGGCTGGAAACATGGGACACAGACAGGGTTCCAGTGACAGGGCCGACGTTTTCTGTGAGCGTCTACACTCAGCAGATGGCTGGGCGTCCCCAGGGCTTTGCAGCAGGAAGAGACGTGATCAGACTATTATTTCAACACGCAGGCCAGCCCGAGAGGGCCTAGGCAAACCCGCAGGCCTCTGGGCTTCCAGACCAGTAGACACTCAAAATAACTTCAGGAGCCCATGTCTTACGAAGGCGGAGTGCTCTGAGTCCCTTGCTCATCCTCGGGGCAGCCCTCCCCAATGAGATGACGAGCAAGGTGAGGGCAGTGACTGTGTGTCATTCACCTATATGAGCACCTGCACCAGTCTCCTTCAACCACGGCGACCACTCAGAGAATACGGATTTCCTGCTGCTTTGCCAGCGCCCTCTCAGGAGCGCCAGAGACACAGCTGGCAGCCCTTCCCCTCCTCGTGGGTCGTGGAGGGCAGAGGTGGTGGCCATGGCCTGCCTGGGCCCAGGCCCTTTAACTCTTTTATCTTCTAAAACTGGGGCCACTCACACTCCGATGCAGAGGCCCAGGAACACCCCTGACTGAGGGCAGGGTCAGAGAGGGATTCACAGCACCTTGGCCAGGGCTCCACCGTCCCCCGTACCCGGGTCTTGCTTAGACCTCATGATCAGCCTTCACCTTATATGAGGCCTGGGGAAACGGGAAACACGGAACTGATCTGGGCAGGGCTCAGAACTGGGGCAACAAGACCAGGATCCCCACCACAGCCCATCTGGGCCCACTGGCCACCCAGACCCGCCTAGAGCACAAACATTTAAGCAGTAGATTCCTGAATCCCACCCAGGTCAAACAATCCCCATCTCTGGGGAGGGCCTGGAAATATGAATTCTTAACAACTTCCACGCAATGCTGGTCCCACTGGGCCTCTACTTGGGAGCCTTGGGTCTAGCACACCACCTCTTTTCTGAGCCTCCTAGAGCCAAATCCTACCCTAACTCAGTAGCAATCTCACTCATTTCCAGTCTGGGCTGCTCTGCCAAGTTATGTCACAGACACAGTGAGCATGAATCCACAGCCACGCACAGAATAATCTGAGGCTACGAGTCATGTAATTCAAGCTTCTTCCTCTGCCAGGAGGTCTGCCTGAGGGGGCAGCCAGCCTCTGCCTGACCTGCCCAGTGAGGGGGGGGGGGAGGTGCCAGTCCTCCCGTGGGGCTGACTAGACAGTGAGAAGGCGCTTCCTGAGCATAAAGCCTGACAAAGCGCAAAGCAGCCTCCTTCAAACCTTTACCTCCTCCCCCCTCCCCCCCAATTCTTCCTCCCTCAGCTGTTCCTCAAATGACACGATCATTAAGAAAGTGTTTATCGCCCCATAAAAGTTTCCCAGCTGATGTGTGCAGACTTGAAAGTCCCATCCATGTGCACTTAATTTCCTTCTGCCACTTCCCTGGGAAAGTCTAGCCATCCTTATGTTTTACCACATCCCAGGGGGTGGGAGGGGGTAGGGGGTAGGGAGAGAAATCTGTAGAGCATACATCTACAACGCTGGCCAGGTTGGATGTGTGCCACCATTTCCCAGGGGCAGTGGGGAGGGAGGATTATATAAACAATCCAATAGGAAAGTTGAGAGCAAATTGGAAAAGAAAACCGTATCACGTGAAACAATAACGCTCTCCAGCCCGGCCAGTGTGGCTCAGTGGTTGAGCATCGACCTATGAGCCAGGAGGTCAGGGTTAGATTCTGGGTCAGGGCACATGCCTGGGCTGCGGACTTGATCCCCAGTATAGGGCGTGCAGGAGGCAGCCAATCAATAATTCTCATCATTGATGTTTCTATCTCTCTCTCCCTCTCCCTTCCTTTCTGAAATCAA
>NW_006294609.1:1784692-1786276 GCF_000327345.1 Myotis davidii | reverse complement strand
GCAGCTGATCGATGTTTCTCTCTCATCAATGTTTCTAACTCTCTATCCCTCTCCCTTCCGCTCTGTAAAAAATCAATAAAATATATTTTTAAAAAAATTATTGCTCTGGGACAAATTCCCAGGGGTGAAATGAACGGGCCAGAGACAAAAAAAAAAAGTGTGATGTCACAATGCTTTACAAAAAGATCATGCTGAGCCCTATCTGGTTTGGCTCAGTGGATAGAGCATTGGCCTGTGGACTGCAGAGTCCCAGGTTCAATTCCAGTCAAGGGCATGTGCCTGGGCTGCTCGCTTGATCCCCATTAAGTTGGGGGGAGGGGGAGGTGCAGGAGGCAGCTGATCGATGATTCTCTCTCATCATTGATGTTTCTATCTCTCTCTCCCTCTCCCTTCCTCTCTGAAATCAATATAAATATATTTAAAAAACAAATAAAACAATAACACTCTCCAACCCCCTTAGTGCTTCTGGGGTTTGGTGCATATGAACGAATGCACGTCTGCTTGAGAACTGAAAGCACAGGGCAGACATCGTGGGGCTCAGGCACGTGAACCCCGTCTTTGGTGCTGCAGTCTAGTTATTGCGGTATAGTTACAGCCTACTTCATTCCAGTGAGCCCCTTCACTCACTCAGCCTCTCCCTAAGGTGGGACACTCTCATGGCTCCATGTTTCCCATTATTGCTGCCAAGGGGATCTCTGTACATATAATGGTTTTTGCTGGTAGTGGTATTCTTTTAAATTATTGCTCTGGGCCAAAACCGGTTTGGCTCAGTGGATAGAGCGTTGGCCTGCGGACTGAAGGGTCCCAGGTTCGATTCCGGTCAAGGGCATGTACCTGGGTTGCGGGCACATCCCCAGTAGGAGATGTGCAGGAGGCAGCTGATCGATGTTTCTCTCTCATCGATGTTTCTGACTCTCTATCTCTCTCCCTTCCTCTCTGTAAAAAAAATCAATAAAATATATTTTTAAAAAAATTATTGCTCGGGGACAAATTCCCAGGGGTGAAATGAACGGGCCAGAGACAAAAAAAAAAAGTGTGATGTCACAATGCTTTACAAAAAGATCATGCTGAGCCCTATCTGGTTTGGCTCAGTGGATAGAGCATTGGCCTGTGGACTGAAGAGTCCCAGGTTCAATTCCAGTCAAGGGCATGTGCCTGGGCTGCAGGCTAGATCCCCAGTAAGTTGGGGGGAGGGGGAGGTGCAGGAGGCAGCTGATCGATGATTCTCTCTCATCATTGATGTTTCTATCTCTTTCTCCCTTCCTCCCATAAATCAATAAAAAAATATTTATTTTTTAAAAAGATCATGCCCACATAGAAGCCGTCACAGCATCTGTGAGTGCACCTCTGTCACTCATTCCCCAATTATTTATGTTGCTATAAAAATCTTTTTTTTTTAATTTTTCTTTTTTTTTTTAATATATGTTATTGATTTTTTACAGAGAGGAAGGGAGAGAGATAGATAGTTAGAAACATCGATGAGAGAGAAACATCGATCAGCTGCCTTCTGCACATCCCCCACTGGGGATGTGCCCGCAACCCAGGCACATGCCCTTGACCGGAATCGAACCCAGGACCTTTCAG
>NW_006294609.1:1777673-1784536 GCF_000327345.1 Myotis davidii | reverse complement strand
GACCTTTCAGTCCGCAGGCCGACGCTCCATCCACTGAGCCAAACCAGTTTCGGCTAAAAATCTTTTTTAAAAGATTTCTTTATTGCCCTAGCTGGTTTGGCTCAGTGGATAGAGCGTCAGCCTGCGGACTGAAGGGTCCCGGGTTTGATTCCAGTCAAGGGCCCGTACCTTGGTTGCGGGCACATCCCCAGCCCTGACGGAGCAAGTGCGGGAGCAACCAATCAATGTGTCTGTCTCACATCAATGTTTCTCTCTGTCTTCCCCCTCCCTTCCATTCTCTTTAAAAATCAATGGAAAATTAGCCTCGGTGAGGCTTAACAAAAAAAAGACAACAAACACCACCAACAAAAAGATTTTTAAATTTAGAGAGAGGAAGGGAGGGAAACATCAATGCGAGAGCACATCGGTTGTCCGCCTCCCACACGCCCCTCACGAGGCATTGAGCCCGAAACCCAGGCATGTGTCCTGACCAGAAATCGAACCAGCAACCTCCTGGTGCATGGGGCAACACCCAACCAACGGAGCCACACCGGCAGGGTGCGATTTTACTTTTTTACTTTGAATTTTTAAAATTATACACAAGGACAAACATCGTTACCTGTGCTTGTTTATTCTTCATACTTCCAGTGCGGACCACCCTTTACCTATTTATCTATTGGGGTATTCAAGTTTCCTTATAAATCTAAATGAATAGACTGTTTCTACAACATAACTTTCCGATTACTTTCCTGTTTAAATGTTACTATAAACACTCTTTTAAAGGTTCTAAATTTATACATTCAAGTCTATTGTTTGTTTGTTTTGTGACTTTGTCTGGGTCACTAATTTTTCTGAGAGACGAGTCCCACTTTTAACGCATTCTTCGTCACTCTCCAGAATACAAGGCTTGGCCTGGGTTTTTAGAAATTCCAGAGACAAAGAAGAAACTTAAAAACTGGCCAGGATGACTTGTAAGCACAGCGGGTAAAGTGTTGAAAAGTATTTCGGTGCCTGGGTGGTGTGGCTCAGTGGCTGAGCGACGACCTATGAACCAGGAGGTCACAGTCTGATTCCTGGTCAGGGCACATGCCCGGGTTGCAGGCTCGATCCCCAGTGTGGGACGTGCAGGAGGCAGCCCATCAATGATTCTCTCTCATCATTGATGTTTCTGTCTCTCTTTCTCCCTCTCCCGTCCTCTCTAAAATCAATAAAAATATATTTAAAAAGAAAGGCAGGAAGGAAGGAAGGAAGGAAGGGAATTTTGGTTTGACTTAACGCCAACCAGTTCTGGTATTTTTCAGCGAAAAATACCTGCAGGTGTTGTACAAGCACGCCTGGCCAGAGGTTTGTTACCTGAGGTAGGTGGGAGGCTCCGTGCTGATGGACACGGCCTTGTACTTCTCGTCATTGCCGTCCAGAATCTCTTCCACCTCTGAGGCTTTTAACAGAGTCACGCTGGTGGCCAGGGTTGTGTATCCATGATCTGTAACCAGAGACACAGCTGTGGTCACCCTGCTGGGGGGGGCAGCGACCAGCAGTAGCCAGTAGATGCAGCACATCAAGATCCTCACATGCAGGAGGTGAGAAAAGCAGGTGTCAACCTTACTACTGCCGAATGCGGCCTCTTCCAAAAGGGCAGTCTGGACTGAGCCTCACTTAGAGGTCCTAGTGCATAAACACTCTGAGGATTTCTTTGGACATACTGGTCCCAGGAGCTCCGGCACAGAGGACGTGCACAGGGCAGCGGCGGCAGGTGCAGCGCAGCACAGCCAGCAGGGGTGTCAGGAGAGAAGAAGGCTCCAGAGTATAACACCAGTGGGAAGAGGTCTGACACCACTGCAGTCACAACATGAAGCAAAGTGGAGAGATGGAATGAAAGATGAAAAAGACTTTTCTTTTAAAACAAGAGCCCAGAGAGTTGGAGAGAGCTGCTTCACACCCAACAGGAACTCCTGGCCCTGGGCCGGTCAATACTGTCTGGGAAGCGGGACAGATTCTAGGCACCTCGGCCCAGAGCTCTTCTGGGAAACTGGGGTCAAGAGCTGCTACCTGCCTGCGGGTCCAGCCCGGCTTCTCCTGGGGAAACGAAGCAGTTATGGGGGATGTTTCCAAAGCGCAAGGCGGGAGAGTCGCCGAGACTTCCTCTGAGATTTGCGGAGGGGAAAGCAAGCTGGGACTCACTGCGTTAGTGACTGGTGCTCCACCCGGGGCGGAGGGAGGACAAAAAGGAGGCTTTTTAAAGTGAGTGGAAATGTTATAGCAGCAGATTAAAAAAAGCTCCGGCTCCTGCATTAAAAGAACCACTACTTTGTCCACAGTGGACAAGACCACAGCAGCACCTACAGACACAGCCAAACAGGACAGACTGCAAAGCGCGCTCTCGCTCTCTCACACACACACGCACACACGCACATGCACACGCACACACACACGCAGCTCTCTACAAGGGGCCATTGCCAAGTGGGAAGCACTTTCCCCATCTGCTGAACATTGTGCTGAACAAATGGACCATGAGACTTTCCTGGTAGAGCTGAAGAGCATCCTTTCACCCTGCACAGAGCTGCCACGGCTGAAGCATGCTAGTGCCTCTACCGTCACTAGAGTTGGCGGCTCACCTAGCCAGCCCCAGGCACACCTCAGGCACAACGAGCAGGGACATGCACACGAGCTCCAGCACACTGGCTGCCAGATGAAATGCTATGGGATGGATGTGCTCTAAGAAGCGAAGCGGTGAGAGCCCCAGAGGGGAGTGGGAGCTGGGACCGCCACCCGCCGCTCGGGCTGCATGAGGATGACGATGGCGGTACGCCACGGCAGATGGCAGAGCATCACAGCATTCCTAAAACGTTTTGAGACCAACATGTCTTCACAGCACCCGCTACTGTTCCGCCCGACCCCCCTAATACACCCTCTGGTCCCGTTAAAAATACCTGGTAAAGGACCGCCACCGGCTCCCTGGAGCCACTTTCTTGCCTGTGCTGCACGTGTGCCCTGCCCCTAGGATGCTCCTGGCCACGCTAAGGTCAGGGCTGCAGTGAAGACACTCTGGAGTGAAAACGTTTTATCTTCATGACATAAGCGAGTGGTTTTGAAACAGGTTTACAAACCCTCGTGAAGACGCACCCTTAGTGTTAGGTTTTGTTTTTTTACCATGTGACGATGCAACTATTTTCTTCCTCTCTTCCACAGTGGCTAGTCGCCTCCAGAGTGAGGGATATCTCTTGTACAGAGAACCTCGGAACATACGGAGGTAGTTTCCCACCTATGAGTAAAGCAAGAAGGCTCATTATGAGGGTCACGTCTCCACACAGAGGGGAGGATCCTGGTGCAGAGGCTCCGCTGGGTCAAGTGATGGACAAACAGGCCTGAGTTGGCCATCAGGCACCAGGCTTTCGGCAGCAATAAAAACACATCCTGCTGACAACAAGGGTTCAACAGCAGTGCACATCTGGCCCACATCTGGCCCCCTCCAGGCGGGAACCGTAACATCTGCATCCTGACGACAGGACCGAAGCTCGTGAGGCAGGCCCCCAGTGCTCACCAAGAAGCCCCCAGAGCTGACGGAGAAGCTTGCAATGATTTTGATTTTGGACTCGGGCGCTCTGGCACTTTCCAGAAATGTAAGGCCTCTTTGACTTTCTTTTATCTTTAAAACCAGACTTTGATATTTTTATGATGTAATAAACACCAAAAAGGTCTCTTAATTTTAGACAGATGCAGGATAATTTCCCCCATGACCCCTGTTACTTTGTTTAGAAACAAAACTCAAACCAGGGATACCAAAGGAATTTTCCGAAGAGTTTAAAAAGCACTTATCGGCAATCACCAGAGTGCTATATAAATCATTACTTTCCCAAACAATAGCTTCAGATGGCTTGTACCAAATACTCAAAGTATGACTTCCTTGACAAAGGAAAAAATCTAGGCCTAAAGTTTTTATAAAGAAACCTCAACGTGTCACTGACTTTTCCACAATGATCACTTGAATCACAGGGCAAGAGATGGCCAGTGGGGTGAGTGCCAGGTGCTGGCTCCGCGTGACTAGGAGTCACATTCCCTTTCTGGGACAACTTACCTATCTGTCAAATGCTCAGCCACTCTGTACCCCACAAAGGACCACACCTATTATTTCCCCATTTACCTACCCATCTCAGTACATTTAGTAAATAAAAACGTTTCTCCATTTTTCATGAATCAAAGATTTCTATGATTGACAACCAGAGCTGAACAGCGTGAGAGTCGGTAACCACACGTCACTCGTGTGCCACAGTAGGCACAGACCCCTACACATCATCTGGCTTGAGTGTCTTACCATCCCAGAGTCAACGTAGTTGCCATTAGGTTTTGAAAAGACATTGATGGTAACAGCCCCCACTACCACCAGCAGGTCCTGCAGAGTTCCAGGACGCCTAGACCCGCCCTAAGGCCCCTTCAGAACAGAGGGCAGGGCTGCCTTTCTGGGTTTTTCCTGAACCACTTTTTGTCTGCTCTGGACCTGGTTTCCCAAATGTAAAATGAGAACATAGACTTGGGAATTTCCTAGAGGCCTCTCAGGTCTGTGACTCTAACTTGGCGGGTACAGCTGCCGGCAGAGGGCAGAACAGTGGCACCTTCTCACTACAACTGCAGATGCTGCTCCCAGGCCCCTTCACAAATGAGGCGCGGCCAGCCCACCCCTCTGAATATGGTGCCTGTTTCCCCAGGGAAAGGGGTCTGGGGGCCATCCACCCAATGCCGTTGCAGGAGCTACAGAATATCAGAGAACAGCATTCTGATCTTGAACCTTCCCCAGACCTCCAAGGGTCCAACGATTGTGCAGCCAGGCCCCAGAAAGCCAAATGCCTCTCCCTTCTTCCTTCTGGGTGTCTACTGACTCGGTCTCAGGACAATGTTCTCACGCAACAGGACTGAAAGAGAAGACTGCCGTTAACTTCCTAGAAACTAAAACGTATTACAGAAAAGATCTCAGAGGTCATCTAGTCCAGTGATGGCAAACCTATGACACGCATGTCAGAGGTGACACGCGAACTCATTTTTTTGGTTGATTTTTCTTTGTTAGATGGCATTTAAATATATAAAATAAGATTCAAAAATATAAGTCTTTGTTTTACTATGGTTGCAAAGATCAAAAAATTTCTATATGTGACACGGCACCAGAGTTAAGTTAGGGTTTTTCAAAATGCTGACACGCCGAGCTCAAAAGGTTCGCCATCACTGGTCTAGTCTAAGCATCTAATTATACACGAGAAGAATGACGCGGGGGCAGAGCAGAGCTGGGACCTGCCGTTCCTCCCACCTGGCTGCAAACTTCTTCCCAATCTGCTCCACCCAGTAAATGAAAGCTTGCTTTTCAAAAGTCCCACCCAACTGACTGCATTTCCAGCCCAGGAGATGGGGTAAAGGTTTCTCTAAACAACCTGCCCATGATCACATACGGAAACTCTTCAACTGCCTTTTGTATCCTGCACTTACTGGCTCAATTTCCCCAGCACAGCTATCTTTGGAGAGTGGCATTTATGGGAGAATGTGAAAAATTTATTGCATCCTGCCCTTTTTGTCTTATAAAAATTGGTGGAAAACGGTAACACTATGTTCTGATGCTGACAACATTGGTGTCATCATTCAATACAACTTAGATAAGCCAGGGACCATAGGGTGTCCAGAGAGCCTCAGTGTGGCCATCATGAGGCTTATTTCATGTTCAAGTGTAAAGAAAAGCAACAGAAATTGTAAAGACAGGAATGACATGTTGGCATCCGATACTAACATCCGCTGCAAGAGGTAGTAACCCTTGGCATTTTGTAACTGCGTTAGCTCTCCAAGGTTAGCACTTACCTTGTTACACGAGAGAGAGACTCTACTGCTTGGGATATGCACATCTGAATTGCATAGCCATGGTTTTTTCTTTTTCAAAAGGAATATACACTATTGGGGGGCTTCCTTTAGACCAAAAAAGGCTAGTCTGAGGTAATCTGGAAAAACAATGAACTTAGTACAAACTATCCCTGAAGGACCAGTTGTAGGGTTTTCCTAAAGTCAGTGGTCGACCTGATTCAACAAAGTGCTGCCACTTCTAATAAGTGTTAAAGAGCTTTAGGATTGCCCTGGCCCAGTGGCTCAGTTGACTGGAGCGAAGTCCAGTACACCAAAAGGTTGGGGGTTCGATTCCGGGTCAGGGCACATATCTAGGTTTCGGATTCCATCCCTGGTCTGGAACATACAGGAGGCAACTGATCCATCTTTCACATCAATGTTTCTCTCTCTCTCTCTCTCTCTCTCCCTTCCTCTCTCTCTAAGATCAACAGAAACATATTCTTGGGTGAGGATTTAAAAAAAAAAATCTTTAGGATCTTTCCCCTGTAATAATAATTCAATCAGTTCAAGATATGCAAAGCGACGATTGCTTCTGAATTCCTCATAGACCTAGCTCAGGGGCTGGGGCCTTATCCACCCAAAGGAAAGAGGATGTCCTCATCCACCCAAAAGCAAGCATCCGGCTCCCAACCTATTTCCTCCCTGGTAAACTGGTAAACAAAGGTCCAAACACCTCCCTCCCACCTCAAAGGCTACGGACACAGCGGATGAGCCCTCACAGGGCCTCCCCTCTACAACCTGTCATTTCGGGGTCCCAGATACACCAATGGGGGAGGGGTGCACGTGAGATTTCCAACATCTCCCTCCAAGCGTCGCACGGGCTAACCAAGACACCCGGTTTCTTTCCGTTTGCCCCGTGTTGCACCAGCTTAGCGCGAAAACAGGGGTTCCTGGGGCCGCCCTGGCCCTGGCAGCAAGGTGCGTCCCCGACTACCAGGAAAAGGGTAGGTAAGCACACCCGGACTCTCAGGGGCACCGGGGGCGGGGCCTCGTCGACCCCCAGGCCCCGC
>NW_006294609.1:1766339-1777604 GCF_000327345.1 Myotis davidii | reverse complement strand
GCGTTCCCAGCGCGCAGACCCGCCCTGAGGCTCCCGCGGGCGACGGCCTGGAAGGAGGGCGGGCCGCACGGTACCTCGGAGCCGATCATGTAGAACTCGCCGTCGTCCTCTAGCTGGAACTTGACGGGCTTTTGCCCGAAGGTCTTGCTCAGCGCCATCATCATCATTGCGGCGGTGGAGGCGGGCGGCAAAGGCCGGGATGCGAGGGATCGGAAGGGCCGAGGCGTGTCCGGGGCGCGCCCAGTGGAGGGAAGTCGAAGCCGGGAGGCGAAGGGCGGGCCGGGCGCTCGCGCCGCCGTTGCCGCCGCCGGGATCCTCCGCTACCGCAGCAGACGACGACCAGGCCGCCCTCGGTGCGCATGCGCCGGCGTTGACGCTGACGCGCGCGCTGCCGCCGCCCAAACAAAAGACCCGGGCGCGTGCCCGCGAGTTTCTTAAAGGAACCCAGACCCAAAAGCTTCTCTTCCAGGCTGCTTCCCAAATGGAGATACCGAGGGACATTCTCACAGATAGAAATAGCAACAGAGGCCCTGACTCAGGCGGTGGCTTTCCCAGTCTCACAGCTGGGACTGGCACTCTACCCAGTGGAGGAGAAAGGAAGTGAGGCTGGGAGGAGGCCCGAGGTGACTGTGCCTCAGTTTCCCCACCCAGGAAACACATAAGAGGGCGCCTAGGAACAGTTCCGGGCCCACAGCCGTTCCTGCCACGGGAATGGGCAGGATGACAACACTGAGTGGTGTTGGCATGAGCCAAGGCTCCCTGGCTTGGCAGGATTCCAGCGTCCAGGTGGTTATTTGGTTTGGCGGATGCATCAGATGAGTGTTGGAGGGGAAGGATCCTTCTCCATTCCTTCCTTAACTTTGCGATTTGTGCCTGACAGTAAGCTGAGCCCTGTGGTGAAACTAGACAGCCCTCCCACCTCCCGAGCCCAGCTCTGCCCCCATCCTGGCCTCCCCATCACAGAGAAACCCCAGGCAAGCAGGTAGGAAATTATCATGACCATGTTTAATGAGAAACTTCAATTAAAAAAAAAAGGCTTTGTACACATATTTACATGGCTTTGGAAGGTCTCAGTGCTAGGATGAGGGGGATGGGGAGGGTCTGGCCCAGGAGAGGATTGAGGTATGTTGGGGCCTTCAGAGCCCTGGGTCTCCAGCAGGAAGCACCCCGCTCCCCGGCTGATTCTGGACCTTCTGGCCCGGATCTCGGGGGAACAGATCTCCAGGATCACCAACTGGAAGGCAGCCAGTTCCGAGCTGACGTCTCAGGAAAGGGCAGAAGGCCATGGGGCCCCAGGATCCATGTGCTAGCACCCCTGCAGGAATCTAGAAGCAGGGACAGAGCGAGGGCTCCAGCTCCCGCAAACCTACGGAGGTCCTTTCCTGAGGGACAGGGATAGAGAGCGAGGACAGCTCCCTGAGGTTCGACGGTGACCTGCACAGGTTGGGTAGAGCAGGCCCAATGCCACCCCCACCTGTAATGCCAAAGCCTCCCTGCCCAGTCTGAGACCGTTGCTGGCAGGTGACCACGACCCGCGTGGCCTTGTCTGCAGTTGTCATGTCTGACGAGACACAGGCTCTGCCTCATGCCTGATGCCCACAGTCACAAAGACGGCCACAGGTCTCTAGGGGAAGTCCGTGGCTGGGCAAGGGTCAGGGGCCCTGTGGGCATCCACGCCAGGGTTAGTGGAAAGTGTTGGCAGGTTCTGCACAGCCGAAGAAATCGGGGCCCACGCGACGGGGAAAGCCCTCCAGGACCTTCACCTTCACAGGGTCAAACTTCCAGTAGAGGCGGCCGCGCAGGAAGTAGGCGTAACCTGGGGAGAAAGGAGGGTCAGGCCTGGGCAAGTGGACATCAGGCTGAGCCGCGGGAGGGGCACAGGGGGAGGCCCGGTGGGCAGGCCTTGGTCACTGCCAAGTCCCTTGAAACCTGCAGGCCTCCAGAACCTCCTTTCCCTTTGGGGGAGCGCTTCAGCCTGACAGATGGGGGTGCTTTGGAGGCCCAGTTCCTATCTGCCAGGAAAGCAAGGCCCACTCCCCTCACTGGCCCTCCCTCCATATCGCTGCACCCACCAGCCGGATACATATGGGTATCTTGAGTCCTGTGGGTGCCATAGGCAACCTAGAGCCCGAGGCCACCGAGAGAGAGAGTTCTCCCAACAGGTCCCACTGTGGGAGATCACGAGAGAGAACACTGGACTGTGAGTCCCCAACCTAGTCCTTGGAGATGGCAAGAGGCCAGATGGCTCAATGGTTGGAAGCAGGGCCTGCCTGGGCGGTGGTCCTAGCTACCCACTGTCCACCTGGGTGACCTCAGTTAGGGAACCGCATCACCTGAACCTCTGTTTGCTCCTCTGGAAACTGGGTTCCTAACTGATACAGCCCCCGAGAATTGCGCGAGACATTTAGGGAGCTGAGGTGCCCGGAGCGTCATCAGTGTGCGATGGTCATTATTACCAGCCATGACCCAGGGACCCGGGCAAGTTCTTGCACCTCTCTGACTCTCAGTCTAATCTGCAACCTCGTGGTGTAGCACTGCCCGGGCACGAGAAGGGGGCTTGCTGGGGAGAGTGCTGGACAAAGGCCCTGTGATGAAAAACTGCTGCAGCTGCTGCACCGCTTCCCCCAGCCGCCCCGTCGCCAACGCACCATCTGCATCCTGGAAGGCGGCATCGACCTCAGAGGGCACTCCTCGCCAGTCCGTGGCCCGGCGGGGCACCTGGTTGTTCACGCGGCGGGTGCCGGAGTGGAAGCGCCAGTAGTATCCGTTTCGGAAGAAGTAGATCTTGTTCTTCCCAGAGCCCCAGACCAAGGCTGCGTGGACCGGGGACCACAGCAGGCCCAGCTCAGAGAGGGGTGCAGGGCCTACAACGGGCTTCTCACCGTCGTACATCCAGTACTGAGCCCCTGCGGAGAAGGGAGGCTGCGATGGGGCTGTGCAGCTGCCACACTGCAGCCATCATGGGCCTGCCCAACGGCGGCCACCGCCACAGGCTTCCCCGGCCTGTTTGGTTGTCCTGCTTGGCACCCTCAGTGCAGGGGGAGTTGGAGTCGGCAGGAATAAGCTGGGGTGGGGCAGGCGCTGGGATGCACCACGTGAGAAAGATTATTCTAAGTAGCAGAGAGGTGCCCGGGCTCCTGTTCCTTCCCCTGGCATCTGACTGCTCACCACCCCCTGGGCCTTTGCTCTGTCCCGGCAGGTCCTGGCTGGGCCTTTGTTTATGAAGTCCCTGCCACCTGGAATGCTCCAGGCTCCCTGCCGGTTGAGAGTTAACTGCACAGGCTCCAGGGTCGCCAGACCTAGATCAAATCCCTGCTTTACGTTTTCCAAGCTGTGCCTTGAGGTGAATCACTTCCCTACCTCTGAGCTGGAGGCCAATGCGTGGCCCACTGTGCAATGCCTTCTATTCTACGCCCACCTTGAGAGCCACCGCCTCCGGGAGGCTCCCAGCTGTGTCCAGAGCAGTGAGCCTTGCTCTCCCTTGACCCTGAGGATTCAGAGCACCTGCCCATCCTATTTGTCCGTCTGTCCCAACCCTTGGCTCTGGCACTCCCGGCTCTTGGAAATCTGAGCACAGCCCCCACTCACCCTGGAAGAACCAGATGTGGCCCTGGGCATCCTCAAAGGCTGCGTCCACGGGGTTGGGCAGTCCCCGCCAGTGGCGCGAGGCCAGCGCAGGGTAGCCAGGCTGCAGCTGGCCCCCGCGCAGCCGCCACACATAGCCTGCCTTGAAGAAGAACAGCTCGCCACGGATGGTGGCTGCCGCGTCAAAGGAGACCTCGCAGGCGTCTGGTGGAGCTTCCGGCTGGCGGTTGGGGGGAGAAGACCAGGAAAGAGTCCACATTGGAGCCATAGAGACCAGGGGGTGGAAGAGCTGGTGCAGGGCTCACCTCCTGTCCTCCCACCCTCCGGCACCTCACCTCCAGTGGTGCAATCTCGTTGGTGTCCACCCCAGCCTGGGGGCCCAGAGTTGGAGGCCTGGAGCTGGGGGCTGGCCGGGGCCGGCCGTACAGGTGCTGGATGCCCCTTCGGTCATCTGGGCTGAGGCTCGGTGGGTAGCCGAAGGTGTAGAAAGGAGCCATAAGGGCCTTGGCAGCCGTCGTGTGCTGTAGCCCGAGGATATGGCCAAATTCATGGGCTGCCACAAGCAGGAGGTCTGTGCCTAGAAAAGGGAAATGGCCTCCTGCAGCAGACACCCCAGCTCAGGGACTCGGAAAGTGCCCGTTCTCTCTGATCTTCAGCTGCCCATTCTGGAAAACGGTCCCCAGGCCATACCCTGGTTGTCCCCAATAGTCCAGGTCTCATCGTAGTCGAAGTGGACATCCCCTTCTCGGTTGGTCTTTGGGAAGAAGGCATGGGCCAGGACACCCCCAGGGCCATCAAATGGCAGGTCGTCCCCATGCCAGTACCTGCGGAGGGGCGGGGGTGGGGGAGGTGCAGAGTCAGCAGCTGCTGACAGCTGGGGCTGTCCCCAGAGGGGTTCCAGGCCACCGATTTACCTGGTGAAATCAATCATGATGTCAGCGTGGCCCTCATACACTTCAGTAAAAGTGAGTGGTGTCACCTCGCTCCACAACTTCAGGGCCTCCGCCATCGTCCGCTGCACCTGCTCCCGCACCAGCTGCCACGGGTACCGAAGGATCCTGGCGGGGAGGGGAAGGAGCCTGGGCCTCACTCAGGGCAGGCTCAGCCCCTGACGGCTACGGGGCCAGGGTCGCTCAGTGGGGGGTGGCAGGCACGCAGGACACAGGCCCGGTGACCCTCAGGTGTGATGCACTGGTGTGGGTGCACACAGGTGTCCGCATTCAGTGAGAAGAACACCGGACCAGGAGCCCCAAGACCCACCTTGTAGACCTGACTGGACCGCTCACTGTGGGGAGAACTTGACCCTTTGACCCGCCCCCTCTCAGTTCCCAGTTCCCACCCAAGACATTTCTGTGGCCCCCAGCAGTCTCAGCTCCCGGGCCATCTGATACTACAGTAGTCTTCATGTGCCTTCTCTCCCCAGACAAGTCCCCATCTGCACGAGGTAGAAGTTTCAACTCCTGCATCAAGGGCCTCAGGTCACCTGAGCTATCACCTGTCCCCTCACCCCTGTTCCCCACTTGCATGGGTCCTGAATTAGGATGCTGGATTGGAACAACGACAAGGTCAACGCCCAGCTCCCCAAGAGAACAGGTAGTGGCTGCCTCATTCCCCATGGAGTCCTAGGGCCTGGTCCTTAGTAGGTGCCCATAGAAGCTGCCTGCATGACCGAGAGCTGTGCGCCAGCAGGTCTGCGGGGCGGCCAGACATGGGCTGACAGAGGCACTGTCCCTCTGCCATGGGAGGGCGTATGTGTGGAGGGGTGCTGTCTGTGTGTACAATCTAAGTTGGGGTTCAAGAGTGCGGCCCATGGATGGCTCGGGGGCCAGTGGACACACAGGTTTGTGAACCATGGAGATCTGAAACGTCTCAAGAAGCAGGTGTAAGGGTGATGGGGCACACACGGACACACAGTGTTCTAGAGTTTGCTCATGGCGGAGGGCCCTACCTGTAGGTGAGGTCAGTCTTCTCCCAGCGCCCACCCGACAGCACGAACCGCTTTTGTCTGTTGCGGGCATTCAGCCCATCAGGTGGGTCAGGCACGCCGCAGCGGGGCGGTCTGGGGCCCCCGGCAGGACCCGGAGCCTCCTGTGCAGCAGGGGCAGGTGCCAGGCTGCTTGGAGGAGCTTCATGCCAGGCTTCTGGCCCCCTCCTCACCAGGTGGCGGCGGTGGGTGTCCTGGGCAGGAGAGAGGATGGGGAGGGGGCAGGTCAGGCCTCTACTCCTCATGACTCACTGTGAGGGCTGCGGGCTGTCAGCAGCCAAGCTCAGCCCCGGCCTGCAGTGTCTCTGGGCAAGCCCAGGGCAAGAGAAGGCGCGCTCCGGTCACACTGCCGGCCTTCGGCAGGAGCTGACTGGTTTCCTGATGGCTTGTTGCAAGGCCTCCTCCTGCCTGCCACTCCGCCTGGAAGGGCCCAGGGCTGCCTGTCACCTGCTCTGGCCATTTGGGCTGATGAGGTCTGAGTGGGGGCACAGAGACGATACTCTCCACACACACCCAGGAATGGACCCCACTGAGCTTCTGAGAGGCCAGGCAGCGCCTCCTGCTTCCCCCACCGCTCCCCCACCCCCCCAGCAAATACCATCTACCTCCCTTTCTTCCTGAGTCCCCTCCCTTCCAGTCCCCAGCTCCCATGTCATGTAAGCTACCCCTGCCCAGGACCCCCACCACAGACACTCTTCAGTGTGGAGGGGCTGCAGTCTGCCTTGATTTGCTTACCTGGCAAATGGGGCTAATTCCTCCCCATAGTGTTGATCTGAGGATGAGCCACGGTAATGCATTTAAAGCACATAGCCTGGCCCTAACCGGTTTGGCTCAGTGGATAGAGCATCAGCCTGCGGACTCAGGGGTGCCAGGTTTGATTCCGGTCAAGGGCATGTACCTTGGTTGCGGGCACGTTCCCCGCAGGGAATGTGCAGGAGGCAGCTGATCGGTGTTTCTCTCTCATCGATGTTTCTGGCTCTCTATCCCTCTCCCTTCCTCTCTGTAAAGTTGGCTCAGTGGCTTGAGCGTCCGCCTGTGGAGTAAAGGGTCCCAGGTTTGATTCCGGTCAAGGACATGTACCTTGGTTGCAGACACATCCTCAGTAGGGAGTCTGCAGGAGGCAGCTGATCGATGTTTCTCTCTCATCAATGTTTCTAACTCTCTATCCCTCTCCCTCTCTGTAAAAAAAAAATTAATAAAATATATTTTAAATAATAATAATAAAGCACATAGCCTGGGGCCAGATACCACCTAGTCTGGAAAATGGGTCTGATTCCTGAGGGCAGTTTTGCTCACACTTTACCAGGGCTGGGTGCACACGGCAGGGCTAGATGTGGTCTGCCAGCCCCCTCCATGCCCGAGTGTGTGTGTGTGTGTGTGTGTGTGTGTGTGTGTGTGTGGTAGGGAGCAGTTACCTGCTGCCCAGCCCCAGCAAGAGTCCCAGGTGCCCAGTGATTCTGACCTGGAGCTGCCACCCTCTGCAAGTCCCAGGGTTCCTAAAAGAGTTCTAGTTCATGAAAAAAGCAGAAGCTCAGAAAGGCTGGGAGACCCTGCGAAATCCTCCAGCCAGGGCATGGCGGGGCCAGGTGAGGACTCCGGTGACCCGGCGAGGCCCAGGCTGGCTGCGGACGCTGTGCAAGGCGGGAGGAGAGGCATGTGGCGCAGTTCGCCGAGACTCAGCGCCGGCCTGGCCTGGGCAGCGGTGGCCTCCCACGGCCATATTTGGGGTGGGAGCCGGGCCACCCAGGCCCCACCCTCAGCCTCGGCCTCGGCCTCAGCCTCTGGCAGCTCTCCCAGGCCCTGGGCTCCTGATCAGTGTCCTCGCCCCCCTCCCTCAAGCTCCCAATTATGGAGCCACCAACAACTCAACCCTCCAGAGCCACCCGACCCAACCCCCCGGAATACTCCACTATGAAGGGGTCTTCTGAACCCCGAGGCGGCTATGGAGCTACTTGGTATGTGGGGCCCAGAACCAGCTTTCCCTCGGTGTGAGCTTGCTTATTGAACGGTTGGGTACTGGGCTGTGCTGTTAAGTACTCATCACTGTTGCAGTTCCCCTGTATCGAGGCCAGGACCCTACGATTCGCTCCATGGACATGCTCTTAGCGCCTGATGGGCCCCCTCACCAACTCCACCTTCATCATGCCCATTTCTCAGACGAGGAAATGGAGCCCAAAGTCGTGAAGCAATTTGCCCAGGTAACAGCTGGCAGATGGCAGGCTGTCGGTGCCGCAGCCCGCCCTACCTGCTACCTCTGCTCTGCACTTTGGGCTGGAGTCCCCCTTCTCCTAGAGGAGGGCCCCCAGCTGGCCTCACCTTGGTGAAGAAGAGAAGGGATGGGAACATATTAAGCACCTGCGACTTCCCAGGCACTTTGAAGGCGGGCTCAGTGGACCTCCCCGCTCCTCCCATAAGGGGGGGGTGACACATGTGCCAGGTCTCACACTGAGGATGTGGAGCCCAGGTTTGTGTGACCAGCCATGAGGCCTGCCCCTTCCCCTCCCCACACCCCCCCTGACCATTAGGGTACAGTTTCCTCCCCCACCCCGGGGCAGGGGTACAGGACCCTCCCTGGGAAGGGCGTGGCCGGCTCTGTTGATGCCCCTGGGCAGAAATCTCTCCTCCTCTCTCCCAGCTCCCAGTGTGACCTGGAGCAGCCAGCCATGGAGGGAGGGTGGGGAATGGACACACACACCATCCCTTCCTCTCCTGCCCCCACAAGGCACCAAGTCCACCCCCAGAGACCTGGATCATGGTACCCTCCGTGCAGTAGAAAGAGCCACAGGCTGAGATTCAGAAGACCCAGTTCCATGCCACCGCACCCCTGGACGGAGTGGCCCTGGGCAAGTCACTGTCCTCCTCTTAGCCTTGATTTCCCCGGCCCTGCTCCTTGCCCCTGTGAGCCCTCCTGTCCAACACCTGGGACTCTGCTGTCACCCAATTCCCTAGCGCTCCCACCACCCCCCTGGCATCAGCTCCCCCAAAGTCTCCAGACTTTAAATCGTAAAAACAGGAGTTGCAGTCAGAAGGGAGCTTGCAAACCCAGAGAAGAAGAGTGACTCCTGCAGGGTCTCCCCACAAGCAAAGGCCTCTTGCTCCCTGTCTGTGCCACCCTCCTGGGTCTTGGGAAGAGAGTGAGCAGGAGACACTAGAAAGAAGGCCTCCAGCCAGGAGGATCTTTCGGGGGAAGCCCATCACTTAATAGCTCTTGGCTTCTTTTCCCCCGTTCCTGGGATGGGACACATGCTCCCTGCCCCGCTGACCTCCCACACTCCATCTTTCTGAGTCCTTCCTGGCCTGGGGCCACATGGCTGAGCTGGAAGGCCAGGCACCAGGCAGCCCACTGACTCCTCAGATGGGTATGCTGGCCCTCCCAAGGCTGCTGGGGTTCAGTGAGCTGTGTGGTGGGCCCTGGGGGTCAGGGAGCAAGCATTTTCCAGAGCCCATAGAGGTCAAGGACTTTCCCAGGGTCACACAGCAAGTGGGGCCAGAGCTGGTCCTAGATCCACGCTCACGCTCCCCCCACCCTCCCAGAGCTCTCCTCGCACTCCCTTAGCTCTCAGCCTGTCTCCAAAACCCATATTGCTGAGAAATGTTTCTTCTTCTGGTGCGCTCCCTCCTCCTGCGCCAGTATCCTCCCCTGCCAGCCTGTGTGCTGGGAGCCCAGCTCGCTCACCCCGTCCGCTGGCAAGCACTAAATCACAGCCTCCAACATCCTCGAGGAATTTCTCGGCTGACTCAATCTCTTGGCTGAGCTAGAGGCTCAAGGTCAGCCTCTGGGACAACTTCCAGTCAGGAAAATGGGAGGCATCCGGTAGAGGGGAGATAAAGGAGGACCCCAGACTAGGAGCCTGCTGGGGAAAGCCAGACTAGCTGTGCCCCTCCGTGGGCCTCAGTTTGCTCTTGGTCCAATAGAGATCATTAATCATACCGATGCCTTCTGCTGTTGGCAGGAGGTGACCCTGATAGGAGGCTGTGAGGAAGACAGGGGAGCATCATCATACCATTCCATTTAGCATCAAGCCCCTCTGGGGCTCAGAGAGGCCAAGCAACCTGGCCAAGTCACACAGCCAAGTCGGCAGGCAGGTCCGTCTTCTCCCCGATGCTGCAGCCTCATCTCCCCCTCTCACCCCTCCCCAGCTGGTCCCAGGGGCTTCGGGGCTTTCATCAACCCTGAAAGCAGCTGAACTGCGATGGATAAATATTTACATAGCTTTCCTGGCCCTGCCAACAGCAGCCCGGGGATAAACACATCAGGGCGACCCCAGATGCTCTCTGCATATCTGCAGTGACAGACAACAGCCCAGCTCAGATCTGGCCCCAACTGACCCTGCATCCATATCAACGGGGCTGCTACAGGTGACGGAATGTCTCCAGCGTGCCTGGCTGTCCCACTCCCCAAATTACCTCATGCAATAATCCTGAACACCCAACAGTGGGCACTGTTACCTCCCACCCGCTTCCGACAAGACGGAGAGGGTGAGGCTCAGAGGCACCAGAGGGCTCACCTAAGGTCACCTGGTTCAAACCCAGATCTCTCCCATTTCTGAACCCGCGGGTTCGACTGCCCCAAAATCGAGGGGACTGGGAGGGGCTGGGGAAGAGGCAAAGCTTCCAGGCTGAGATGCCTCACACTCACCCTATCCCACCCATCCTATCTCCTCTTGCTCCCACAGCCGGTGAGGGCGAGGCTGGCCAGGGCAGAGCTGGGGCGGCTGGACAGAGGGGCCCAGCCCGGTCAGACCTCCCTCCTCACCAGACCACACTCCTGCTTATCACACCGCCCAAGGGTTTCACACCTGCCTGAGCTCACTGGGTGGCTCAGCTGCCAATAGGGGTGGGGTGGGCTCCCAGGGGCCCACCGGCCTATAGTTGCCCAGGCTCTGACTCCAGGCTCTGCCTGGCCACCCCTGCTACTGGTCCCTCAAAGCCTCAGCTCGAGGGGAGCATGCAGCTTTCTGGGCACATGCAGGCTGTCACCCCTTCCCCCCCCCCCCCCCACGACTGGCCCTCCTCTTCTCCTCTCTCACATGAACTCGAACTCGCTTCTTGAGCTCACACATTCTTCCCCCTTCCCTTGCTCTCCCACCCCTTTGCTCTCTGAGGTTCTCAATGCTCCACCCTCAGCCCCCCCTCCGTTCTCACTCTTCCCCCTCCCCTTGCTCTCCCACCCCTTTGCTCTCTGAGGTTCTCAATGCTCCACCCTCGGTCCCCCTCCGTTCTCACTTTCTCAGTCACACACACACACACACACTAGCTCTCAGCTCCTGCTGTCCTGGCTCCAAGCCTCCCAAACTTGCCACTGGCAGGTGCCTGGGCTCAGACACCATTTCCCGCAGCCCAGGTGCCGGCCTCCCCAGCTCTTCCCGAACCCTCCAGCCCACTGCACACCTGGTGGCGTGCTCACGAAGGCCACATGCCTAGCGGCTGACACCAGCCTGAGACCTGCTCTGCGTTGTCCCTGACAGAGGGCCCTGTCACCACTCCCTCTGCTCCTGCCCTCGGCACACCCCAACATCTGCGGCTGGGGCGCAGCGGAGCGGGTTCCCACGCTGATAGGGGGCGTGTGTCCAGCGCCGAGTCCCCGCCTCACCAACCCCGGGCGATCCCCATGCAGGCTCCCCTTGCACACCTCCGGGGACGGGCAGCTCACTATCTATCACGGCCACAAACAGGGACCCAGGAGAGGTTTTGGA
>NW_006294609.1:1764244-1765995 GCF_000327345.1 Myotis davidii | reverse complement strand
GGGCCGAGCCTGGTGCTGGGTGACCCCGGCCCGGGGGTCCTGCTCTGGGCCTCCGTTCCCCCAGGTGCGGCGGGGAGTCCGAGAGAAGGCGCGGTTCCCTCCTCCTGGTCCCTACCCCCATCTTCGGAAGGCGCATCCCCAGCTGGTCTCCCTGGTAGGGCCTGGCCTCCGGTCTGCGAGCCGAGGACAGGTGGTTGGACCCATGGGCAAGTCACTCTCCAGGGCCTTGCTGGGAAAAGGAACAGTAAAAGGTGTCCCAGGGGAAACTGAGGCATCTGGAGACCGGCCGGCCCCCCAGCTTGGGACCCAGACAATTTATATCGATGGGGAAACGAAGGTCCCAAGAGGGAGGGGCCACAAGGGCTTCTCAATACCAGCAGGCAATGGAATGTGAGCAGGGGTTCCTCTAGCTCAGCGGTTCTCAACCTGGGGGTCGCGACCCTTTCACAGGGGTTGCCTAAGACCATCGGAAAACACATATATAATTACATATTGTTTTTGTGATTCATCACTATGCTTTAATGATGTTCAATTTGTAACAAAATACATCCTGCCTATCAGATATTTTCATGACGATTCATCACAGTAGCAACATGACAGTGATGAAGTAGCAACGAAAATAATTTTATGGTTGGGGGTCACCACACCACGAGGAACTGTATTAAAGGGTCGCAGCCTTAGGAAGGTTGAGAACCCCTGCTCTAGCTGGTCAGCGGGAGGGAGGGTGCTGGTAGAGGAGAGTGGGGCCCTGGGGGTGGACCAACAGGCTCTTGGGGCTCCTGGGACCGAAAGCAGGGGGTGGTGTCCACACGCTGGAAGGGGTTGGCCAGTCGTACGCTCCCTGTGGTGACCAGGGCGGGCCTGGCCATCTCACCAGGCAATCTGCTCCATCACGGGCAACACTGCCGAGCCAGAAAGCAAGGCAGTGGCTTTTGTCCTGGTGGGCAGGGCCCTGAGTGTCACAAGGTGAGGCTGTGGGCACCCAGCCTAGGCCTGCGAAGGGAAGGAGCCTGGGAGGGAGCAGAGGACAGTCCGGTTGATTCAACTCCCGGTCCTGGTCCCAGTCCCCCAGGGAGACTTCCCAGCTTCCCCAGGAAGGCTCCATAGCGACGCCTAGAGGGCGAGGAGATGGCTGACGGCAGTGAGTTTTATTAACCTACACTTTTTGTTTAAAGTGACTCACTTTTAAAAACTGAAATACCTGCTTCAGCCTCCTCCTTAGCAATATGGGTCAAGAAATCATGGATTTGGGGAGATCATTATACATTTCCCTGATATACATGAAAAGATAACTGCTTCAATAAAAACGTTTGTTAAGTGGTCTCCAGGGCAGCCTGACCGTCCTCTGGGGACCCTGGAGCCCACCATTCATGACAGCGGAATTAGCAGCCACCTGCAGGGCAGGCCCAGGGAGGAGGGCCATGGTTACAAGCTAACCATGCATTCAGTAAGGTGGGCTGGTCGCTGAGGGCTTCCTGCCAGAGGAGGACCCGATAAGCCTAGAAGGATGGGCCAATGTGACATATTCGAACAGGTGGGCAGGGACTGCATGAGCAAAGGAGTAGAGGCTGGACCAGGACCGGCATGTCTGTGAGGATTAAATGGCCCACCCCTTGGCATGCTCACCTTGAAGTGGGTGGTCAACCCCACTTAAGAGAGGAGAAAACTGAGGCCCAGGCCCAGACAGGGGTCTGGGGAGGGCCCTGCTCCACAGGCTGGCTGAGAGGTAAGGACAGCAGTGCATATGACTT
>NW_006294609.1:1758909-1760212 GCF_000327345.1 Myotis davidii | reverse complement strand
TTGAGTTGCGAGCTAAAATTCGGGTTACGAGCCAGCTTCAGATACCCCACCGCTAGTTGGCGCAGCGAACGTCACAGTGAACACCACAACATCAGCCCAGCATCACGTGTCTCACTCGTTCACTTTTTGATTTGACATACGAGTAATTTGAGTTACGAGCTCTGTCACGGAACGAATTGAACTCGTAAGTCAAGGCCCCACTGTATATGGGGTCTAGAAGTAACTGAAAATGCCAGGCATCTTCCCTCCCTCCTCCTCCCAGAGGGGGTCTCCTTTCCCCACTTGGATCAAAACTTCCTCTCCCACCCCCCAGTGCTTCGGCTCTGGGTGAGTTCATCCTCCTCACAATCCTTGTGCCCCCAGGCCTCAGTTTCCGATCCCAGGGCGCAAGGAAGAGTGATGGGTGTGTATGTGTGCAGTAAAGAAGTCAGCTCTGCGGACTTGGCTGGTTGGGCTCAGTGGATAGAGCATCCCAGGTTCAATTCCAGGCAAGGGCACATGGTTTCAGGTTGGATCCCCAGTAGGGGACGAGCAGGAGGCAGCTGATCCATGATTCTCTCTCATCATTGATGTTTCTGTCTCTCTCTCCCTCTCCCTTCCTCTTTGAAATCAATAAAAATATATTAAAAGAAAAAGTCAGCTCCTCTCCCCAGGGCAATAATATGACCACTGCAAAGTCACTCAGAAAAGACTGGAGTCCCCGAGGGGTTGGGACGCACCCTAAATCCCCACTCCCTGCCCTGCCTCCCTCCCACCCCCGGCCTGGGACCAAGGTGGTAAAATCCTGAGGCCACGGGATCCAAACAGGTGCAACTGCCTCTAGACACTCAGCACAGCCTTTGGGATGGGCACGCGGTTGGAATGTCGCTGTCAGTGTCCCGCGTTGCATTCGTGGGGGCAGGGTGTCAGGTGGGTGGAGGGCCACGCGGGGGGCCTCATCGCACCCCAGGCGGTGCTGTCCTAGGCTGCCCAGTGCCTGCAGCGCATTTTGGCCAGGAAGGAGTCCAAGACGGGTTCCGGACGCCCCCTGGCGGGGTTTCTGGATTCGGGTCCCGCCAGGCCTTCCACCGGGCACCTCTTCTCCGCTCTAGTCCGACCCCCAACCCCCGCACCCGCGCCCCTGAGACCACACAGAAGTCCGCAAACCCTGTCTGATAGGAGGGGGGGGAGCACAGCCCCGCTGGCGCCCCGGGCCCCCTCCCAGGCGGGCCTCCACCCGTCGCCTCTCTGCGTCCTCAGCCTCGGAGCACCGGACGGCACCCAACTCCATCCCCTGCGCCCCGCGATCGCCCCGCGAACCCCT
>NW_006294609.1:1751641-1758480 GCF_000327345.1 Myotis davidii | reverse complement strand
CAGATGGCGTCCACGGCCGCTGGGGTCGCCGTGGGCTCGGCTGTAGGGCATGTCATGGGCAGCGCCCTGACGGGAGCCTTCAGCGGGGGGAGCTCAGAGCCAGCCCAGCCTGCGGCTCAGCAGGTGAGCAACGGGGCCCCGAGAAACTGAGGCCACAGAAGCAGGGAGTCCAGCTGGAATGTCCACCGAGTTGTGTCCAGGCATTTCCTGGGCTGCCTCAGGCCCAGGACTTTGCCCCACCAGGGTCCGCTTTCTCACTCCGCTGTTGCCCTCCTATGGCTCACAGGCTGGCCCTCCCAGGCCCTCCCCTCAGGCCAAGGTCCCTGGGCTCCCTGGGAGGGATGCCAAGCAGCCCTTTAGAGATGGGGAAACTCGTGACTTTAGGGCCCAAGGTCACCTGACGCCAGGAGAAAGGAGGGATGTGGAAATTCCCGAGTCTCCTCGCTCTCCATCCGACGTCAGGCACTGGAGCGGGTGACTCTGGGGCCTGCTCCCTGCTGACCCGTCACCCACTGGGCAGCCCACCAGCCCTGAGCCACATGCAGACTTCGAGGCAGGGTCAGGGGTCATGGGGATCAGTGTGGCTGAGCCAGGAAATTGCTAGAACTTGTGGGGGTGGGGCTCATCCTCACTGGGCTTTTCCGGATTCTTCTCCTGCCCCTGCCACCTGCCCCACGTGCCCATTGCGAGGCAGCAGGGAGACGCTGTCTGGCATCAGCTGAGTGGCTCTGAGAGGGCTTGGGGCTCACCCTGTGTAACAGATGGAGCAGCTGAGTCTGCTGGTCCTGGGCCAGTCAGCCTGCCTGGAGCTTTGGGGCTCTCAGGCTGGGGTTGTGGGGAGGGGCAGGGGGCACCCAGCCTTGGCACCCACTTCTCATTACCAAGTTTGAGCTGACCTCGCTGCCTCCTGCGCCACCCACCGCAGGCCCCTGCCCGAGCCGCCTCCCAGCCCCTGCAGATGGGGCCCTGCGCCTATGAGATCAAGCAGTTCCTGGACTGCTCCACCACTCAGAGCGACCTGACCCTGTGTGAGGGCTTCAGCGAGGCCCTGAAGCAGTGCAAATACAACCACGGTGAGCCGGTGCCCCCACCCCAGGCGGGGGCTGGGAGGGACATCCCCGCTCCCTATACCGTGGGGCTGACCACCGGCCGGTACCACCCCTCCCTCCACAGGTCTGAGCTCCCTGCCCTGAAGAGACCGGGCACCGTGGTGTGGATTGGAGCAGATTTGGGTCCAGCTCTGCACTCAACTCCACCCCTTCACCGACAGCCAGACCAAAACGCCAGAATGTACCCATGTAGTTAGGATTTTTGTGGGTTCCTCACCCCATACATGACCAGAGACACAAATGTGCAATTAAAAGTTTATCTTAGACCAGAACCTGCTGTGTGCCGTCTCACGGTGGTTGAAGAGGTGGGGTGGCTGACTCACCAAGCTGCCTCCTGGGTGGGCAGGGAGGAGCCCTATGGTAATCCCACAGCCTTGAGCCGTCAGAGCGGGCAGTGAGGCATTAGCAGGTGACCTAAAAGGCGTCTGGCTCTGGGAGCTGGAATTCCCAGTTGTCTACTCGCCCAGGGATGCCTGCCCCTCCACCTTTCTTGCCTCTGCGCCCACATCGGAGGGGTCCCCCCCCAGCAGCCTCACAGCCTGTCTGTGACCTTGCGCCTCTTGCAGATACAACTCAGTAATTCCAGGTTTTGTAAGAGGAATGCTGCGGGGCTGCTGTCTGTCTGGGCCTGATCACACAAGGCAGAGGTCACGGCCATCCCCTTTGGATCTGAGTCTAGCTGGGCCACTGGGTGGTGGTGTGCCTCGTCACGGGGCTGCTGGAACAGAGGAGCACAAGTCTAGCACAGGCCCCATCACATGTGCTGTGCTGTTGCCTTCTGGGAATTCATTTGGCAGCTCTGCCTCGGGCATTTACTGAATGCCAGGCCCGATGCCACGTCGCCTGGGCACGGAGGATGTTCTTGCCCTTGGGTACTTACACTCCAGGGGGGTGGTGGATGCCCGCCTCTGGGTACAGTGTGCTCAGTCTTGCAGGCATATGTGTGTCGTGATGGGGGTTGAGATTGGGGGCCTGTTCACCTCTCTCAGGACATGGGTGTCTGTCTCGTGGGAAAGGGTCCCACTCCTGGGTGTGAATGTCCCCCCAGGTTTCCATGTCTCTTCCTTACCTGGCTTCTGGCCCCCGCTAGCGGGGCCTGGACAGCAGGGAGCCCAGCCTTTGGGACCTCGAAGGAGGGCCTTGGTCCTGGTGGCCACGCCGAGTGCCAGTACGAGTGCCAGTACGTCTCCTCCGGCTGTTGCCCAGGGGGGGTAGGCCCGACAGCCGGCGCAGCGCCTCTGCAAAGCCCAGGAAGCCCTGCCTGTCGGGGCTGGAAGAAGATGCTACCTCCCCACCCCAGGGCTCTGCCATGACACTCACCTGCCAGCTCTGGACACCGGCCATCCAGGTTCTCTAGGAGGGACTCATAGCGAGTGGGGGCCCCGCTCTCCCCATCTGTGGGTGGAGGAGGAATGGCTCTTGACTGGCCCCTACTTCTCACTGGTTCAGGCTTGGGTCAGGACAGGTTATTGGATAAAAGGGTCAGGGCTAGGTTTTGGCCAAAGTGGGGAGCTGGGTCGGGCCTTGGGTGGTCTCTGGACGGCTGTCCCCCCTCTTACATTGCCACAAAAATGCAGGGGGAGGGGAGCAAGTCGCGGGCCCCACTTACTGATGATCTGCACGAGGACATAGGTCCCACGCTCCTGCAGCAGGGGGCTGCCGGAGGAGGAGGGGGCCTGGGAGGTCCCCTCCTCCAGGTCACTGCCCAGACTCACCAGGTGCCCATCCTCAGCCAGGAGGGCGATGGTTGCTGGGAGGAGAGGGAGGGAGGCAGGGCAGGGCTGGTACCCATGTCTGCAGCCCTGGGCCCCCACCTCATCACCCCTCCTTGCCCCTCACCATCTGGAGGCACCCGCCCCCTCTGCCGTAGGTGGGCAGTGAGAGTCACCAGGCTGCACCACGGGTTCACCAGCTCCCGGCAGCCAGCTGTGGGGGAGGGGCAGAGGTGAGTGAACGGGACCCTCTACTTTCCCCCACTCTGGGACCCTCTGCCTCTTCCATTTCTCTCTCTTTTTTAAGTGATTTGTTTTATTGAGATAAAATTTACGTAATATTAAATCCACCATTTTAACCAAACTACGATTCAGTGGCATTTAGTACATTCACAGAGTTGTACAACCATCACTGCTGTTGTGTGTGTGTTTTCTTAAACCTCACCTGAGAATATGTCTTAATTGATTTTAGAGAGAGGGGAAAGGAGAGAGAGAAAGAGAGAAACATAGATATATGAGAGGAACATTGATGGGCTGCCTCCCGCCTGCGCTCTGACTGGAGATCAAACCCAAACAAAGCCTAGGTGTGTGCCCTGACTGGGGATCGAACTGTCAATCATTTGGTGCATGGGACAACGCTCCGACCACCTGAGCCAGGCCAGCCAGCGCATATTTATTTTCACCCCCAAAATAAACAACATGCCCACTAAGCAGTAACTTTTTTTCTTTTTTCAGTTATAGTTTACATTCAATATTATTTTGAGTTAGTTTCAGGTGTACAGCATGGTGGTTCTCCTATCTCTTGACCAGAGCAGGGACCAGGACTGTATCCCCCCACCCATCACCGGAGATGTCAGTGATGGGTGCACAACTCATGCCTCCTGCACCAGCCCCCCTCCCACCATGGACTCCCTCCCAACAGAGAGTTGGGAATCTGCAACTGTGGCTGGAGCTTCAGGTGCCTGATGCACCCTGATCTAGAGGGCCGCTGACTGAATCAGTAGCCAAGGAATCATCAGTTTAAAAACATCCTCCGTGGCAGCCTGGCAGGTGAGCTAGGAGAGGGGCGGTGTGAGTTCCCTGGTACCCAGCCAGGGTTTTCCCCTCCAGGCACTCACTCCAGGCACTAGCTTTGCTTCCTCACAGAGATCCTTCCCCAAACCCCCCACCCGCTTCCCCACACTGCCTCCCCGCCACCCCCAGGGCAGAGGGAAGCAAGCTGAGTGTACCATTCTCTGACCCCCTGCAGGGACAGGGGACACCACTTACCTCCAAACATCACCGTGATAAACATGGCTGCGGGGGGAGGAGACAGATGTGGGGCTTTGGTACCCCGACTTCCAGCTAAGGAAGGGCCTGGGGCTGAGATCTATTCAGGGTTCAGGCCCTGCTGGGAGGTGTAGTGTGTGGGGGTGGATCCGTGGGTGATGGGTAGGTGGGCCCAGGCTGAGGCCCCTATTTGGCCATCTTTGGGGCTGGGGCCCTGCAGTTGTCCGGGCCCTTGGCCTCCTCTTCCTCCCGCTGGCTGGGGCAGAGCAGTGGGAGGAGACCGAGGCCCTCCCAGCTTCCACGCTGGTCTCCATGGCAGTGGGAGCTGCCAAGACCTCCAGGCAGGAAATGCCTTCCCCCCAGTTTCCTGGTAACGGGAGCTGAGGCAGGGCTGTAGCGGGGCCTGGAGCCTCGGTTTCCAGGGATGTCCAGAGACCACATTCTCCTACAAGTAGAAACAGCTCCCAGATTAAAAGTCGGGGAGGTTCCTGGGGGTGGGGCACTGGCCCTGTGAGCTGGTAGCTGGCAGCTGGCCGGGGGCCCTGGCAAAGCATGGGGTCCTCACCGACCTTGCAGACTCCCCTCCAACTCAAAGCCCCCTTCCCTGGGCTCACGCTCTTTCCTCTCCCCCTGTCTTCCTCCTCATTCCCAGTCTCCCCTTTTCTTCTGTCCTGGTTTCTTTTTTAAGTACCTTTTTGTATCTTTTTATTGATTTCAGAGAGGAAGGAGAGGGAGAGAGAAACAGAAACATCCATGATGAGAGAGAGTCATCGATCAGTTGCCTCCTGCACACAACCTGGGCATGTGCCTGACCGGGAATAGAACTGTGACCCGGTTTACAGGTTGACACTCAACCACTGAGCCACACTCGCCAGGTTCTTTTTTTTAAAAAAAAAGTTTATTGAGGTAAAATTTACATACAGTAAAATGCACCCTTTTTAGTGTTTTGAGTTTTGACAAATCTCATATAGCCACCACCACAGTCGGGATACAGAACATCTCCATCACTTCCCATCATTTCTTTACGCCCCTTTGTAGTCGGCTCCAGTCCCTGGCAACCACTGCCTTTTCCAGAAAGTCCTATTAAGGGAATCATACAGTATGGGACGTTCTGAGTCTGGCTTCTTCCACTCAGCATGATGTATATGAGATCCCCCCAGATTGTCCCATGCCCATGTATCAAGAGTTTGTTCTGGGAGAGGGGGACTGGATGAAAGAAGGTGAAGGGATTAGCCAAAGAACAAATGCGTAACCCAGAGACACAGATAACAGTTTTGGTGACGGCCAGAGGGAATGGGGGCTGGGGCTGGGTAGAGGTGGGCAATGGGGGAGGGGAATGGGGACATCTGTAATAGTGTCAACAATAAAAATAAAGTTAAAAATAGTTCCTTCCTTTGAAAATATATATATGATATATAATATATATTATATACACAGTTTGTTGCTTTTTATCACTGAAGGGGGTCCCATTGTCTGGGTGTACCATATTTGTTTGTTTTTAATATATTTTTATTGATTTCAGAGAGGAAGGAAGTGGGAGAGATAGAAACACCCATGATGAGAGAGAATTATGGATTGGCTGCTTTATGGGCAGAGCGAGCAGGCAGCTGTCCAGAAACATCCATGATGACAGAGAATCATTGATGGGCTGCCTCCTGCACACCCCGCACTGGGGATGGAGCCTGCAACCCGGGCATGTGCCCTGACCGGGAATCGAACCCTGACCTCCACTATGTACATGTTTGCTGATCCATTCATCTGCTGTTGTTTTGGGTTGTTTCCAGTTTTTGGCAATTTTGAATAAAGCCAGTATAGACATTCACCTGCAGGTTTTAGTGTGGCTAGAAGTTTTCATTTCTCTAGGGTAAATGCCATGAGAGGAAGTTCTGGGCCAGATGATGAGAGTATGCTTACCTTGACAAGAAACTGCCAATGTGTTCCAGGCCGGCCGCACCATTTTTCATCGTCCCTCTTGCTGTTTGTGGCCAGGCCTCTCAGACTGACGGCTGGTCCTCTCACCAGCCCGCTCTCTCTCCTCCTCCTCCTGTCTCTCCCGGTCTCATATTTGTCTTTCCTTCTCTCCCCCTGCTTTCTGCCTCTCCCTGGTTCTCTTTCTTTCTCTGTGTTCTCACATGAACAGTTTCTCTGCCTCTCCATCTGCCTTTCTCTGACTTTTTCTCTCTCTCCCTCTCCCATCATCAGCATCCTGCCTCTATCCTCCTCCCTTATCACCTCCCCTTTCTCTTCTTTGCAGTTCTGTCTCCTGCCCCCTCACCATGAGCCCCAGCAGACCCCCCCCCCTCCAGCCAGGGTGCCCAACCTTCACCAGCTCCCCTTTCCCCAGGGTTTTAGAAATGTCTTGCACCCTCCCCCACCCCAAGATTAGGCAGGCAGAGCTCTGGGCGGCCAGGGGCCAGGCAGGAGGAGGACGGATCCTCCTATCCTCGCAGCTTGCCTGGTCAGCCCGCCTCGGAATAAGCCTGATCCTCAGGGAGTGAGAACAGGACAGCTGTGAGGATTAAAGCTGATGCCTCATCACAGTGCTCAGCAGTAGCCAGTGCTCAGCATCAATGCTGTGCAAACAGACAGCGTTTCCCAAACTTATTTAAAGTGCAGGGCCCTTTATTCCGGGGACACCGCTGTGTCTGGGGACCCGAGCCCTGCAGAACACAGCTCAGGGGTGGGGGCAGCTAGGTTCTGAAGAAATGGCCCAAGTGCCGAGGGGTGTGTCTTCAGTGCACGTGTGGAT
>NW_006294609.1:1748966-1751552 GCF_000327345.1 Myotis davidii | reverse complement strand
AGGACTCTCACGTTTGGGGAGATGGGGCCTGGCAGTGGGCCCCAGCCCCTGCCTCCCCCACCAATCACTGGGCTGATTTGCATGCCCTGTTGTGGTCCAGTAGCCTCCCCGGCCCGTGCCCTGAAGCACCTGGGGCACCCCACACAGAACAGCTCCCGCCTGCCTTGCTGCTGCTGGCCATGGCCTGGTGGCGCCTGGCCCTCCTCTTGATTGGAGCCCTCCTGGCAGGTGAGCTCTCCCTGGGCCTGGCTCACCTGGGGGTGGGGGGGGTGGGGGACAGTACTGGCTCCAGAAGGCCCCTCCCTGCAAAGAAGCAAATTGAGATGAGCAGCGGGAGGTTCCGGAAGGGGCACTGAGGTGAAGGGGAGAACTGGCTGCAGAGGGGACGGCTGTGCCCTGGACCTGGGGCAAGTCACTCCTCTGGGTGGGCCTCAGTTTCTCCATTTCTGATTGACCAGACCACCAGAGTCCCTTTGAACGTTGACTCTTTAGGGCCCTGGTCGGCAAACTGCGGCTCGCGAGCCACATGCAGCTCTTTGGCCCTTGAGTACGGCTCTTCCACAAAATACCACGTGCGGGCGTGCACATACAGTGCGATTGAAACTTTGTGGCCCATGCGCAGAAGTCGGTATTTTGTGGAAGAGCCACACTCAAGGGGCTAAAGAGCCGCATGTGGCTCGTGAGCCGTAGTTTGCCGAGCCGCAGTTTGCCGACCACTGCTTTAGGGTCTGAGAAGGGGCTGGAGCTGGTGACCTTTTGAGTTTTTCACAGGAGAAGCTGGTGTGGGCTGATCCCTACCTCACAGGCCTCGGGAACAACCTAACTCCAAGAAGGGCCTCAGCACCCAGTTGCCTGAGGCTGAGCTGATGGGTGGTACAGCCCAGAGCTTCCTGGCGGTGGTTAGTCTGCAACCAGGGTTTGGAAGAGCCAGTGTGACTGAGGGGATAGGGGTCTTCAGGGCAAGGGGTGGGAGTGAGCAATAGAGGCCACCGGTCCCACCGTTTAAACTTTAGGCCTGCAACTGAACACAGATCCTCGGGAACATGGCACTGATGGGCCTTTAGGAGTCACCAACTCAGTACCCCATCCTGTGCCCATCCCATGGCACCAGGCCACGAGCCCTCTAGGAACAGGAGTTGTCTGGTTTGGGAGTCTGACTACGTCTTCATAAGGCAGAAGTGGGAGCACAGGGGCCCAGGCCAGGCCTGAGCAGGTCTGTCCCTTTCAGTCTCCCAGCCAGTACTGACCCAGCCAGATGCACTGCTGGTGTTCCCAGGCCAAGCGGTCCAAATCTCCTGCATGCTCAACCCCCGCCACGCCAACATCGGGGACTACGGCGTGTCCTGGTACCAGCAGCGGGCGGGAAGCGCCCCCCGCTACCTCCTCTACTACCGCTCCAAGGAGGATCACCACCGGTCCCCCGACATCCCGGACCGCTTCTCAGCAACCACAGACGCGGCCCAAAATGCCTGCATCTTGATCATCAGCCCCGTGCAGCCCGAGGACGATGCAGATTATTACTGCTCTGTTGGTTACATATCCTAGGGGTGGGGTGTGGGGTGAATGCTTCCTGTCTCCCACTTCTGTCTCTGACCCGAGGCCTCTCTCTAACTTTCTCTGTGCCTTGATTTTCCTCCTCTGTAAAATGGGCTAATAATATCCAACATGTCAATACTGGCCATGAGATCTCTGCTGAAAAAGTGACTGTGGTTGGTTGGGGAGGGTGAAGGGGGCCAGGGATTCTGGGGATTGGTGCATAAGAGGAAGCACCTGAGACCCTTGGGACAGGGCCCGGCCTCTCCCCTGGCCCCCAGGGGGTTCAGACTGGTCGCTTGGCCTTCCTGTGACCCAAGGAGCTGGAGAAAAAAAAAGGAACCAGCCCTGCCACTCCCAGCTCTGCATGGCTGGCTGTGGTCCAGTGCTCACTGGGTGACAACTGGGTTCCCAAGGAACCAGGCTGCTAGGGAGGGGAGGGGCAGTCCCTGCCTACTCCTTGATGGAGCAGGGATGCAGTGTGTGTGTGTGAGTGTGTATATGTGTGTGTGTGTGTGTGTGTGTGTGTGTGTGTAGGGCACTCAGGCACCTGAGGGCCAGGGTGGAGGGCCTGAAGGCGGGTGGGCAGATGGTAGGGGCTGGCTGAGTGGGCAGCATCCCCCTCTGCCCCCCCTCAGGAGCACGTGTCCTACTGGTCTCCCATGAGAGGGCTGTGCCCCCACTCTCCCCAGGGAGGCTCTCCCACAGGCAGGTGGGCCCAGGGGGAAGCATAAGGGGAGGGGCAAGTCTTGCCATCAGAAGCAGAGCTGAGAGTCTGGGAGTGGGCTGGGGGGTTCAAGAACACATCCCTCTTCCCTCCCGGTTCCCCCAGGAGGCGGCTCATGCCTGGAGGTCATCCCTCAAATGTACTGAGTCCAGAGAGGGTCCAGCCAACACGCGCGGCCATCTGCGGGGGGTCCTCCGCGGGCCCTTCTTCTCATTCCCGCCTCTGTGGGGGCTGGGTGGGCAGGCAGAACCTGCAAGGGATGATGAATCCGCAGGGCTCCTGGGCCCATGAGAGCTGATGGGCTCCACTCCGGAACCCCCTTCTCC
>NW_006294609.1:1734241-1748084 GCF_000327345.1 Myotis davidii | reverse complement strand
TACATTACGATTCATAACAGTAGCAAAATTAAAGTTATGAAGTGGCCACAAAAATAATTTTATGGTTGGGTCACAACATGAGGAACTGTATTTAAAGGGCCAGAAGGTTGAGAACCACTGCTTCAGGTGTAGGTGGGACAGAGCGGGAATGGAAAATTGCTAAGAGGAAACCTTGGGAACACCAGGATTTAGCAGGTGGGTGGAAGAAGAGTTGCAATACGCAGAAGGAGGCATCCCAGGCAATAAAAATTGGGGGGGGGGGGATCTTTCAGTAACCAAGGGAATAAGGCAGGATGTGGGAGTGGGGTGATTTGTCCAGCCAGCTCAAAGCCTTGAGGTGTCCCGGTAGGCAAGGTGGGCTTAGTGAAGGGATGAGCCCATATTGTCACATCTTTAGTTTTTGAAGAGAAGGCCAGAGAACCACTGAGTTTTCCATGTTGGCGGCTAAGTCACACAAAAAGGAAAAGCCCAGCTCGTTTGAGAGCCAGACAAAACGTGTCTGTGGCAGGATCCCCAGGCTGCCAATTTGCATCCTCTCAAATGAAGGGTTTTGAGAAGGAGGTATTGGTGACAGTGCCAGAAGGGGTGGGGAAGGGCACGGAGAAGAGAAGACTGGCAGCAAGGAGGTCATTGGCTGCTGGAGCCGCGTGCTGAGGTCCCAGCTGAAATTGGAAACATGAAATCTGTCTCGCTGCCATACGCAGTCGTATGATTTTCCTTGGCAGCATTTAACATTTTATGAGGAATTGGCAGAGGAGGAGTTAGTGGCCGGTTGCAGCAGGGCAAGGAAATGAGGAATGTGGTGCTGGTCAGAGAGTTAGCTGAAGTGACGTCTATAGTTAGACCCACTATAGAAGGAGGGGATCTAAGCTAGAAGGGAGTGGGCAGAACTAGAAGAGGAGAACGAAGTGAAAATGGGGAAATATTAGCCCTGGCCGGTTTGACTCAGTGGATAGAGCATTGGCCTGCAGACCGAAGGGTCCTGGGTTTGATTCTGGTCAAGGGCACATGCCTGGGTTGCAGGCTCGATCTCCAGTAGGGGGCATGCAAGACGCAGCCAATCTGTGATTCTCATCATTGACGTTTCTCTCTCTCTCTCGCCATTCCTCTCTGAAATCAATAAAAATTAAAAAATAAAAGATAGGGGGCTATTAGGCTCGGTGAGGTTGAGTGAGAGAACTGGAAGGGTTGGAGATTATGGTATCTGAAGAGGAGGGTAAGAGGGGGTGAAATGAGCAAAGACAATTCATTAAAGTGGCTGAAATTCATCAAGAAGATATTTCCAAATAGAAATGGGCTCCTTCATGGCTATTCTGACTAATATGTATATTTTTGATTCTGTTACTCTCTAAGCTTCAAGGTAAGGATAGTAATAGTAGTACCTGTGTATAGAGTTGTGAAGATTAAGTGAGAAACACTTGTAAAGGTCTAGTAGTGCCTAGCACAGAGCAGACACTCAGTACACATGAGCTGTTATCCTTATGGTAGCTGGGAGTTTCCCTTTAGCTGCACAGAAGTTTCTGAATGGGGTCCTGAGAGGCTCCCCCGGGCCACCACAGGGGCTGAGGGGCTAAGGGGGGGTGTGCGTGTGTTCCAGTTTCCTTCTTTGTTCCTGCAGAAACACCCTCCTCCAACTGGAGCAGTCATGCTTTTGTCTGTTTATTTGTTTATATCTTCCAGAGAATTGATTTTTTTTTTTATAAAGAGTTCAAGTGAGCCCTAACTGGTTTGGCTCAGTGGATAGAGTGTCGGCCTGCGGACTCAAGGGTCCTAGGTTCGATTCCGGTCAAGGGCATGTACCTTGGTTGCAGGCACATCCCCAGTAGGGAGTGTGCAGGAGGCAGCTGATCGATGTTTCTCATCGATGTTTCTAACTCTCTATCCCTCTCCCTTTCTCTCTGTCAAAAATCAATAAAATATATTAAAAAAAAAAGAGTTCAAGTGTGACAATCAGTTCTAGCACAAAACCAGATGGCTTTTCCTCCATTCGGTTGTGTATAATTCAACAAATGTAGGTGTAGAGATTGTCCTGTTGTGCTGGGGCTCAGGGTTCCAAAATGAAGGAGCCCAGGACTTGCCCTGAAGGAACTCACAGGTAGTGGTGGGGAGAGTCCTGTCAACCCATGTGTGCCATCCAGGGTGGTGCATGCACCAAGCTCCGTGGGTCACGGAGGGGCGTGCCTGAGGTAGTCAGTCTGAGGGTGAGAGAAGAGGGGACGTCTGGACTGAGCCTGGAAGGATGAGCCAGTGACAGTCTGAGAAAGGGGAGGGACCTGGCAGGCAGAAGCTGCAGCAGCACAGATGAAATGGAAGGTTAGGGGTGTGTGGAAGGAGGGCCAGGAGATGGGCTGGAAGGGCCATGCACGAAGGCCTGGTGAGTGAGCTGAGCTGTCACAGGCTCCTGAGAAGAGAAATGACACCATCGGGCCTGTATTGGGGCATCTCACACTGGTGTCAATGCAGGGAATGGACCCGCGGAAGGAACAGAAGTTGGAGACAGGCAGCCATTTGGGAGGGGAGTGTTGAAATGATCTCGGGGATTTGCACTGCGGCCTGAGCTCCGGAATCGCAGCAAAGACAGAGAGGCAGAGGCAGACCCCTTCAATAAAGCCTCAGGAAACAGAAGACAGGCCATGCAGGTGAGAGAGGAAGAAGGTGGAGGCTGACTCCCGGAGTTGTGGCTGGGGCACCACAAGGAAGAAAGTGCACGCTCTTTCCCAACAAAACCCCATTCCCAACACCCTCCAGCAGGTGGAGTATTGTGCCTTTTCCATGGGCTCCACTTCCTGATCTAACCCACCTTTCTGAACGTCCTCAGAGAGTCTAGACCAGTGATGGCGAACCTATGACACGCGAACTCATTTTTTTGGTTGATTTTTCTTTGTTAGGTGGCATTTAACTATATAAAATAAATACCAACAATATAAGTCTTTGTTTTACTATGGTTGCAAATATCAAAAAATTTCTATATGTGACACGGCACCAGAGTTAAGTTAGGGTTTTTCAGAATGCTGACACGCCGAGCTCAAAAGGTTCACCATCACTGGTCTAGACACTATGGTGTGGTGTTTGATTCTCTAATTTCTCTGTCTTGTTTGCAGTTGTTTCTGACAAATCAAACTTCTGTCTAACCCAACGGGGATCAAAGCAAAGGGCAAGATTGTGACGTTTTGTTTTGTTTTGTTAATCCTCACCTGAGGATATGTTTTCATTGATTTTTTGGGGGGAGGGGAGAGAGTGAGAGCGAGAGCGAGAGCGAGAGAGAGAGAGAGAGAGAGAGAGAGATGTGAGAGAGACACATTGGTTGGTTACCTCCTACAAGTGCCCCAACTGGTTGGGGATCAAGCCTGCAACCCAGGTATGTGCCCTTGACCTGGAATCCAACCCAAGATCCTTCAATGTATGCGCTGTCACTCTAACCACTGAGCACACTGGCCAGGGCCAAGATTGTATCTTACACATATTTTGTTATCTCCAGCATTGATTCTGGCAGAGGAAGAAGGCACATGCTAGGTGCTTGACTTGTCTGCTTGACAATGTCCCTTTTCTTTTTAGATTGTAAGAACAGTAAGTGTGTCCCAAAGAAGAACATCTTTCAAGAAATACAGTCATTGGGGCTGATACTAGATCCACAATGGAGGTTCCCCCGGCATCCAAGCTTGGTGAGACCTTTGTGTTTGAAGATGGGTTAGAGATGCAGCAAGAACTTTTCCCAGAGGAGGACCTAGGGGACGCATTTCTTCAGGAAAGAGGTTTAGAGCAAATGGCCGTTATCTATAAGGAGATCCCTCTTGGGGAGCCAAACGAGGAACATGATGATTACGAGGGGAATTTCAGTCTGTGCTCAAGCCCTGTTCAGCACCAGAGTATCCCCCAAATCAACAAACCCCAGGATGATGACATATTTGGCCAAACCTTCCTCCAGAAATCAGACCTTAGTATGTGTCAGTTAATCCATGCTGGAGAAGAACCCAGCAAACCCGACTATGAGCGAGTGGGCAGGGGGGACTCGGGCCCTAAAGAGCCTCACAGAACTGCACAACCACCCAAACCCTATGCGTGTCGGGAATGTGGGAAGGCCTTCAGCCAGAGCTCGCACCTTCTCAGGCACCTGGTGATCCACACCGGGGAGAAGCCCTACGAGTGCTGTGAGTGTGGGAAGGCCTTCAGCCAGAGCTCGCACCTTCTCCGACATCAGATAATCCACACCGGGGAGAAGCCCTACGAATGCCCGGAATGTGGAAAAGCCTTTCGCCAGAGCTCAGCCCTCACACAACATCAGAAAACCCACACTGGGAAGAGACCCTATGAATGTAGGGAATGCGGGAAAGACTTCAGTCGGAGCTCAAGTCTGAGAAAACATGAGAGAATTCATACTGGAGAAAAACCTTATCAGTGTAAGGAATGTGGGAAATCCTTCAACCAGAGTTCAGGCCTGAGCCAGCATCGGAAAATCCACACCCTAAAGAAACCTCACCAATGCGATCTCTGCGGAAAGGCCTTCTGTCACAGGTCCCACCTCATTCGGCACCAGAGGATTCACACTGGGAAGAAACCGTACAAATGCGAAGAGTGTGGGAAGGCCTTCAGCCAGAGCTCCAACCTCATTGAGCATCGGAAGACCCACACCGGCGAGAAACCCTACAAATGCCATAAGTGTGGGAAAGCCTTCAGCCAGAGTTCCTCCCTCATTGAGCACCAGCGGATTCACACTGGGGAGAAGCCTTATGAGTGCGGCCAGTGCGGGAAGGCCTTCTGCCACAGCTCCGCGCTGATTCAGCACCAGAGAATCCACACCGGGAAGAAACCCTACGCGTGCAATGAGTGTGGCAAAGCCTTCCGGCACAGGTCGGCCCTTATCGAACATTATAAAACCCACACCAGAGAGAAACCCTACGAGTGTAACAAATGCGGCAAGTCCTTCAGGGGGAGCTCGCACCTTATTCGGCATCAGAAAATCCATGCTGGGGAGAAGCTCTAGAAGGAGGAGCTCACACCAAAGCTTGAAAGCCTTTCCCAGATGGAGCCTACGCCCACTCACTTTACTGCAGAGCTCCATCCACCGGCCCCATAACAGGTGGACCTCGGTGCTCCTGAGCACTACACCAGCAGCACGGGCCCCGCTTGGCCAGGTGATCAGGTTTTCTGAGCACAGGGGAGGATGGGGGGAGAGAAAGGCTGCCAGAATGCTGTGAGTATGGGAGAGTCTCCCCCCTGCCACCTGAAAAGAGAGTGGGCCTTCGATTTTCTCATTCTCACATTTGACTTCCAAGCCTGTGAGGTTCAGTTCTGCCCTCTATTCCAGAATACAGAAGAGAAATGACTGTAAGAGGGAGAAAGTTGAGTTAAACCCATGAGAAGGTCAGGTGAGAACTCTAACATCAGGCTACAGTTTGGCACTTTCAGTAGAAGTAACCATTCTCACAGTCCAAATTAGCTGAAGAAAAATGAATCCAAAAAGTAGATACCTCAGCCACAAAATGGAATCTTCTGCCTGGTTTGGGTACTTGTAGGTGCAACCCGAACAGGTTACAGAACAAAGGGAGTGTCTGGGAGGATTAGGTTCGGGACTGGGAGGGAGGGTGCAAGTCCCTGGTGTGGTCCCTTAATCCTATTCTGTGTTAGAGTGAGGGGGGTCTCTTTCAAGCAGAGTAGAGGTTTGGTCCTGCAGGCCAGAGGGCATTTGATGCCCAGCTCTGACTCAGCCCAGGCCCACGGCACCAGTGCCCTCCAGGAGCAGGCCCTCCACCAGACGCAGGGCTCCTAAAACCACAGCGTGCCTTAGACACCAGCAGGGCCCCTTTCTGGTCTGGCAGCTATGCAGCCTCTCCACCTTCCAGTGCAGGCTCAGGCGGGGCAGGGGATGTTGGAAGCAGGGTGATTCAATCAGAGATCTGGGTGCAAGTCTCAAGTCCATCCCTCCTACCTATGTGTCCTGGAGGAAGCCCCAAGACTCAGTTTTCCTACCCGTGACATGGCGATAGTGGGATCTGGCCCCACACTTTGAGGATTGGTGCAAGCCTCCCGTTCAGAATGAGAGCACATATGAAAGTGCTTTGACAACTAGGGATTGAGTGTGGATACCCAGAGAGACCTCTGCCCTGCTCTCCCTCCCCCTCCCCCGGAAACACTGTCCCTGAAACCTGGAGAACATCCCCATCTGCTTCCTGAAGTGGCAGAGCTTGCAGCAGGCCCTCATTAAAAGAGGCTTCCCCATACTCCCTCAGGCTTGTACCCTGGGCTGGGGTGCCCTGTGTTTATCTTACAGATATTTCCTGGAAGCCATCCTGAGCCTCCCTGTGGTGTTCAGTCCATGTCCCTGTACTTCTCTCTGTTCTTGCCCCTGCCAACTGGTGTTCATTGGGGACCAGTTCAGTGGGCATCCCCAGAGGTGGGGCTCAGTGGCGTGTTTTTAAAGCTCCCAGGTGGTTATAATGTCCCAGCATGCATCCAGGCCGTGAGCCCTGTGCTAGGCACCCATGCCACCCCACATCTCCCAAATGACAGGCCTGCTTGCCCTGAATGAGCAGAGCTTGAAGGTGGCCCAGGAGCCACACACTGACAGGTCTGGCTAGTTGGTCATTGTCCCAGGCCCTCAGGCCTTCGTGTGCCCATGGGGATCTAGTACTGGCATTCCCCTCAGGATTCTCAGCTAGTGTGCCAGGAGGCGGTCTGAGCTATTTTGAAGTTTTTCAAACATTTATGGCTGGAATCCCATGAACCTATCATGGTAAAGCTGGTTATTTCAGCCAATCAGAAGCTCAGCTTGGCAGATGTGTGAGTTTTGATGAATAAAATGGGAGAGCCGCCCTGGCTAGTTTTCTCAGTGGTTAGAGAGTCAGTCCTTGGACTAGCAGATCACAGGTTCCGTTCTGGTCAAGGGCACATATCTCCACTGTAGGCTCAATCCCTGGCCCCAGTCAGGGTGCATGCAGGAGGCGACCGATCCATGTGTCTCTCTCACGTCGATGTTTCCCTCTCTGTGTCGCTCACCCTCCCTTCCACACTCTCTAAAAATCAATGGGGAAAAATATTCTCGGGTGAGGATTAACAAAAAAAAACCAAAAAAAAATGGGAGAGCCATAGTTGTTACTGAGTAAGTGGGGCTTGGTAGCCAGAGATTTTAAAAGGATTGGTCTGATGGTCTGGGAAGATCACTTCTGTCAAGTCCCGCTCTTTGCTATGTGAAACATTTAACCAGCACCCCAGGCTCCCCCAGCACCTGCTGTACCACAGCTGGACTGGTCAGGTGGTGCTGGGCATCGTTGTCAGGACCAGGAATGAGGAGAGAATGCTGACACACCTGCTCGGTGCGGGTGACAGCAGCCACCAACTCCCACCAGGTCTACCTCCTGCACCCCCTCATTCTGGCAGTCATCAGTTTCCTTCCCACCCTCAGTGTCTCCCTCCACACCCTGTGCACCCCAACCAAATTAATTTTTTTAAAGCATCACTTTGCACATGTCACCACTCTCCTTAAAACCAACCTTTGGGGGTATTTCTGCACATAAACCCCCATTTCAGCCAATCTGCTTCACCCCCTCTAAACAAGCCACATGGAGCTCATGCCAGCCTCTGTCCTCAGCTCACTCCCAGCCTCTCTCAACTCATTTTATACTGTTCTCACGTTTTGAAATATGCACTTTCTCCCCCTGTACCCTCTGCAGCCCGTCTCCTTTCTCCTTTTGACAATTTATGTAACAGGATTAAAAACCCTTTCTGAAGGGTTGACAGATACTCAAATAACCATGGTTAAGAGCAGGTACTTTTCATTTTTGGAAGCGTAAGTAAAACTAGCTCTCTATTCAATGTATTTCATAGTTTGTGTATTTAAATTCCTTCCATTTTATTTTGGGTCTCAGTGTAAGGTTATAAGGGATTGCCCTGGTAACGGTTTAATCGTCCTTGAATTTAGTTGTTTTTGTTGTCTTGTGTTTTTTCCCTCACGGCAGAGGTTGAGTGTTGTATAGCTCCCACTTGTGTTTTTGTTTACTAGATGAATTGTTGTGTCAAAGTATATGTATTCTGGTGGGTTGTTTGTTTGTTTTTAGCTTAATACTTTATGCTTCTAAGATTAATTATTAGTTAAGCGTGTATATCTATATTTTTATTGATTTTAGAGAGGAAGGGAGAGGAACGTCGATCGGCTGCCTTCTGCACGTGCCCTGACCGTGGATGGAACCCCCAACCTGGCTCTGTGCCCTGACTGGGATCCAAATCGAACCTGCAGCCTTTTGGTGCATGGGATGGTGCTCCAACCAACGGAGCCACACAGGCCAGGGCATTAGTTAATCATATTTTTACTATTTCTAGTAAATGTAGGTAATTCAGTCTGATTTTTTTTAATAGTTCAAGCTTTTTCTATACTCCGTAAGTTTAACGTGTGGTATTTCTTGTTATTATATTATTACTTTCCTTTTGGCCCAAGTGTTATTATTACTTTTTTATATTTCCAAGTGATGAATGCTTAAGTCATTATTTTTATTTCTTACTTTATTGTGGTTTCCACATTTCAAAGTGTCCATAGAATTTCTTTGGGTCTGAATATATTATCAGTTTTTATAAAGCATTTGTGTACTCGTAAGAAATGTGTTTTTACTCCATCAGTTCTATTTGTTAGCTCAGTTTTTAAATTATTTTATACAAATTAATATTTTCTCTAATTTTGTTTACTTCAGAGTTCTGAACCTGGGGTCCATGGACTGTGTAGGGGTCTTTTGGCACACAGGGTTTTAAAAGGTGTGGACCCCTAGGGACTGAACAAAGCTGTGTGGACGTGCGTATGAGTGAATTGTTCCGGGTCTGTAGCATTCTCCTTATTTTGGAAGGGCTCTGTGGCCCCAAAATAGTTAAGAACACTCATTTACCTGATCTAATTGTAGTCTGATTTTGTGTTTTTTTCTTTATGTAGTTTCTGTTCCTTTTTTATGTGTGTTGGTATGTTAGTCATGCAATTATCTCAACTCTTTTTGGAGGAATAGACAGGGTATAAGTTGTCAATAAGTAAGTACCATGGTGTTTGGGATATATATATATATATATACATACACATACATATATATATATACATACACATATATATATACACTTAATAGTGATATATTGAAAAACTGTGCCTTTTAGTGCCCTATTTGCCTCTTCATGCTTCTAGCTTAAACTTCTCTTTTCCAAATATTATAATTCCTTTGCTTTTCTTGCATTTGCATTTGCATGGGAGTTTATTTAGCTCAGCATTTTAATTTTTAAATGTGTGTATATATTTTGCTATATATCTGTAACTTATAAACACCAAATTCTTGGATTTGATTTTCTGATTCTTTCTGTAATTCTTTTCCTTCTTGTAAGAAGTTCTGTCATTAACATTATTGTTTTGAGTAAGGGAGAAATTTGCATTTTAACATTTTAGTATCTGTTCATTCCTTTAACCCACAGAAGCCATGCCCATTCCTGTGTGGAGTAGCATTTTGGGGCAGACTAGAAGTCTGCCATTGGGCGTACCTGCTCCTTGCCTTCATCGGTGCCGGACTCTGTCTTAAGCCCACTCTTCAAGTCACGGGCTCTATTTTCAGTGTCCTTGGCTGCAATGTGGGGGAATGATGCCACCTCATAGCCTCGTGGAGCCCAGAGGACTAAGGAAAACAAACCTGTATGGCAAACAGCGGGCACAGATGATGACTCCGCTATTAGTATTTTGAATATTTGATTTTCTGTTCTTACTCCTCAAGTTCTTTGAACATAAAACATTACATTGTGCTTTACATTTTAGAGAATCCTATCAGATGTAGCAAAGAATTAGACATCACAGATGCATCCCACCCTCCCAGAGTGAACCCACAGTCATTTGAAGAGAGGTGGGGGACCCTGGTCTCAACCCCCATGCCCACCACCTGTCTGTCCCAGCTTGGCTCCTCCTCAACCTTCCCCTTCCTCCCTTAACCCCCTTCTGTGGTGGGGGAAGGGCACAACTGCAAAGGCTCAGAAGATGGCCCCTTATGGCCACTCCTGTTACAGTGGGGAAACTGAGGCCAGTGACTTACCAAAAGTGCGACGTAGTGTCAGATCCCCCCGGCAGTCGTGGGGAAGAACATGTCTGGATGCCACGCTGGAGCCCCAGCCAGTTGCTGCCGGGGTTTATCAGAGGTGGCAGGTGGGTTTAGTCATCTCGGGCCAAGGTGAAAACCAAATTGCCTCAATCTGTTCAGAGTTGCCCAGCTCTTGGGGATAATTGGACATTCGCAAGCATCACACAAAATGGATATATTTACTAGAATGCCGATGCCTCGATTTACTGGGGTGGGGAGAGAGAACCCCTTTTCTTATGGGAGAACCCCATCTTTAGGATCTGATAACCCAGAAACCAAGGTGGGTGTGAAATTGGTGTGTCTCTCTCACATTGATCTTTCTCTCCTTCCCTCTCTCTCTCTAAAAATCAATAGGAAAAATACCCTCAGGTGAGGATTACCAAAAAACAAAGACTGATTCTGCTGGAGTGTCCTGGACCCCTTGGGGGGCGGGGTCCGGCCTGACGGGGTTAAAGGGAGGGGGCGAGGGTGGGCAGGAGCTGAGCTGGGCAGGAGGGAGCAGGGCATCCCAGGGGGCAAGGGCCGGGAACAGAGGGGATCTGCACCAGGGCAGGGAGTGAGAGCTTATCTGGTGGTCACCGGCCATGGCCAGCTCCGTCCGTCCGACCAGGAGGGAGGGACATAATGGGCTGGAGGAGGAACTGGGAAGGAGAGGGCAGAGGGACTGAATGGTGACCGGACTCCTTGTATCCTGGTCAGGTTCCTGGGAGGTGCCCCAGGAAACTCCTGCTGGGCACAAAGGATTCTCCCACCCACCCCGAGAAGCAGGGGAAGCCACAGGTTAAATACGAGACTAGAAAAGAATGAGCAGAGAGCATGGGTTCTGATTGACAAGAACGTTTTGAGGATTGATTGGGTTCAGGGAGCCGGGCTGGGGCTGGGGATGACTCAGGTGGAAGGAAAGACCCTCCCAGAGGTGCCAAGACTCCAGCCCCCGAGGGTGGGGGGCTCAGGGCCCTAGGAACACTCCGCGGGGACCACGGTCTTCTCCACGGTGCCCCCCTCGTGCGTGACCTGGCAGCTGTAGCTGCCGCCGGATTTCCACTTGTCGGGCGTCAGGCTCAGGTAGCTGCTGGCAGCATACTTGTTGTTGCTCTGTCTCCAGGGCTTGGTGGTCTCCACGCCCTGGCTGACAGGGTTGCCATTTGCCTTCCAGGCCACCATCACGCTGCCCGGGTAGAAGTCGCTGATGAGACACACCAGCGTGGCCTTGTTGGTGTGGAGCTCCGCAGGGGAGGGCGGGAACAGAGTGACCGAGGGTGCGGACGCGGGCTGACCTATGTGGACAGAGAAGGGGTGTGAGACGCAGAGGGGGAGCGGGTGTTGGTGCAGCCCCCTGCTAATCTGCATCCTCTGTGACCCGTCCATTGTGGCCATGTTTGTTCCCCCAGGGGACCCTCCTTCCTTCTTTGTCTTCTCCTTTCTCTCAGCCCCCGGACAGCAGGCAGCCCCCACCCGTCCAGAAGCCCTTCCAAGTCACCTCCTGGTGATCTGGTCAAGCCCCTCCACCTGTAGCCTCAGTTTCCCCGAGTGTAATCGGGGCAGGCTGACCTCCCTCCCCCCAGTCTCGAGTCTGAGTGTGGGGTCTGGCTCCGGACTCCCGAGCCCTCAGCCCAGCATCAGGCCCCACCCCACTCATCCTTCTGGAGCCCCAGGCCTCTGCGATCCGGGCTCCCCCAACCGGCCTGATGGTGTGTGGGGAGGCCCAAGCCTGAGCCCCGCACACAGAGGGGCCTGGTGCCCCCATCTCCCTTGGGCACCCAGCGTGGCCCCAGCCCGGCCTCAGCTCTCCAATGAGGGCTGAGGCCGAAGCCCGGGGGCCTCTCAGGCTCTGCCTGCCTCCCGCCCCTTGTGCCCTGACCCAGCACCCTGCACCTCGGCTGCATCTTTGGCGCTGCTCCCCCTGATGATGGGCACTGTGGCCCCACGCCACCCCAGGACCTCTGACGACTGACTTCATGGGGCAGTTTGCAGCTCTGAGCCCCCCGTCCACTCCCTGCGTTGTCATCTCTGAGTCTAATGCTCCCTAGAGGAAGGTGGGTGGCCGAACCTTGGACAGAGATTATGGGCTCCAGGGACAGGTGAGTCTGTGCCTCACAGAACCTGCTCCTCTGACCGCTGTCCTGGGAGGCTGAGCCGCTGGCCACCGTACCTGCCGCACCTGTGTCTGCCTCCCCATGTCCTCACAGCCCGGAGAGCTTTAGCTCCGCCTTCCACAGGCCTCCCTCGGGCTGACCCTGTGCCCCTGGAGGTTGTGGTCACAGCCTCAGCCCTGTCCCCAGACGGCTGGCTCTCCCCACGGGGATGGGCATCGAGCCCTCAGCCCAGACCCCAGGGCCTCCGGACTGCCTGGTCCCCTTGTGGGTGTCTGTCCTGGAAGAGAGACAGGAGCCCCATTCCTAGGCCAAACCCCAGCCTCAGCCCCCGGGACCCAGCTGCTTCAAGCAGCCAGACTCTGGACGTGGCTACTCCTGCTGTTGGGCCCTCCCTGCTGGTTACCCTGAGACCAACCCGTCTCCCCCAGACCTTATAGAGAGAGGCGGGGATCGGCTATTTTTTCCTATATTTTTAATGTATTTTTTGGGGGTGGTGGGGGTGCGAGAGGAAGGGAGAGGGAGAGAAAGAGAAACATCGAAATGCCCCCTGACCAGGAGTCAAGCCAGCAACCTTTCGGTGCCCAGGACGCTGACGCCCAAACAACTGAGCCACACAGGCCAGGGCCCGGGGACAGTTCTGACCGCCGGAGGGCAGAGGGGAAGCAGCCTACAGAGAGAGGAGTGTTTCCCTCTCAGAGGGTGGGACAGCAGAGGGTGGGACCCAGGGAAAAGGTGATGAGAGCCGCTTACCCAGGACGGTGAGCTGGGTCCCGCTGCTGAAGACGTACCACGGCGACTGAAGATCGGACCAAAACCTGCCGGGCCAACACCTGGGGCCTGTCCCCTGGGGGCCGGTCCTGAGCAGGAACCTGCTGGGTACGATGGGCACAGGCTGCAGCAGGGGATGGGGCAGGTGGGCGGCCCGGCTCCCTTCCGAGGCAGGTACCCCCTGCGCTTTGGAGTCACCTAGCGTGTGATCCCCCCCTGAGGCTGGCCTGGTCACCGGGAATCCCTAGTGCTGATGTGTCCCTCCAGGCAGCTGTGTGGTGCAGCTGGAGGATCCTGAACTTGCTTGATCTGCTTGACCTCTCCTGGCCTCATCCTAGGGACTCTGAGGGTTCTTTCCCCACAGTTCCCCACGGTCCAGCCAGTGGGCTTCTTCCCTGGGCCAGGACACCGGGTCATTCCTGACTCACAGTGTTCCCACGGAGAGAACGCTTTCCCTGTGTCTCCACACATCAAGACACGATTCAGTCTCTTTATGAAGCCTCCGATCTCTGAGACCACTGTCTTTCTGTCCATCCATCCATTAATTCCTCCATCCATCATCCAACCATCCATTAATAATGGCCCCCAAGCACTTGTCTGCCAGTAATGGTCTCATGTGCTGAGACAGGGGCCCTCAAACTTTTTAAACGGGGCAGTTCACTGTCCCTCAGACCGTTGGAGGGCCGGACTATAGTTTAAAAAAAAACAACTATGAACCAATTCCTATGCACACTGCACATATCTTATTTTGAAGTAAACAAACAAAACGGGAACAAATACAATATTTGTATTTGCATGTGGCCCACGGGCCGTAGTTTGAGGACCCCTGTGCTGAGACATGGCAGGGCCCCCGGTTCTCATCGCCATCTCTCCCTAAAACCTCTTGGTTAAGGCTGA
>NW_006294609.1:1719996-1734163 GCF_000327345.1 Myotis davidii | reverse complement strand
CTTTCCCTCCTCTGGCTTCCCTTTCTTTACGGCCCATACATGGCCACTGACCCATTCTTTGCCATCTCACACTGTGGATTCCCACCACCGCCTGTATGGTGAGGCTCTAGTCCAGTGGTTCTCAACCTTCTGGCCCTTTAAATACAGTTCCTCATGTTGTGACCCAACCATAAAATTATTTTCGTTGCTACTTCATAACTGTCATGTTGCTACTGTTATGAATCGTCATGTAAATATCTGATATGCAGGATGGTCTTAGGCGACCGCTGTGAAAGGGTCGTTCGACCGCCAAAGGGGTCGCGACCCACAGGTTGAGAACCACTGCTCTAGTCTATCCAGCTCCAAGCCTTCTCTCTCCAGGGTTCTGCCTAAACTGCCTAGTGATCGTCTCCAGCTGGACAGCCCACAGGAATCGCAGCTCACCACATCCAGCGGAGGCTGGCCACCCTTCTCCCAAGTTCTTTTCTGTCTTCACCTGGTCACGCGTGATCATGAGTGTTCTCACCCCCGCTCATCTCCCCCACCCCTCACCCCGCCCCTGTCTGCTCACCTCCAGGCTGGAAGTCTGTGTTCTTAAACTCAGCATCTAAATATTCCCTTTTAAAGTTAAAGCTAGAAGCCCCAGATTTTGTTTTGCTGCTTTTAACTTCCCACTCATACAAAATGTGGCACTGAGTTGGGCCTTATTGGTTGTAAGCATTTCTGCATTTTCACCTTAGAAGCTGGTCCAGTCAGCAGTGGTTGGTTTTGTGATGCAAATATAAGATTTTTTTGCATTAATTTTTTATTGTTTTAACATTGCATATATAACAAAATTAAGCAATATAGAAGTGCCCTTTAAAAAGTACACCTAATATTTATCTATCTATACAGGTCATTTTCTTTCTTTATTGTGGTAAAATAAACATAGCATAAAATTTCCCACTTTAACTCATTCTATGAGGCTGGTATTACCCTAATACCAAAAGCAGAACAAGACATTATAAGGAAAAAAAAACTAAAGACATATCTCTCATGAATATAGATGCAAAAAATCCTCAAAAAATATTTACAAGTCAAATCCAACAATGTATAAAAAGAATTATGCACCATGATCAAGTGGGATTTACCTCAGGCATGCAAGACTGGTTCAACATTTGAAAATCAATTAATGTAATCTATCACATCAACAGGCTAAGGAAGAAAAATCACATGACTATGTTACTAGGTGCAGAAAAAACAGTTGACAAAATTCAACACCCATTCATGATAAAAACTCTCACAGGAGAACTTACTTAACTTGCTAAAAGGTATCTACAAAAAACTTATAGCCACCCCTGGCTGAGTAGGTCAGCCGGTTAGAGCATCATCCCAATACACCAGGGTATAGGTTCGATCCCCAGTGAGGGCACATACAAGACAACCAATGAATGCATAAATAAGTGGAACAACAAGTCAAAGTTTCTCTCTCTCTCTCTCTCTCTCTCTCTCTCCCTAAAAATCAATAAAGAAAAAACCCCACACAAAAACCTATAGCTAACATCATAATTAATGGGAGAAACTTGAAGCTTTCCTGCTAAGGTCAGTAACAAGGTAAAGATGTTTCTTCTCACCACTGCTTTTCAATATTGTACTGAAAATTGAAGAGCAGTGGCTAATGCAATAAGATAGTGAAATAAAAGGTATACAGATTGGGAGAGAAGAAATAAATGGATAATGTGATTGTGTAGAAAACCCAAAAGAATTCACACACACACACACACACACACACACACACAAATCCAGTTTTGCTCAGTGGTTAGATTGTTGGCCTGCGAACGGATTCTGGTCAAGAGCACGTACCTCGTACCTCTGGTGCAGGTTTGATCCCTGGCCCAGTTTGGGGCACATGTGGGAGGCAACCAAGCAATGTGTCTCTCTCACATCTATGTTTCTCTCTCTCTCTTTCTCCTCCCCGCCTCACCCCTCCCTCCTTTCCACTTTTTCTAAAATCAATAGAGAAAAAAAATATCCTCAGGTGAGGATTAAAAACACACACACACACACCCTCTTGGGGCTAATAAGCAATTACAGCAAAGTTTCATGATACGAGATTAATGTACGAGTCAAATACTTTCACTTACGCCAGCAACGACAGTAGAATTTGAAATTAAAAACAACGCCTCCCCCTTTCCTGGGTCTGCCTCTCCCACCCCTTCCCCCAGCTCCCTGCCTCCTCTGCACACCCCCCTTTCCTCTTGGCCAACGCTGCTCTCTGCCTGGAGCATTCCCATCATGGGTCAGTGCCCCTCTGTCTGTACGACCAGCTTGGGCAGGCCCCCGGCCACTTTACTGCTCCTGAAGTGTCCAGGGGTCTTGTCCCCAGGACTGCACATGACCCTCTCTGTATCCCCCAGCCCCGAGTGGCCCCTCAGTGAGCGGATGTTCTTGGGGAAGAGCAGCTCTTTGCAGACCACCCCTTCTCTCGGACCATTTTGTTGAGATACAGGACACACTGATGCAGTCACCGCGTCCTCTTAACTGTCTATCAAAAAAGGCAGGGGGTGCCCTGGCTGATTTTGTTCAGTGGTTAGAGCGTCAGCCTATGGACCAAGGGGTTTCGGGTTTGATTCTCAGTCAAGGGCACACGGTCAAGGACAGGAGTACCTGGGTTGCAGGATCCCCACCCCATGGTCTCCATGTGGGAAGCAACCAATCAATGTGTCTCTCTCACAGCGATGTTTCTCTCTCTCTCTTCCCCTCCCTCCCTCCCTCCCTTCCACTCTAAAAATCGATGGAAGAAAAAAACAAACAACAAAAACCCAAAAAGTCAATGGAAGAAAATATCCCCGGGGGAGGATGAACAACAACAACAAAAAAGGCCGGGGGCATCCTGGCTCTTCCCTTCCCGTTCCTCCCACCTCTGACCCCACCTTCTGATCTGTCCACGTATCTGTCCACTCTGCCTGGGCCACCGCCACGCCCTCCCGAGGTCTCTCTAGTCCCGATTTCCATCCCCTCCCACCCACCCAAGTCTGGTCATGTCGTTTTCTTGCAACATCCCTCAGGACTCCCAGGTGAGGTCTGTCCTCCAAGGATGGGTCCTCCAGGTCTGGGCCTGCCCACCTCCTCGGCCTCCCCTCAGACCCCCTTGATCCCAGGACCCACCCGCTCCAGCTCGGGGACCGCTAGCAGCTTTCGGAGGTGGGTCACACTATCTGTGCTCCCTCCGCAGTGGGGCCTCCTCCGCCCTTCGCTGTGGGTGCCTCTGTCCTGCAGGCATCCCCTTGCGTGTGGTGTCGCTTCACCCGCCCCCCTCTCTGGGTGGACCTGAGTGGGGCTGACTCTTGTTCCCCTGGGATCCCGGCCTCAGCCTTTGACCCTGATGGGGACTCCATCTCTCCTCATGCTTTCCTGGGTCCTGCCCTTGCTCAGCGGTCCCTGCAGGACACGGAGACGCCAGTCCTGGCCTGGTACCCACAAGTGCTGACCCACCTCCCTGCTGCCCTGCTGGAGTAGCAGCCGATCAGCTCTCCATCCCAGCCCTTCATCCCGGCGGCCCCAGCATCCCTGGTGTGGGTTCCAGGCCGCAAGGCCCTCATCCTGTTCAGACCCCGCACTTTGCAGAGGGGGAAACTGAGGCCCAGAGAGGTGGACTTGTCAGCCCAGTTTAGGGGCTGGAGATGGGGCTGGAGGCCATTGAGCGTGGGCCCTGGAGTCTGCACCAGCTGTGTGACTTTGGGCAGGTCACCTCACCTCTCTGAGCTTCTATCCCCATCTGTGAATTGGATGACAGCGGGGTCGCCCTGTGGGGCAATTTGAGGGAGGTTCTGCCCCTAAAATGATTGCTGCCCAGGATGAGTGGGTCATTGTGCCACTGATTCTCTTAAGTGGTTCCAGATGCACAGCCCTTGGTCCAGGACTTCCCGCCACACAGAGAGGAGGGGCTGGGGCCACACGTCAAGGTGGGACAGACCAAGGCCCTCAAAAGTCCTCACCCTAGGCCTTTCCCACGGAGGTGTCTGTGTCCTGGGTGGGCTTGGGCCCCTGGGAGGACAGTCCCAAGAGGCAGCCCAGGCTGAGGATCCTTGGCTCAGGGCCTGGTGACCCGAGGACACCAGGGAAGGTACCCCCCACCTCAAGGCATCAGCCAGGGTCTGTGCCCCCTGCTCCAGGGAGTGGTGCCTACTCAGAGGGGGAGAGTGAGAACGTGGCTCATCAACTAAGACAGTGGATAGCAAATTGCAGCTCACGAGCCACATGGGGCTCTTTGGCCCCTTGAGTGTGGGCCAAAAATTCAGGTGACCCCTGGCTGAACACAGGTGACCCCCTGGCCCACCGGACGCTGGGCAGGAGCAGGTGTGCCCCACACAAGGCCCCAGGGGCCCAGCCAGGCTGGCAGCTGCGGTGGGGGCAGTTGAACCCTGGATCCTGACCACAGCGTGGCAGTTGGCACATGCCCCACTGGGAGAGACCCTCGGGAGTAACGGCCACGGCCCTGGAGGGGGCGGGGCACTGGGGGCAGCGACCAGAAAAGGCCCGGGCGGATGACAGGGCCGTGGCCCGGGCGCACGGAACAGGGCCGGGGCCCGGGCGCACGGGGACAGTCACTGTCAGCAAGAGGGACAGAGGCACCTGCCAGCCTAACCCTCCCCACTGGACGCGTACGCCAGCAGGTCAGCCAGGGGTGCCTTGGACCCTAAGCGCGGATGAGGCCCAGAATAGGGCCGGTGGGCTATGAGGCCCGCAGGGGGCAGAGCCCTGGCTTCAGGCAGCACTGGCCCCTGATGCTGCTGGGCCTGGCCGTGGGCGCCCATGGCCTGCTGTCCTCGACCACGGCACCTCACAGCAGGGCCCCAAGCTCTGGAGCCCCGACAAGGAGCTTCCACAAAATACCGACTTCTGTGCATGGGCCACGAAGTTTTAATCACACTGTACGTGCACGCCCGCACGTGGTATTTTGTGGAAGAGCCACACTCAAGGGGCCAAAGAGCCGCATGTGGCTTGCAAGCCGCAGTTTGCCGACCACAGGCTAAGAGAAGGAGGCCCGCTCCCTGGGACAACAGCACCCACACCCGCGGGGACGTCCTGCCCCTGCCTCCGTTTCTGCCCCACCCAGAAGACCAGGTGAGGCACCAGTCTTGGGTGCACAATTTAAGGGGTGCCAAAAACCCCCAGGAAAGAAGACAAATACATTTCAATACAATATTAAAAAGTAAAAATCAATGCAAACAAATCCACACCGAACAAAAGGTCAACCCTCCAAATAAAGCCAGCGTCTGCCCAGGCCCCTGGTCTCCATCCGACCCTCCCTTCTCTCCCCTGGCCCCTCATTGCCACGCTCTGTCCCCCACTCCCAGTTTGGGCTCAGGGACCCTCAGGTCCCCCACATGACTCACTCCGTCCCTTACCTTCCCCACAGGCTCCTAGGGCTGCTCCTTGTTGGGGCTCCAGAGCTTGGAGCCCTGCTGTGAGGTGCCGTGGTCGAGGACAGCAGGCCATGGGCACCCACGGCCAGGCCCAGCAGCATCAGGGGCCAGTGCTGCCTCAGGATCCAGGGTTCAACTGCCCCCACCGCAGCTGCCAGCCTGGCTGGGCCCCTGGGGCCTTGCGTGGGGCACACCTGCTCCTGCCCAGCGTCCGGTGGGCCAGGGGTCACCTGAGTTCAGCTGTGGCCTGGGCCTGGGGCTCCTCTTCTGACCAGACCTGGGCGGTAGTGGTGACAGGGGAGGAAACAAGTGTTGGTTTAGCAAGAAGCCAATGTTCACGTCAAGGATCGTGATGTAATGATAAAGATTATAAAAGCGGCACGACGCCACATCCAGCTCATGTTCGCAGCCGCCCTTGCTTCAGAGCCTGTGCCCCAGTCCCCACAGACCCAGTGTGTCCTGGGCAGCACCACGCCCATGGCTTGTCCATCTCCGCGAGGCTCTTCCCAGGGCCCCAGGGTGGATTTCATGGATGCCACCTGCCCTGGTGGAGCTGGGCCACCCCGACCCCCTGCTGGAGTCTGTCTAGCCATGGTCAGGGCGCTGTAACCGACTGACCGGCTGATGTCTCGGGGCATGGAGGAACCCCTGGGACGCCCCTCATCCAGTCCAGCTTCTCCCTTTTGAGGTGCTTAGTCCTTTGTGCCTCTGACCTGGGCTCCCCCGGGGAGCTGTCCCAGGGGTCCAAGCTGAAGCCGCTCCATCCCAGAACCCCCGTGTGGGTGTGACACTCACCAGTGCCCAGGACCCAGAAGTAGGGGTTCCTCTGGGGACAGCCCCAGGTCTCAGAGAGGTGAAAGGACTGTCTCTAAGCCGGGACCGCAGCTGCTCCCTCCACCTCGGCCCCTCTACCTGCCTCAGGCTCTGGGCAATGGCTGCTGGAGACCACATCCTCTTGTGGTGGCCACGGTCAGGAATCCAGACCTGGCTGGACACTGAGGGCCGGGCCAGGCTGGGCCTGCCCAGGTGGTGCAGCTGCAGCCGGCCGCCCAGGCCTGCTTCCTCCAACCCTGGCTCCTCTGTGCCCTGTCCTGCCTTCTCTCTGGGAGCAGGGGGTGTGTCCCTGTCCAGTCACTTCTGCCCTGCTCCGTGTCAAAGGGCACCCGCCCTCCCCCGGCCGCCTGCTGGTCACTCCCCTGCTCACTCTCCACCCCACAGGCCTGAGTCATCGCTGCAGCCACCATGGACGCTTCTCTTCCAGGCCATCATCAGAGCAGGCATGTGGACCACTTTCCCGAGGTCCCAGGTGCAAATTTTCTAGAAAATCCCAGGTTCTCAGGGTCACTGGACCTGCAGGATGACTCCTGAGCTGCCTTTGGGGTAGTGGCTGCTATTTTGGAAGGTTCAAAACGTCTACAAAGCCGGGAGGTTTCATTCAACATGAGGGTGATGATGTAGCTGCCAGTGTGATGGTTAATTTTATGTGTCCACTTGGCTGGTCACAGTATATATATATATATTCTGCTACTTTTATTTTTAAAAATGAAAAAAAAATGTTTTTATTGATTTGAGAGAGAAAGATAGACATATCAATGAAGAGAGAGAATCATTGATTGGCTGCCTCCTACACACACCCTAATGGGGATCAAGCCCACAGCCAGACATGTGCCCTGAAGGGGAATCGAACCGTGACCAACCACCGAGCCACGCCGGCCGGGATATACTATTTTTGACACATCAACATGTTCTTGGTTGGGAACCAATTTTACTGGGCTTGCACTGGCCAAAGGTAGAATACTTATAATAATTGCCATGGATTTAAATACCTCAGCTATGCTTATACCCATGCACTACTAGTGATACTAACAAACTCAAGTTGTGCGATGCTGGCACACTGACTTGTTATTTTGATCGTTGGTAAATAAAGAAGAAAAACATCAAACACTGATCTTGCCTTTGCTATAGAAGCAATCCCTCAGGCGACTAAATCATTGATGAGTGGAAGTGTTCTTTGTAGAAGTTTTCTAGTTAATAAGCGAAGCAGAAATGCTAGAAGGAAAATATCTTCATTTTGCATCCCATAATGAACCAATGGATTTGAGTGTTGTGCATACATCACAAACATGCGACTTAGGATGAGATGCCAGAGCTCTTTGTGTCCTAACGGGCCTCCACGTGTTAATTCCACCCTCCCTCTTTCCGTGGGGCCACCTCCCGTAGCTCATCTTGCCAAATCATGTCACAACCACACTGGCCTTGGGTAGGCACGGGGAGCCCTGGCATTTCCCTCCATCTGATCGGCATGCTCCATCCTCCTCAGGCCCCTGGTTCTTCCTCAGATACCCTCCCAGGGGTCTCAGAGTCCAACTCAGGTCAGAATGTTTGGGTCCCTCGTCTTTAGCACCACTGCTGACGTGTCCGAGCCCACTGGGTTCTATGTTTCTGTGTAAAACTTGGGAGCTCCATCAAGCCTTTATATGCACAAACCACAGCTCTTAGCACTCCACACTCTTGTTCCGTATCACAGTCAGGAGCCCCGTTGACACTTTGCTATGCCAGGCAGCAGATCCCAACAGTCTGGGAATCCCACCTTCTCCAATATCTCGCGTCTCCATTACCAATACAGAACGTATCCCAAGTGTTCCTGTCCCTGCATTAGTCTATTTCAAGCTTTTTCTTTCCTCACCACTTCTGGTTGCTGATTCTAATCACCGGTGTCACATACCAGGCATCAGAAGGTGTGTGTGTGTGTGTGTGTGTGTGTGTGTGTGTGTGTGTGAGAGAGAGAGAGAATGGTGATAGAGCTTTCCCTTCTTAGGGAGTCACAATGACCGCAGCCATCTAAGGGGATCCTGGAATGGCAGGGTCTTTGGAACCCACGGCTTCATTCAGTTATGCATGCGTTTACTCCTTCATCTCTCCACCCAACTCTATTATTACCTAGCGTCCATCACACACACAATGAGATGAACGGATCTTGCCCACTGAGAATGTGCAGTTTCGTGGAGGAGAGAGACTTGCAAAATAAACGTAGAGCTGCGTGGCAGGTGCTAAATATAGTTAGGAAAACACATAGACGTGCAGATCGCAGGAAGTCAGTAACTGAATAAACAGATCGCAGGTCAGGGGAGTCTTGCCCAAGGAGTGAGATTTGAGGTCATGGTGGAACCCTGAGTCTGTGCAGCCTGCTGGAGGTCACTGATAAGGGGCAGCAAGGAAACACCCTGAGCAAAGGTTTGGACGCAACCAAGAGAAGCAAGTGTCAGGTCAATTGCAGGTGGTTTAATGTGACACAGACAGTGGGGGGGTTGTGGGGGGTTACACAAGACATAGGACTTGGTTCAGAGCTGGGCCCCCTCCAAAGGCTGTGTCAGGATAAGGAGTCTGAATTTTCTTCCTTCAACCTGTCCTGTCCTGTCCTGTACTCCTTGGGAACGTGGCTGGTCCAAACGGAGATGAACCACAGTGTAAAATACACACTGGATTTTGAAGATTAAAAAGAAAGAGTTTAAACCATCTTATAACTAATTTTATATTGATTGCATGTTGAAATGACAGTATCTGGGATATATTGGGGTAAATCTGATTTCACTTGTTTCCTTTTAAAATAAATGTAGCCAGGAGGAAATTGGAAATGACAGAAATGGCTTGCGTACGTGCCGTTGAGAGCGGGAGACAATCCAAGGTTAGAGAGAAGGAGTGCAGGCAAGGCTGGATCTGGGAATAATGAGGGGATTGGACTAGGGAGAAGGCCAGGCCTGGTGACTGATGAAGAAGTAATGATACTTCTATTTCGTTGAGCGCCCATTATAGTTAAGCCCAGGTAAGCACTTTATATGAATTTATGGGTGCGATTATTATAGTCTTTATATACAACATTGGAAATGCTGGCCTAGAATTCAACTGACCCTGCCAAGGCTGCCCGGAGCTAAGACCCACACTCTGCCTGGCCCGAGGCCTGAGGCAGGGTCTGGCCCGCAGGAATCTGGTGGGGCGGGGGCATTAAGGTGATGGAGGAGCCCGGTACAACGCTGGTTCTCTGGGTCTATTGTCATAGCACGGAATCCCGGAATGATGAAGGATGGACGCAGAAGGGCAGGTTACAGGCAGAGACGGGTCCTTTGGGACCACCTGCCTGGCCTTTAACAACATGAGCCTGCCCTAGCTGGTTGGCTCAGTGGTTGGAGGTGGTCCCATACACCAAAAGGTTGTGGGCTGGATTCAGGTCAGAGCACATACCTAGGTTGTGGGTTATCTAGGTTGAGGGTGTGATCCCTGGTCAGGATGCGTACGGGAGGCAACCGATCCATGTTTCTCTCTCTGTCTCCCTTCCTTCCTCTCTAAAAATCAATAAAAATGTAGTCTAGCTGCATCTCTCTCTATGTAGCATGCCCACACCTTTCCCCATCCCCTTTTTCACACCCTTTTCCCCCAGAGCATGCCCTCCCTCTCTCTCTCTCTCTCTCTCTCTCTCTCTCTCTCTCCCCTGAAGTCCAAGGGCCCTTCTTTTGCTATAACTTGTTTTTGAGCCCATTGTTTCTACAACTCACTTCTACCTCTGTGACTTTCTAAATAAACTGTCTCTTGCATAAAAAAAAAACACCCCCCAAAACCAAAAACATGAGCCTGGAGTCTCCTCTTCAGGAACAAAGGCCTGATGCAGAAAGAACACTGTGCATTTGAGGAAGTGAGAGTTCAAAGGGCACCTGAAATAGGCTATGAGCTGAGGCCATTGTTTTACAAAAGAGACTCAGGCACCTGTGCCTGCCTTTCTGGGGCATGCCCTGCCCCCGGGTCATTTTAGCCATGATAAGTGGGCGTTCTCAGCCAAGTCTGGGGGCACAGAGGAGATGGTGTGCCTGGCACCTCTCTCTGCATAGGATGTGACCCACCACCCAGGGGCTCAGGGTGCTGCGCTGTGGGTCAGGGTTGCAGGAACTCACCTGTTCCCTCGTCCCCCAACAAGCTAATTGGGGAGCCCACGCCCCTCCTGCCTCCAGGTCCTTTGGTGGGTCCAGAGGTTTAGCATCCCTGGGACCGTCAGGCAGGAGGATTTGAGGGTGACCTCGATCACCACACCAAGCATGGCTTGTTTAAAACCTAGAGGCAGGAACTGGGGTGCTTCTCTGGATCAGAGGTTGGCAAACTGTGGCCCAAGTGCCGTATCCGGCCCAGCCCGTCTGCTTCTGTGAATGAAGCTGAACAGGAAAGGCCACGCGCACTTGTTGACATATTGCCTGTGGCTGCTTTCGTGCTATCAGGACAGAATCAGTAGCTGAGAGAATGTATAGTCATTGGCCTGGAAACCCAGTTATTTACTACCTGGCCCTTCACAGAAAATAGAATCGCCAGGCCTGCTGTTCTCCTGCACAGAAGAGTACATGCATTTCTCTCACCCTGGCCAGTGGTTCGCAACTGCAGGGGTTTTGCCACCCTGGGGACATCTGGCAACGCCTGGAGACACTTTCGTTGTCAGAACCAGGGGCGTGAAGGCGCAGGGACTGGCATTTAGTGGGCAGAGGCCAGGGATGCTGCTCAACTTCCTACAGTGCACAGGGCGGCCTGGCCCCAATGCCAATAGCCATGTCTCTAGACCTATCACTCAGCATCCACTCTCCCCAAAGGCCCAATAAAGGCCTCTCTGAGCTGGCTTACTCTGTAACTTCTGCAAATAACCAGGTGACAGCAGAGGGTCCTGTCCTTGGCCAGAGAGTCCCCCCAAAGGTGCTATGTCAGCCCCCTGCCCCCATAACCCACAGGAGTCCGTCTCTTGGTACCTTCGTTGGTTCTTGGGTGCGTCCCACCCATTTGACCTTACACAGAGCCGCTGGGGCCACCTTAGTATAATTCAGCACACCGGTCAGACCACACAAGTTCCCAAGACACAAGCAGCTTTAATCCCCCAATCCAGCCTCCAACGGGGGCCCAGCTGGACAAGGAGCGACTCCTTCGCTCTGCACAACCCACGGCCCACCCTCCTCCTCGCCCGCTCTGTGGCGATGCGCGCCCTTCTGGCCTCAGTTCACGGTAAGTGTGTCTGGGGTGCCTGGGACACTGAAGCAGCAGGCGCCTTTTCTTCCTCGTCCTCCGTCTCCATCTTATCCCTCTCCAAGCTCTGGGTGCCCACAGCACAGTAGTACATAGCCTCATCCTCAGGCTGCAGCCCAGAGATGCTCAAATACCCCGTGTTCTCGGCCACATCTTTGGATCCGGAGAAGCGTGGAGGGACCTTGGGGCCCTGTCTCTTGTCTGAATGGGAGAAATATCTCAGCAAGAATCTGGGAGGGTGTCCGGGCCTCTGCTGGTACCAGTAGATGCTATAAATGCTGACATCATGGTCCTTGCTCAACGTGCAGGCCAGACGGATGGTGGTTCCGAGGGGCGAGGACACAGAAGGTGGCTGATCCAGCATGGGCTGAGGACCACAACCTGGGGACACAGAAGGACATGGACACCCGGGGCAGGGCAGGGCAGGGCAGGGCCAGGGGAGGGGCCAGCAGCTGCGAGCTCTGGGGAGTTCTCACCTGTGAGGTAGGCGAGGAGAGCCAGCAGGACAGGAGCCCAGGACATGTTGCAGACGTGCCGAGCTCTGCCTCCTGAACTGTGCAGCCGCCGCTCCTGGGGCTCTCTGGGGCTCTCTGGGGTCTGGGCAGCCTCCTCCTCCTCCACCCTCCCAGGGGTGGGGCCATTGCACACCCAGTTCCAGCCACCGTCATCCCAAACTTTCTTGGGGTTGCAGCATCAGTTAGGGGAATGGTCCCATGGTGGCCTTTGTGGCTCTGGCCTTGTCCTCATAGAAGCATTCAGGGAGGAAACACCTGCTGGAAGCTCATACCCCAGTGCCCAGGAGGCCAGCCCGCAAGCTTGCGTCCCTGAGGGAGAGCGACCTCAACGTCCCCTTGGGAAAGCCGAGCCCCGCAGAAACAAGATTCGTGTCCAAATTTACATGCCTGGTGAACTGGGAAGAGGACGCATCCTGAAGGTGGTGAAACACCTGCTCTGAGCAACAGGAAATGTTGGGCCCTGATGGTGAGTGAGACACTGTTCCCTCCCACACTCCTAGCACTTGCTACCCACAATCCTAGAGCAGCTCTCCCCCTCACCACGGTCCAACCCAGGCCCTACCCCAGCCCTGCTGACCGCTCCTCTCCACCACAGCCAGCCTGCGGGTCCACAGGAGGGCTGACCCGCCGTTCCCTGGGAGGCCTGTGTAGGGGGCTCAGCCGCAGGGCTCTGGGGGCAGAGAGCACTGGCGCGCTGAGAACACGCTTGAGACCCTCAGGTTTCCTCCTGCTACGCAGAACGAACTCCTGAGCTGGATTAAATGAGCGGTGGGGTTCTGGCTTTGCTTCTCTGCCAACGGGTTGCACCACTTAGAGCCAACCTAAGCCATGGCCGCTAGATACACCTGGGGGCTGTGTGGAGAACAGACCTTAGGGTGGCAGGGTGAAGACCAGGGGGATCAGTGTGGTGGCAGCCGAGGCAGAGGGAATTGATTGGATCTCAGATATATTTTTAAGGCAGTGACGGATAACGAACAAGCGAGAGAAGGGGGAATCCAGAATGCTTCCACGGCATAGGTTTTGAGCAACAGGGAAGATGGAGTTGCAGTTTTGGAGACAGAGAGCCTGCCAAGGAGGGGGTTCCGAATCAGAATTTCTGTTTTGAAAGGGAAATCTCATGTGACTCTTAATTTTGGGCATTTCTCAACCTTAGTTTGGCTATTGAACTTTTTTATCTTCTAGATCAGTGTGACCCAACCATAAAATTCTTTTCACTGCTACTTCATAACTGTAATGTTGCTACTATTATGAATCATCATGTAAATATCTGAGATGCAGGATGGTCTTAGGCGACCCCGGTGAAAGGGTCGTTCCATCGCCAAAGGGGTCGCGACCCACAGGTTGAGAACCACTGTTCTAGATCATCTTTCAGGGCTAGTATTCCAATAAAAGCAAGTTGGGAAAGTGTCTACAGGGCCCAAAGTAAATGTGTATATGCTATTGTTCAAAATATAATTAAAATATGGTCTGGCAAGTTATTTTAATTTTTACATAACCCTAGTGCTCTTACACAAAAAATTACTTTTTGATAGATCCTCCCTCCCCCCAACTGGTGGGCGGGGTATGACGTAACCTGCAGCCCAGAAATACCTGAGTGACTAACCAGGTACCTTATATGGACTATACACTGGACCACCAATCCACACCTGCCAAATGCCCTAAGCCCTTGTCCTTTATGGACAACGCAGTAAGCCACCAATCAGTGTGCGCCGAGTACACTAAGCCCCCCGCCCCTTCCCATTCAGCCCCTCAAAAGGCATGCTCACCCCAGCACGTGCTGCTGTCCTCCCCTTGTGAGGCAGGTGCTTCTCCTCTAATAAAGCCTGTAATCCTGGTTTTAGGCCTCCGTCTGAGCTTTCACTTTTCTTTTCCAATTCATCTTCCAGATATATTTTACACAGTTCATTCATTCATTCCACAAATGTTTATAGTACTGAAGGAAGCCTGCTATACACACGTGTCGCTTTCATTATTGTAATTATTAACAGCATGCATGTTTCCTTGCTTATCATCCAGTTTGTTCATCATTATTGTAATGATTATTGTCATTATTGCTTCCCCACGGCGGGAAAGAATGCGGACCGCCAGGGGATCTGCGTTGTCCAGGACCGCCCCCCAACCCCCCCACCCCCTCCCGGAACGCACAGAGCACGGAACCCAGGGAGGGAGACGTGCGGGTGCCGGAGGGCAGACGCACGGGCGCCAGCAGCCGCCGGA
>NW_006294609.1:1712779-1719877 GCF_000327345.1 Myotis davidii | reverse complement strand
CCGGCCGGGCACCGAGGGGTCCCGGCACCGCGGCTGGGGGTAGCGTCCCGGGCCGGACTCTTGGGGTTCTCCCCGCCGCTTCCCTGGAGGGGTGGACCCCCTACCCCAGGGCTTGCCGTGGGGGTCCCGGGAGGTGGCGATGGGCCAGCGTTTAGCCTGGTGCCTGGAGGAGCAGGCGCTGCGGTTCATTATCTTCTTCGTGGAACCCCCCTGCGGTTCCTTAGCTTGGGCCTGCCGTGCAGCGGTCGGGCCCGGGTCGGGCCCGGGTCGGCTGGGCTCCACTCAAAGGCAGGTTCTACCCCGAACCACCTGGCGCCCCCCCCCGCACCCTCAGTCTTGAGGGCGCCGGTGGTCCCCGGAGTCGCTCACCGGATGCAGGAGAGCACCCGAACTCGAACACATTCACTAGAATCCGGTGCGAAGGAAGGCAGTGGCCTCATCTTCCCTTTTTATCGCTCCGCCTTTGGGGACAGCGCGTGGGAAGTCAGGCCGATGTGGACGCATGGCCAGCGAGCCCCGGGCTTCCGAGAGCCTTTGCACAGGTCAGCGGACACCAGCCTCAACCGCAGTGTCCTCGTCGTCGTTTAAAGAAATGACACCGTCAGCCTCGTAGAGTCGCTGGCAAGAGTAAATCAAGCGTGTGTAGCAATCGTGTGCCTGGTGCAGAGAAGGAGCGTAGGACATGGTTGTTCCTGTCCCTCTGTTTCTGACTCCATCGGTATTAGGTGAGGTTGCCAAGGTGGGAAGTCCTAGGGCTCTGACCGCTGTTCAGACCACGGCTAGGCCTTCGCTCCCAAGCTGCGTCCAGGCGTCTGTAAGACGCTGAGAGGAAAAGACTTTCTCTAACACGGTGTCTCCCAGGGGGCACCTGCCATTGTGGGATTGCTGGTGACAGTTGACGGGGTAATAACAGGCTAGCCTGCTACTCCCTTGTGCTGTCAGCCCTTCTAATTACAGCTGCAAGTTGGAGGGTTTGCTGTCAGCACCCCCTGAGCACTTGCTAATCTCCCTTTTTAAAATAAAAGGAGGAGCATCAGGCTCAGAGCTCTGGCAGGCAACAAATTAAACTTGATATACCAGCCGTAGGTTACTGGGAAAAACCTAGTTCTGGCCATTGATTGCAGCCGTTAGTTCCTGTGGGGCTATAAAATTTCCCTTTTTTTGTAGATATTTAAACTTTTTTTAAAAAAAAGCAAAACTTAAGTGAATAATAATGTTTTGCCAGTAAGGCAAAAGCGTTAGGACGGTAGCCCTAGCTGGTTGGGCCCAGTGGATAGAGCATCGGCCTGTGGACTGGAGGGTCCTGGGTTCGATTCCAGTCAGGGGCACAAGCACGGGTTGTGGGCTCAATCCCTGGTAGGGGGTGTGCAGGAGGCAGCCGACTAATGATTCTCTCTCATCATTGATGTTTCTATCTCTCTATCCCTTCCTCTCTGAATTAAATTTAAAAATATATTTTTTTAAAAAGAATTAGGATGGTATGTAAATGAAGTTTGCAAAGCATTGCTTTGAGCTCTGTTCTAATTGACTTCCGTTTTGAAATTGGGGATGTGCCTTAATGGAAAAATAGGGAAGCCCTACGATTAATCACAGAAAATTAATCACAGTTGCGACTGTTGAAATCTTTTAAGAGTTGGAAGGAACCTGATGTAGTCTTTAAAAATGTTCCCATGCCCTAACCGGTTTGGCTCAGTGGATAGAGCGTCAGGGAACTGAAGGGTCCCAGATTCGATTCCAGTCAAGGGCATGTACCTTGGTTGCGGGCACATCTCTAGTAGAGGATGTGCAGGAGGCAGCTAGTCGATGTTTTTTTCTCTCTCTCATGGATGTTTCTAATTCTATCCTTCTCCCTTCCTCTCTGTAAAAAAATCAATAAAATATATTTTAAAAAAATAAAAATAAAAAATGTTCCCAGCTGCAAGTAAGGAAGCATGAGTTTCACCCCATCTCAACCAACTTCCTTGGTTATCTTTAGAAAATCCTTTCTCTGAGTGTTAGTTTGTTCTTCCTACTTGAGATGACTTTACCAGATCATCACCAATGCCCTTTCCCTAGGACTTCACATTCCTAATAAAACAGTGATGCTCAGAACATTACAAAGTGCTTATTCAGTATTGAGGTATAAACTGTTGAATTAGAATATGTGTTTCTTTAGAGCAGGAGTGGGGAACCATTTTTCTGCAAAGGGGCATTTGGATTTTTATAACATCATTTGTGGGCCATACAAATGATCAACTTAAAAACTAGCCTGCTATATTTGGTCAAACATATAATTAACTCACCCCTAATGCCTTACTTAGCAGGGCCGGACCAAATGATTTCGAGGGCTTTATACAGCCCATGGGCTGGACGTTCCCCACCCCTGCTTGGAGCCAGAGCTGCTGAAGATTGGCACATGTCAGAAATGGATTAGCAATTGCACAGTCTTGACTGGAGTTTGCTTTTTTTTTTTTTTTTTTTAAATCCTCACTCGAGGATATTTTTCCATTGATTTGAGAGAGAGTGGAAGAGAGAGGGAAAGACAGAGAGCAGCATTGATGTGAGAGAAACACATCAATTGGTTGCCTCCTGCATGTGCCCTGACCAGAGCCTGGGCTGGGGAGGAGCCTGCAACCGAGGTACATGCCCTTGACCTGAATTAAACCCAGGATGCTTTGGTCAGCAGGCCCACGCTTTAGCCACTGAGCCAAATCAGCTAGAGCTGGGCTTTGCTTTTTTCAAATATATTTTTACTTGTGGCCCAGTGCACGAATTCGTGCACATTGAAAGAAAATTAATTAGAAGAAATATTTTAATATCGCTATTCACCCTTTCTCTATTATAGAAGTGTCAACCAAATTCACGATTGACAATGACAGATCAAAACATACCTGTGCGATTGGTGCCAGTGAGAACTTTATAGGTTTTGCACATGCACGAGTCAACTTGGCCTTTTATAGAACAAACGTGCTTAATTAGACCTGCTTTCTGATTTAGCTAAACTTTTTCCAGCCCAGTGAAGCACCCCAACTTCTCTTTCAGGTACTTGTCAGCAACACAGCAGTAAATATCAACACAAAGCAGATTATTATTGTAGCTCACGCAGGGAGAACAAAGGGTAAAATATTTAACGGCAGCCGTGTTTGACTATATTCTGTGCAGTGAGAAAACCTGAAGTCATTTTCAAGGTCCACCATTTCTTAATTCTTTTCAGTCGGGTCAAGATTCTAAGCTTTCTAAATCTCTGTTTTCTGGCTAATGGAAAAAAAATAGGATTCCACCGAGTCTCCTCTCTACCTACTCCAGGACTTCTGTGAGCATCAAATGAGAGGAGGCACGGAAAACGCTTCACAGACATTTGATTACAGTGTCAATTGTTTCTACCTGGGTATAAAGCAAGTGTTCCTGGGCTGAAGAAACCGCAAGGAGGCTAGTCGTTGCTAGGGAGAGGAAGCTGGGCGTTGCTACATGATGATGTCATTACCCAGTCGGAGGGAAGGACACTTAGCATATTAGACTTTTATATAAATTGATTTCAGAGAGGAAGAGAGAGAGATAAATATCAATGATGAGAGAGAATCATTGATCGGCTGCCTCCTGCACACTTCCTACTGGGGATCCAGCCCCAAACCAGGCCATGTGCCTTGACCAGGAATCGAACTGTGACCTCCTGGTTCATAGGTCGACACTCAACCACTGAGCCACACCAGCTGGGTGCTTTTTTTGTTTTTTTATTTTTAAATGAGTTTCCTTGTTAGCAAGTGGTATAGGTTCCATTGGAAGCATTGCTATTTTCTGTGTCTTTTCTTCTCTTCAGGAGTCAGCATCGACAGTAGTGTTGGGCTGCGGAACTTCATCGCCATTTCCCTGAAACTGGCGCCAGCTTGAAGACAAGATGAAGACCGTGCTCATGGTTGCAGAAAAGCCATCTTTGGCCCAGTCCATTGCCAAGATCCTCTCTCGAGGTAGGGAAGGCCAGCCCTGGTGTCTCTGGCTTAGCTCTGTAAGCGTGGTCATTCCCATTTTACACGTCACTTCTTTCCTTTTCCAATGTGTGACTCCAGCCCACTGGAGTAGACTCGGGTCAGGACAGCGGGCATTCACGAAGCACCTCGTGTTGGTCACTGTGGGATGCATTTACTGCCGCAGCCAGCATGAGCCAAAGGTGGGGCTCCCAGAAGGTTCAGGCACTATTCACAGCGTAGCAGCAGGTGCAGACAGGCCACTGGGAGAGGGCTGTGCTGGCCAGGTTGTTGGTCACAAGCCGCAGGAACCAGCCCTGGTAACTTACACCGAAAGGGAATTTACTGGAAGGAGGAAGACGTAGCCAGAACCGCACCCTGGTCTAAGTCTGATAAGGTCCTGCCACAGGCATCATCACCAGAGACCCTTGCTACTCCTCTTGACCCCTGACTGCTGCAGCTCAGCCCAGAGCCTCCTGCCACTCCAGAGCAGCCACTAGCTGAACAGCCACGGCCCTCCCAAGACAGCAGGGCACTGGGAAACGGCGCATCTGCCCTCACCCCCACTCTGGCCACTGAGGTGATGGGTGCTGCTTCCCCTTCTGTCTCTGAATCCCCTCCAAAGAGGAGGGGTATTTGGATGCTGGGGACCCAGAAATGGCACCCGTCCACCCCGACCTCCCCTTGCTCCCAAGGCTGAAGGAGGAAGAGACCCTGAGACACTGGGCTAAGAAGTCCTGGTCTGAAGAGGGTGGACCCCAGAGCAGTGCTTGGTCCCAGAGGCTGAGAAAGTGCGGCCGGGGGGCCATCAGGGGGAGCGTGAGACGACACTGTGGGATTCACTAACTAGGATTTAGCACAGTTGAGAGAAACGAGGCAGAAATCAAATCAAAGTGAACACAGAAATGCAGAGAAAGCCGCGAGGGTCTGCTCTTGAGAGTTCAGAGTGTGCTCCCGGCCCCCAACCCCCCGGGGCTCTGTGTGGTGGGCGCTCTGTGCTGGTTGGTTACCAGTAGTGTTTTCCCGTGACCCGTGAGAGCTCAGCACCTAGTTCCCCGCAGCGGCCCGAGGACTGTTGTCACTGACCATTCTGGGGAGGGGGCTGGTCCTCCGAGAGGCAGCTCATGGAGCAGCCATCACTGTGCTTCTCTGCAGGGAACATGTCCTCACACAAAGGGCTCAATGGCACATGCTCAGTGCACGAGTACACAGGGACCTTTGCCGGCCAGCCAGTCCGCTTCAAGATGACGTCCGTCTGTGGTCATGTGATGACCCTGGATTTCCTGGGTGAGTCCCCCACCCTCCGTCCTACTGAGAGAAGCCCTGCATGGTGCTTCCCAGGGTCCAGTTGGAACCAGGGGAGGCCTCCAGGCACAGAGTCCAGAACCCATGAGTCCTGATGTCAGCAGGTTGTGATATGACCTGGGGTCTCTGGGTGAGGCACCCAGAACTCAGGTTTTGGAGGTCAACACCCGTGGATTCCCATTCCAGTGGCCCTTAGTCACTGCCTGCGCTGTGCACCCTCCTGTGCAGACTGGAGCCGGTGCTCACTTGGGGGGCCTGTCCTGAACAGTCCTTGGGCGGGGGCTGCTGTTCCTGGTGAGTGTCGCTGCCGTCCAGCGGTCAGTGGGTGGCTGTTGTCTTCCTCCTTGTTGTTATCCATCATTTTGGAATGGCTGGCATTAGTGTCACCCTGGGGCGAGGTGCCGGGCCGTGCTCTTAACCACACTCTGCTGGCTCACAGGCTGGGACTGGGGCAGTGACCGGGCCTCCATGAGTTTCTGCCCCTCGTGTGTGAAATGAGTCTTACGACAGGGCCCTCCACGCCCAGGACTGTCCGTGGACTGAATGTGACAGTGACTGTAGAGTGCTTAGAGCAGGGCCGGGCACATAGCAAAGCTCAGTACTTCTTGCTGCTCAGTGACAACAGTGGCATCGATTCATTCGTGTGGCTGAGCACTCAGACCCTGAGTTTGACCACCAGCCTGCAGGTGGGGAGCTGGGATTTGAACTTGGCTGTGTCTGACCCAGTCTCCCAGGCTGCAGGGAACGGGGCCTATAAGAAATCCCGAGTGCTGACCGTGGGAGCGCCACGCCCTGCACCGTGACGTAGGTGGATGTGTCCCACACGAGGCCCAAAGAGATTGATTCTCCCCCGGCGTCCGCTGAGCCCATCGTGTGCTTGGTCAATGCTGAGCGTGGGGAGAGGCCACGGAATCCAGGCTGGGAGAGAAGACGAGGCATGTGTGGTGGTTCAGGGCTCTGGCAGCGAGCCGGCCCGGGAGTGGTGCCTCTAGCAGAGGGACCGTCTGGAAGCCAGGCTAGAGCAGCGGCCCTGCCCCGTGGGGCTCCGGTGGTGGCCGAGGTGTGGTGTCAGCTCAGCAGCCGGGAGGAGGAAGGCCGGGCAGATCCTTTCTCGCCCTCCCCTCCCTGTGGGTGAGACGAGACCCATTGTGGCGACCACGGAGGCCAAGCTCGGCCGCGTGGTTCAGATGTCGTTGTGCCTGTGGCTGACAGGAAAGTACAACAAGTGGGACAAGGTGGACCCCGCAGAGCTGTTCAGCCAGGCCCCGACGGAGAAGAAGGAGGCCAACCCCAAGCTGAACATGGTGAAGTTCCTGCAGGTGTGTGGGCAGCGGGCACAGGCGGGCGGGCGCAGGCAGGCAGGTTTTTTTAGCCCTGGGGCAGGCCTCACACCTTTTCTGTAAGCGGCCCCAGCTGGTCCAGGAGGCACCTTTCAGTCTTGCCCCCCCCCACCCCACCCCCGAACCCTCCACTACACTGTCAGCCACTGGAATTTTAAAAAAAGAAGTTTGGTGGTGGTGGTGGTTTTTCTAATTTTAAAACAAATGCATATAGGTTATGGAAAATTAGAATATATAAATAAGTATAAAGAAGGAAAATTATTTATAATCACACTAGCCAAGACAACCATTATTGACATTTAGGGTTATTTCATTTCTGTCCTTTTTCTGTGCAATTTTCGGGTTAAGATCATATTGCATTTTTAACATTTTTTTGTCCACAAAACAGTAGTTCTGAACTAAATTCTTTTCTGACTGGCCAAGCCAGTCTGACTAGTTCTTCTGCTTAGCCTGGGCCCCTGCTCTGGGCACCAGGCCTCCTACACAGCTGGGGGGGGGGGGGCCACAGGCGT
>NW_006294609.1:1696731-1712683 GCF_000327345.1 Myotis davidii | reverse complement strand
CCTGTGCTTTGTGGCAGGTGGAGGGCAAAGGCTGCGACTACATCGTGCTATGGCTGGACTGCGACAAGGAAGGGGAGAACATCTGCTTCGAGGTGAGGGTGACCCCACTGTGGCCTCACTTTTGGCCTTCTGCCATCTGCCCCAATCCATTCCTGAGCCCAGAATAGCTACAGTGGCTTAAAAATGCCTGTTGTGCTCCTTTATGTTGAAAATTATCTAGACACACATTGTGTGAGCAGCAGGAAAAGGGCAGCTTTCCTAGGTGGATCTGAGTTTCAGAATGGGGCTGTCTCAAGGAGAGAGTTGGTTTCAGCATGTTGGGCCCCTCGGCACCTTTCGGGGACCTTAGTTCAGTGCTGGTTGCCACCTGGCGATCCTCTTCCTTTCCCATGCCCCGTTCTTCTCATCGCCCGCCTCAGGCAGAATGCTCTGCCCTGGCCATGGTGCCCTCGCACTGGGTGTACCTATAGGGTCACCTTGTGCCCCTCAGGCTGTGACTCTATAGGTTGCCCTTCTGTCTCTGCACCCAGGGCCTGGCATGCCTCAGGGCTCAGGAAGTGCTTCCAGCACAACAGGGGCACTCGGGACTCCCCGCATTCTAGCACAGAAGGGGCATCCCTTCCGATACCCGCTCCTGCTCCTCCCCTGCTGGCTTGCTCCTCCCGGGGGATCTTTGCGGCTGGGGGTAAAGAATGGTGGCAGCTCATGGGGCTTTCTCCCTTCAGAGTCGAAGCCACCTCTTCCCTGTAAAGAAGCTGCATGCCAGGCTCCAGCATGACTCCCCTCCCACTGCACGGCCTTCTTAGTGAGTCTCGACTCCAGGACCCCTGCTGTGCCTGACCCCCGAGCCCCCCACGTCCCCCACAGAGGGGGTCATCAGGGCCTCCCCACTCCTGCCCGTTGCCTTTTCCTCTTCATCCAGTCTCTTCGAAGTCCCACCCTCCCCTCCTCGCACTCCCTCCTCTAGAAGGAGGGGAAATGGTCACGTGGGGTGATTTGGCAACTCTCGTTCCCTGTGTCCTTGGCAATAGCATCTCTTGGTTTGGTGAGGATGGAAGCAGGAGATAAGAGAGAGGGCGGCAGCTTGCAGGATGGTAATAAGAAGGGGGTGTTTGAATAAATTTGTGGACAAAAGGAAGGAAGCCATGTGGCAGGAGTATGGAGAGACGGAGGCTTCTGGAAGGGAAGAGAGACAGAGGAGGGTCTGGCTAGAGTGAAGAGGGGATCGCACGCATGGCTGGGAGGCTCAGTCCTGGAGAGGAGTTGGGCCCACAGGTGGCGGGTAGAGCAGGAGGTGGAGACCTGGGGAGTTGGCCGGGGTCACAGCCAGCCTCCTCCCCCAGGTCTTGGATGCCGTGCTACCCGTCATGAATCCGGGCCGTGGTGGTGAGAAGACAGTGTTCCGGGCCAGGTTCAGCTCCATCACGGACACAGACATCTGCAGTGCCATGGCCCGCCTGGGCGAGCCTGACCACAATGAGGCACTCTCCGTGGATGCCCGGCAGGAGCTAGACCTGCGCATTGGCTGTGCCTTCACCAGGTGCCGGCTGCCCTCCTGTTGGCCAGAGCCTCACCCTTGCTGGTCCCCATCCTTGGTTCCTGGGCCTCATCAGCCACCCCAATGGTCAACATTTCAAAAACCCTAAAGACAACTGTCTAAATAGACCACCGCGTGAAAAGCAGTGTCTTGGGCAGAGGGGGAAGGGGGTGGAATGTGATAGAAGGGCTTCCTGGCCTGGCATGGTCAGAATGTCTGCTCTTCTTTCCCGCCTTCTCTGTTACGTGTGCACACACACCTCCTGGCCCCCTCTGAGCATGTCCTCTGACCCTGTCTCCTGAGCCGGGAGCAGCCAGCCACCTCGGCCCCCTCCCTGCACCACCAACTAACCCATCCCAGACTCCCACAGGTTATGATGGTTTCTGAGCAAACGCATGACTGAAATACCTTTCTCTCCCCACCCCTCCTTGTAGGTTTCAAACTAAGTACTTCCAGGGGAAATATGGCGATTTGGACAGCTCTCTCATCTCCTTCGGGCCATGTCAGACCCCTACCCTGGGATTCTGCGTGGAGAGGCATGACAAAATCCAGTCCTTCAAACCAGAGACCTACTGGGTGCTGCAGGCCAAGGTTCTCTTTCACTCTCTGTTCCCGCTGGGTCTTTGCAGGTTTGGGTGTGGATTCTGAGAGTCCCCTTCATCCTCACTGTCATCATCAAAGTCCCACAGGCCCCTGAGGTCGAGGGCACTGCCCTTTTACCCTGTGGATAGCAGTACAAGGGAGGGAGGCCAGAGAGGGGTCTGCGGGTGCCGAGGGAAGGGGCCTCAGCGTCCATGGAGAGGCAGGGTAAGGCTCGGCCTGGATGCACTGAATTTCAGTGATTGGAATGGACTCAGCTTTGGTGGTGTGGGGCGAGGTCATCCCTTGGGGCCATCAGCTGCCACAGTCATATCCAAGGATTGACTTTCAGACTTTTAAGGTTTTGGAACCCCTTCTCCAAATAAAACTCCATTGAAGCTTCTTGTAAGATTTAAATTTTTTTTAAATTGATTTCATAGAGGAAGGGAGAGGAAGGGAGAGATAGAAATGTCCATGATGAGAGAGTATCATTGATTGGCGGCCTCCTACATGCTCTACTCTGGGGATTGAGCTTGCAACCCAGGCATATGCTCTGACCGGGAATCAAACTGGTGACCTCTTGGTTCCTGGGTTGATGCTCAACTGCTGAGCCACACCCTGCTGGTTGCTTCTTGTAAGATTTAGAACATAATGCAGAGCTGCTCCTGTTGACATGGAGCAGGAGCCCCAGGGGGAGGCCACACCTGGTGCTGGCCAGGCATGAGGACATGGGCAGGGAGGGTGTGAGAGGTGGAGGCTCGGACACTCCTTAAGGACACACCAGCCTCGGCTTTGTGCTCTCCTCGTGAGACCGTCTGCCTGATTTCAGGGAGGCCAGCGGTCAGAGCAGCTTTCACTGGGGAGGGCTGCGTATCTGCATAGGTACGGCTGTGAGACTTTATTTTTTTTATTGACTTTTAGAGAGAGGGAGGGAAACGGGGAGAAAGAGAGAAACATCAATGCGAGGGCAAACCATCAATCCACGGCCTCTTGCACGCCCCCTACCAGGGATCCAGCCCTGACTGGAATTGAACTGGCAACCTCTCGGTGCCTGCGATGAGCCCAGCCAGCTGAGCAGTGCGGGCCAGGGCATGGCTGTGGGACTGTAGAGCCAGGCAAGGACCAGCTTCATCTGCCCCAGGACTCTTCTCTGGCAGCAGATTCACCTGGATACTTCCCTGTGTCCTGTCCTTCCTGCAGGTTAACGTTGATAAAGACAGATCTCTCCTCTTGGACTGGGACCGAGTGCGAGTGTTTGACCGGGAGATCGCGCAGATGTTTTTAAACATGACCAAGCTGGAGAAGGAAGCCCAGGTGGGCCTGCTCCACTCACAGCTGCCACCTTTGCCTGGGTCGGGGTAGGAGCGGGACACCTCTGGCTGAAGAAATAGCTTGTGACCTAGGTCACGTCTTTCTCCCCCTTTCTGAAACAGACATCGTTTGGAAAGAGCAGTTACGCGTACACTCCCACTAGAATCGTTCTGCCCACGGCAGTAACGGCAGCGTGCTGCCTATCTGCTCCGTACTGTGCACTGCCCCACTCCCGTGACCCGCCAGTCCCTTCTGCACTTCCCTTTCCACGTGACCCTGTGGCATCATCTCCTTTTGACAGGACTTAATTTCACACAGACGTCCCTTTTCTGTGACGTCTAAAGCTGACAACTCCAGAGCTCTGTGTGCATGGCCATGAACCTGCCTAAGGTCCAGCACAGACGGGTTTGAGATTCCCAGTGTCCGGTTCCATGGCCTTTGTGGGCTGTTTCTCTCTCAGGGTTTCATGACTAGAAGGACTTGCTGCTCAGCCGTTAGGAAGGGGTGATGCCACGTGGAAACGGGCTGGCTTCAGGGAGGTGGGGGCAGGCCCAAGGCATTGCAGCAAGTGCCATGCAGCTGTGACAGCCTCCAGAGCCACCGAGGGCCTCCTCTTGTCCTTCCGAGCCGTCCCTGGGTGCCCTTACCGCCCATGCAGTTGACTCCGGCTCCCAGAACTTCTAAAGCTGCTCCGTGCCTTTATCCTTGATCACGTTCCTACAGGCACCATTGCTGCTGTCGTAGGCTCTCAGCCTAGTGGTCCAGCTTTCACGGCTGCACATGCACAATCTAGCCTCAGCGATCACCCCACCTTGTCTGTCTGGAACCAGAGGGCCCTGCCCTGGCCAGGTCAACATGGAATTCAGGGATGAGCTGTCGGGGTTGTTTCTGCCATAGGCAAAGCAGAGCCATCACTTCTTTTTTTTTTTTAAATATATTTTATTGATTTTTTACAGAGAGGAAGGGAGAGAGACAGAGAGCTAGAAACATCGATGAGAGAGAAACATCGATCAGCTGCCTTCTGCACACTCCCCACTGGGGATGTGCCCGCAACCCAGGTACATGCCCCCTACCGGAATCGAACCCGGGCCCCTTCAGTCCGCAGGCCGACGCTCCATCCACTGAGCCAAACCGGCTTCGGCAGAATCATCACTTCTGACAACTGTTCAGTTTAGAGGTTGAAATTCACCAGAATTTTATTTAAACTGCATGGTGTTTACAAAAGTTACCAACATTTAAAAATTATGAGGTTTTTATATTAAAAGCCTGATTTCCAGCTTTTCTTGGCAAATCAGAAGATATAGCAATACGAGTAGGCCCTGATGGAGCACTCAGGCTCACTGAGGGGTAAGCAGCTGCCCCAAGACAACCTGGACCCGGGCCTCCCGCTCCCACTGCCACCCCCAGGACCGTGCTGATGCTGGCTCCCGTCTGATTTTGAATTTGCAGCCCCTTCTCTTGCCTCTTCCCCATTCCTCCCGTTTTTCTCTCTCCCTAGAAAATTCTTTAGAAAATTATCATCTCTTTTTTCCTTCTTTTTTTAAAAATATATTCTATTGATTTTTTTTACAGAGAGGAAGGGAGAGGGACAGAGCGTTAGAAACATCGATGAGAGAGAATCATCGGTCAGCTGCCTTCTGCACACCCCCCACTGGGGACATGCCCGCAACCAAGGCACATGCCCTTGACCGGAATCGAACCTGGGACCCTTCAGTCTGCAGGCCGATGCTCTATCCATTGAGCCAAACTGGCCAGGGCTCTTCTTTCCTTGTTGGGCCTGAATAAATTTTCAAGTCTTAAGTGCACTATAAGGAGTGAACTTGAGACCAAATGTATGAAACCAGGCCCTTTGCCCGTCCATCCTGATTCTGTTTTGTTGTCTTTCTCCTCCCCCGACCCCCACGTCACCGAATCCGTTCTGTTTTCTAGGTGGAAGCCACAAGCAAAAAGGAGAAGGCCAAGCAGAGGCCCCTGGCCCTGAACACCGTGGAGATGCTTCGTGTGGCTAGCTCTTCTCTGGGTATGAGGGGATTTCTCTGAAGCCCCAAAGACTTCTTGGAGCAGGCATGCAGCTGCCCCGTTCAACCCCAGGGTAGTACCTGGGGGCGTAGGACAGTGCCATCGTTCCTACCTCTGCCAGCATTTCCCCTTCTATGTTCACCTGTGTCAGTATGCACCCCCCCCCCCATGTGCTCACCTGTGCCAGCACCACCCCCTCCACATGCTCACCTGTGCCGGCGCCCTCTTTCCATTCAGTGTTACCCGAGGCTTAGAGGGAATCTGAGGATTCCATTTCACAGGATTGTTGGTTAGTACTCAGCAGCTTCTCTGAATTTATGTGGGGAAAACACAGACCATGTCATTTTACCAAGTGTCTGAGGAACCCCTGCTGGGATTGAACACGTGGAAGCCATCAGAGGGCCACCCACAAAGCAGGCCCTCCTGCCCCTCAGAGGCATTAAACCATGGAGTTCAAGCTCCTGGTGCAAACTCCGGCCCAAATCCCAGCTCATCACATCCTTCCTTGTCCCAGAGCCTCCGTTTCCTCATGAGAAAAGAGGGTGACCATAGTTAGCACCCATCTGGGTTGTTGTAAGGATTAAGTGATTGAAATAGCTCATCCTAACAGTAGCAGTGGTAGTGACTGTCACTACCCGAGAGGGACATGCTGACATCAGCGTCCCTGCTGCAGGGAGAGGTCAGGACCCAGCTCTCCGGCCTGGGACAGGTGTGTGCGTCTGTCTGAGCCTTGTTTCCGTAGCAGCAAGAGGGGGCTGGGCTGGAAAGTCGGTGGCCTCAGGCATTGGTGACGCGTCGGTGGCCTCGGGAACTGTGAGCAGTTTGCTCTCGGGCATTTTCAGGGCCCTCGGGGGCCAACAGTGACATCGAGTGACCAGTAGACAAGTGCCTGCCTCTGCTGGTCAGGGAGGAGCAGGAAGACGAGCCCTCCCGTCGCCCTGTTAGCTTTTGGGGGAGCCTGAGTGCCCAGGCCCATGGGCAGGCACCTGGCCGACCCTGGCGTTCCGGGCCAGCTGAGCCTCCTGTCTCGCAGGCATGGGGCCACAGCATGCCATGCAGACCGCTGAGCGGCTCTACACCCAAGGCTACATCAGCTACCCGCGCACCGAGACCACCCACTACCCCGAGAACTTCGACCTGAAGGGCGCTTTACGGCAGCAGGCCAACCACCCCTACTGGGCCGACACGGTGAGCAGAGCCAGGCCCTGCACTCCCCCCACCCCGACCCCGTACACCCTGTTGCCAAGGCCTTGAGACCAGCTCAGGACTGGCCAATCCAGGCCTGGCAGCAGCTCCCTGCAGGTGGGAGGGCAGCCATGCCAACTCACGCTCGCTTTGTCTTCTCTCCCTCAGGTGAAGCAGTTGCTAGCAGAAGGGATCAACCGGCCACGGAAAGGTCACGATGCTGGTGACCATCCCCCCATCACCCCCATGAGGTCTGCCACAGAGGCCGAATTAGGTATCAGGTGATGCCCTCCCCCACCGTCCTCACACTCACACTCACACTCATGCACACACGCGCGTGCACACACACACACACACACACACTTCAAGCTTCTGGGGAGGGAAGGGCTTCTGGTACTTTTGCATGGTGTCGGGCCCCAGTGGGAATGTGGGGCCTCCCTCCTGCCCCGCCTGCCCCTGGCTGTGGCACAGGAGGTCACCTGAAAGTGTGCTCCCTCCCCTTGGGACAGGACAGGAGCGAGTGGTGACAGCAGTGTGTCCCGTGCAGGGTGCAGACACTGTTGGGGGAGACCCTAGAACAGAGAGGGCCAGGCAGGAGGTGGCAGGGGAGGTGAGCGGGTGGGTGGCTGTGGACAGAACAGGATGACCCTGAGACAGCGCGACAGGCTCCGTCATCGGGCCCATGCAGTGCTGGTGGCCACGTGCCAGGAGAGGGCAGAGGGAGGGGGAGCCATACGGGTGGAGGCAGAAGCTGCTTGTGTGATGTGATGGTGGCATATCACGAGACGGGGACAGGCCGCGTGCCTGGAGGCGGGGCGGGAGATGGGAGCCACGGCTGTGAAGGAACCACCAGGAGCAAGAGACTCTTTCCTTTCCTTGCTGTGTGTACCTCATCCCTCAGCTTCCTGCGCCTCTGCTGCCTGAGCAGGAGCCAGGGGCCCTAGAGCCAGAGTCCTGGCTGGTGACCAGCGTCTGTGCTTATGCAGGGAGCGAGGCGTGGCGGCTCTATGAGTACATCACTAGGCACTTCATCGCCACGGTGAGCTATGACTGCAAGTACCTCCAGAACACCATTTCCTTCCGGATCGGGCCCGAGCACTTCACCTGCACGGTGAAGACCGTCATCTCACCAGGTAACCTGCAGGCCCAGCCGTGCTCCTCACCTCCACAGGTCGATGCAGCGTCCTCCGTCGGGCCTGGGATGGAGGGCCCGGGTCTGAGGCAGCGCCCTGTCCCTCCAGGCTTTACGGAGATCATGCCCTGGCAGAGCGTGCCCCTGGAGGAGAGCCTGCCCACCTGCCAGAGGGGCGACACCTTCCCCGTGGGCGAGGTGAAGCTGCTGGAGAAGCAGACGAACCCCCCTGACTACCTGACGGAGGCCGAGCTCATCACGCTCATGGAGAAGCATGGCATCGGTGGGTGCGCCCGCCCGGGACCCAGGCCTGAGGGTTCCCAGCCCAGGAAGCAATGCTTCCAGAGCTGCCCGGTGCCCCTTCCATGCGTGAATGGCAAGTGGTGCGGTGCCTGGCACAGTGCTGGCTGAGAACCAGGGCCCGTGACAGGTGGGAGTGCCGGGGAGCCCACAGTCCGATGGGGCGTGTCACAGGCCGAGGGACACTAGGGCCTTGCTTGTGTTACAGGGACAGATGCCAGCATCCCCGTGCACATCAACAACATCTGCCAGCGCAACTATGTGGTCGTGGAGAGTGGGCGGCGGCTCAAGCCCACCAACCTTGGCATTGTCCTGGTGCACGGCTACTACAAGATCGGTGAGTGCGGCCTGGTGCTCCCTGGGCTGCAGCTCCACCCTTGTCAGCCCAGAGCCTCCTCTGCAAAACCCTGCGGTGAGCCCCCCTCCCACAGCAAGGGGCTGCGCTGCCACCCCAGGACCTGCCCCGCAGGGGCTCGGCATTGTGGGTGATGAACGGACAAGTGCAAAGGACCCAAAAGGGGGGGAAAGGGCTCTTCCCCACATCGGGGCCCGAAGGACATGGATGTGGCCCAGGGGCTGCCCGGAGCACCTCTGTGATGCAGTTCCAGAGATGGGCCCCTGGTGGCTCCACACAGGGTTTTGTGGGGGGAGATCAGGAAAGGTCTTGGGGGTGGGGGTCAGCCACCTGCCGGAACTGCCACAGGGACCGAGCCTCAGGTGCGGGTGCTCACAGCGCCCCCTCCCCCAGATGCGGAGCTGGTGCTCCCCACCATCCGCAGCGCCGTGGAGAAGCAGCTGAACCTCATTGCCCAGGGCAAGGCCGACTTCCGCCAGGTCCTGGGCCACACGCTGGACATCTTCAAGAGGAAGTTCCACTACTTCGTGGACTCCATCGCAGGTAAGGGCTGCCCTTCTCTACCCCTGGGTCAGGCCTCCGCCACTCGGGTGCCAAGTGCCGCCATGTGAGACCAGCCCCCAGATCTGGGCTCCAGGCCTCTGTTGGAGGATGGGGTGATGAAGAGTCATCACTGGGCCCTTGTCAGAGTTAAAGGCCAGTGTATTAATACCACACGCAGCCCTGCCTGGTGTGCTCAGTGGTTAGAGTGTCTGCCTGTGCACCAAAGGGTCGCGGGTTCGATTCCTGGTCAAGGGCACATACCTCAGTTGCAGGTTCATTCCCCACCTCCAGTCGGGGTGTGTTCCGGTTGATAGTCTCTCTCACCTCGATGTACCTCTCTCCCCTTCCTGCCCTCCCTTCCATTCTCTCTGAAAAGCACTGGAAACAGACATCCTCGGGTGACAAACGGGGCTGCAGCTCTGCCGTCCCGTCACTGACATGGGAGGGGCGTGCTCACGCACAGGTCCTCTGCCTCGTGGTGCCTCCCTGCAGCCCGCCCGGTGGCACCTGCGGGGAGGTGACCCTCCTCTGCTTCCTTTCAGGCATGGACGAGCTGATGGAGGTGTCCTTTTCGCCTCTGGCAGCCACAGGCAAACCCCTCTCACGCTGCGGGAAGTGCCACCGGTTCATGAAGTACATCCAGGTAGGTGGTGGCTGAGGGCAGTGCCCACTCCTGCTGGCCTGCAGTGCCCTGTGCACGGACACGGGCAAGTCTTGTCACCTCTGAAGGCCCCGCCTCATCCTCAGTCATACAATGTATTTGTTCCAGTTGCCACCCCAGGGTGGCTGAGAGGCCTAAAGCAGCCTGCCAGCAAACACCCCGGTCCCTAGGACCCCAGGAGCACATCAGCTGTTAGGCCGCTTAAACACATGTCTGTGTTTCCTGTCCACACATCCTGGCTATTGTGGGCATTAACATACGTGCTGGGATTTTAGAACTGCCTTTCTTCATGCGTAGAGTAAGTGTCCCGAGACTCATGGCCTGGGTCCTTGTCTAGCAACATATTACATAGTATGTATTATATGTCATGTATTATGTATTACACATGACTTATTCCGTATGTGTATTGAGTGTGATGTACATATTATGTTACATGTTACATAGTATGTACATGTGTGTGCATATGTATTCGTGTTGTGTATTATCTATTCTATTTTATGTGTTGCACATTATGTATTGCATAAGACTTGCTGTGTTATATGTTACATGCTACATTTATGATTCTCTATTACGGGGAGAGTGAGGGTGGGCTGGAGAGTCGGCTGGCCCAGCCCCCTGTGCCTCTCCCCTGGCATTGCTGCAGGCCAAGCCGAGTCGCCTGCACTGCTCCCACTGCGACGAGACCTACACCCTCCCCCAGAATGGCACCATCAAGCTCTACAAGGAGCTCCGGTGCCCGCTGGACGACTTTGAGCTGGTCCTGTGGTCATCGGGCTCTCGGGGCAAGAGCTACCCCCTGTGCCCCTATTGCTACAACCACCCGCCCTTCCGGGACATGAAGAAAGGTGAGAGCACCTCTCCCTGGGCTTCGGCTCCCTCCAGCTGGGCTGCCCTCGTCCCCCCGGGTTTCTGTGGTCTCTGTTCAGCACCAGCCCCTGCCTGACATCACACTGGTCTTTGTGGGTAGCCCTACCCTGGGCCGTCCCATGCTACTGGTGCTAAGATAGGAGACCCCGGTGTGCCTGGGCGGTGCTCAGGCGTCAGCCAGACCGCCTGCCACTCTGGTCATAATTGTGCCGGTGACTGTGGTAAGCTCACTCAGGACCTGGCAGTGGGTGTTTGCACCCTCTCCTGGGCTGGCTGAGTGGGAGGATGCAGCAGGTGGGGGTGCCCTCGGTCAGCACCATCAGAGTCCTCCACCCTCATGCTTATTCCTGGAGAAAGGAGAGCATGTATCCAGGTGGGGCTGAGACCGAGCCGGGAGTCTGAGGAGGGCCTGGGAGTCAGTGCTCACCCTCAGCTGTGCTGTCTCCTTACCACCTCGCACAGGCCCCGCGGTGTCATCACCCCAAACCACAGACAGGAACGAGACACAGCGAGAGTGAGGTGTCCGCCCACATCCCCGGGGCTCGGGGGGCCCGCAGGGTCTTAGTTTACCCCTCCTGACTCAGGCCTGGCCTATGGGGCAGACACAGGCTCATCCCTGCTGTCCAGCAGCTTCCAGGGCAGCCGGTGGCCCCACGTGGCCACTAGAATGAGGGCCGCACAGAGCTGCCTATAACAGGCTGCGGAAGCAAAGTGAAGGGCAGGGACTGGCTGGCGGCCACCAGGAAGGCCTGCTGGGAATGATGTGAGCCCGGGGGAGGGGCCCTCACGGGGTGGAGTCCCGATAAGCAGAGCACAGGAGCGCTCCGGCCCGGCCAGGGAGCAAAGCCGAGAGGAGCACTTGGTGGGACGTGGGACGCGGGCTGTGGAGCACTGAGAGGGCCGGGGGTGGGGTGGGCAGCGCCGGTGACCATCAGGTGTGCCTCACAGGCTGCCCTCTCCCCACCAGGCATGGGCTGCAATGAGTGCACGCACCCCACCTGCCAGCACTCCCTGAGCATGCTGGGCATCGGCCAGTGCGTGGAGTGCGAGAGTGGGGTGCTGGTGCTGGACCCCACCTCGGGCCCCAAGTGGAAGGTGGCCTGCAACAAGTGCAACGTGGTGGCACACTGCTTCGAGAACGCCCACCGCGTGCGGGTGTCCCCCGAGACCTGCAGCTCCTGTGAGGCTGCCCTGCTCGACGTGGACTTCAACAAGGCCAAGTCCCCACTCCTGGGCGATGAGACGCAGCACACGGGCTGTGTCTTCTGCGACCCCGTCTTCCAGGAGCTCGTGGAGCTGCGGCACGCGGCCTCCTGCCACCCCATGCACCGGTTTTTTAAGATGTCAGCCCTGGCCGCCTACTTTGTATGATGGCCCTGTTGTTCCTCACCCAGCTCCAGGCGGTTGTCCTTTGGGCCACAGAAATCATTAAAATGGATTTTGTCTTCTCCAGAGCAAGCAGCTGGGGACCTTTTGCTGGTGTCAGGGTTGCTGTGTCCTCCCCACCCCTCCTCATCCCCCCTCCCATCCCTGTCCCCTTGCCTCTCCCTTCACTCTGCAGACACCTAAGTGCCTGCTCGTCCCATGCCCCTCGGTGCCTCGGGGAGGATACCTCTGTGGAAATGGCAGCTCTGTGCATGGCAGGAGGTGTCCCTGATGCCTGTGGGGAGAGGCAGTGTAGGAGGGAGCCCGGGAGATGAGGCTGGGAGAGGTGCTCTCTGGACCAGGCCTCTGTGAGGGGGACCCCACATGCCAGGCTCAGTAGCTCTGAGCAGACCTGTGTGATGCCTCAGGCACCTGACAGTCTCTGGCCTGTTCTGATTCCAGTTCTCAAACAAGCCCTGATTGTCTCAGAGGCAGCCAGTAACTGACTGGGGAGGAAGGGGGGCAGGGGTGCCATGGTGAGCCATTCACATGCCAGGTGTAGAAAATAGCCCATAAGCCATAGTGGCTGGATGCAAGCAGTAGGCTGCTTGCCTGCCTGCTGTCCCTGTACCCCCACTCCACCCTGTAGGCAGCCACAGTCCTCAGAGCTCTGGGTACCCCCCTGGCCATGTGGCAGCAGGAGCTCCAGGTTGTCAGTGGGACATTTGTACAAGGAGCAGATCAGTGTTTCACAAGGGGCCCTGTATTTGGTAGGTTCGCAGTGCACACTAGAACATACGAGGCCCTGAGAAAAGCCTCCGTAAAGGATCCTCTGGCTTCACCTGGCACTCCACAGAGGAGCTGGGCCCCAGGCTCCCTCTTCCTGGAGGCTCCAATGAGCCAACGTGGTGTCCCGTGGAACACAGTTTGGGAAACCACTCCAGAAGCTTTGAAAAGCTGGCTCCCTGGGAAGCTGTGCTGCGGTGGCCTGATTGTGGAGCTCTGACCAGGCCGCATCTGCGAGTGGGCGGGCCCCTGGCACAGGGCTGTGACTGGCCACCACGTAGGCCCGTCACAGTGAGCAGTCGGGGCCTGCGCCTGTGTTCTAGGGCCCCTCCAGTGAGAGCCGGGGGAGAGGCCTCCAACCCAGAGTACCCTTCCTTACCAGGACTCTGCACTGAGGTTTCACCTCAAGCAGGGCTCATCACAAGGGTTCATTTCTTTTTCTCTGCACTTGTCCTTGGTTGATGAACCTTTGAGACCCTTGGCTTTCAGAGCTGGACTCTGCCTTCAGGAACCATTCACCTCACCCACCCAACAGCATCCAACCCGCCCTGTTATTTGCAGTGAAGCTGCAGAAGCAAGAACAGGAAGAGACGAGGTCTGCGTTAGGCCAGAACTGCCCACTGCGAGGCTGGCAGTTCAATTCAGGCGCTCCCACAGAGTCCAGACGAGAGGCGGCAGCTTGGATCAAGGCGGTGGTTGCGAAGGTATGAAGGGTGATTTGTTTTTATTGCAGAAAATTTCAAACATAAAAAAAGGGGAATAATAAAATGAACTTCCAGGTCCCGGCCCATTAACTCAGTTGGTTAGAGCCGTGGTCGGCAAAATGCGGCTAGCAAGCCACATGCGGCTCTTTGGCCCCTTGAGTGTAGCTCTTCCACAAAATACCACGTGCGGCCGCACGCGTACAGTGCGATTGAACCTTCGTGGCCCATGTGCAGAAGTTGGTTTTTGGCCTGGGCGAGTCTATTTTGAAGAAGTACTGTTGATATTTGGCTCTGTTGACTAATGAGTTTGCTGACCACTGGGTTAGAGCATCATCCCGATACGCCAAAGTTGGAGGTTCAATCCCCCGTCTGGGCACATACAAGAATCAACCGATGAATGCATAAATAAGTGGAACAACAAATTGATGTTTCTCTTTTCCTTTCTCTAAAACCAATAAAAATAAACCTTCATATACCATCACCAATTAGGTTTCAACAATTAACCTGTAGCCCTAGCTGGTTTGGCTCAGTGGATAGAGTGCTGGCCCACAGATTAAAGGGTCCCGGGTTTGATTCTGGTCAAGGGCACGTACCTCAGTTTCAGGCTCAATCCTGACCCTGGTCAGAGCACGTGTGGCTGGCAATCAATTGATGTTTCTGTCTCTCAAAATCAATGGGAAAACTCTTTGGGTGAGGATTTTTTTTAAAAAAAAAGAGATGGAGAGTCTTATTTTTTTATTTAAAGTGTTTTACTAATTTTAAAAAAATATTTTTAAAAAAATTAATGTATTTTTATAGATTTCAGAGAGGAAGGGAAAAGGAGAGAGAAAGAGAAACATCAATGATGAGAATCATTGATCGGCTGCCTCCTGCATGCCCACACTGGGATCTGTGGGCATTGAGCCCACAACCTGGGCATGTTTCCTGATCAGGAATTGAACTGATCAGGAATTGACTTCCTGGTTCATAGGTCGACACTCAACCACTAAGCCACACTGGCTGGACTCACTTATATTGGTTAGTTTCTGAAAAGTTGCTGGGGACTCTTGCTCCCACTGTAACAAAGAGAATATATGGGTTAGGCAAGAAAACCATGTGCACAAACCTTCAATATACAAGTATACAAAGTTTATATAATACCTATTTAGCAACTTACAGATCAGTTGTAGAATACTTCCAACATTGCAGAAGGCACGTTTCCATTAAATACCTATTCCTTGAAGTAACTTTTTTAAAAAAAATCTTCACCTGAAGATATTTTTCCATTGATTTTTATCTAGAGTGGAAGGGAGGGAGGAGGGGGGGAGAGAGAGAGAGAGAGAGAGAGAGAGAAACATCAATTGGTTGCCTCTTGTACACACCCTGACCCAGACTAGGGATCAAGCCTGGAACCAAGGTACGTGCCCTTGACTGAGAATTGAACCCGTGACCCTTTGATCTGTGGGCCAAACTGAGCCAAACTGGCCAGAGCAATAATTATCATTTGTACTTTTTTTTAAAAAATATATTTTATTGACTTTTTACAGAGAGAAAGGGAGAGGGATAGAGAGTTAGAAACATCGATCAGCTGCCTCCTGCACACTCCCCACTGGGGATGTGCCCACAACCCAGGCACGTGCCCTTGACCAGAATTGAACCCGGGACCCTTGAGTCCGCAGGCTGACGCTCTATCCGCTGAGCCAAACTGGTTAGGGCTATCATTTTTACTTTTATCAACACGTTATTTTGCCTGTTATTAATGGATTAATAGGGCATACAATCTTTGTGGCTGGTTTCTCTCACTTATTATTTCCATGAGATCCTCTATGATGTGTTTGCATATGTGTTTGCATATGTGTTTGCATATGTAGTCCATTTTGTGTAAAGACCATAATTTATTCTCCAGTCGATATATGGGCAATTGGGTTATTTCAAATTTTTCTTTATTAATGTTTCTATCAACGTTTTGGACAGGCCTCTTGCTGGAAAACCATATATTTTTAAAGCTGTCACAGAGCTGACAGATTTTCAGTTGAATTTATGTTTTGTATTTTGGCAGGAACAGCACAGAAGTGATACTATGTTCTTTTCATCACATCAGGAGGCACATAATGTAAACCTGTCAGTCCTAGAGAATGATCATTAATTGACTTACCTGGTAGAGCTCTATAAGACCCCACTTCTGCTGTGTTTAATCTGACTTTAACCTTGCCCAGACAAACAGCTTTCCTTTTGGCATAATTGTAAAAAAAAAAAAAAAAATTATGGGCAGTTGTTTTACTTGTGGTTGCTTGAAGTGGTGAATGACTGTTGGAGCAAACAATAGACTAACAAAAACTTAAAGAGAGCTGGGCCCTGGCCGGTGTTGCTCAGTGGTTAGGGAGTCAGCCCAAGCACTGAAAGGTCACAGGTTCATTGGTTCGTTTCCTGGTCAAGGGCATGTCCTGGGTTGCAGTTTTGGGTGTGGGAGGCAACCAGTCAATGTTCCTCTCTCTCTCTCTCCCTCCCTCCTTCTCTCTCTCTCCCTTCCTTCTTCCCATCTGTTCTCTAAAAAATCAATGGAAAAAGTATCCTCAGTGAGAATTAACAAAAAGAGAGTGAGCTGAGCTCTGGCCCCAGTGGCTCAGAG
>NW_006294609.1:1695711-1696699 GCF_000327345.1 Myotis davidii | reverse complement strand
GCGTCGTCCTGTGCACCAAAGGTCACCGATACGATTCCTGGTCATGGCACATGCCCAGGTTTCAGGTTCGGTCCCCAGTCCAGGTGTGTACAGGAGACAAACGATCAATGTTTCTCACATTGATGTTTCTCTCTTTCTTTTCCTTCCTCTCTTTCTCTCTAAAAAAATAAAACAATATAAACATATTTCTAAAAATAAGATGTTCACGGGGGCTTTGCAGAGCTCTATCTTAGTCCTGGGAATCTAAAAGAACATGCAGAAGTGCAGGGCTATGGGCATACTCAGGGCTGTGCACGAGCTCAGGAAGGATCTGAGAAGGCCCGAAGTTCTCACTGCTGGCTGAGCTCATGTTCTCCAACAGTAGGACGTGAAGGCTACGCCAGAGTACCCCGCTGCCTAGCTGAGCGCTGAAGACTTGATGCGATATGCTCACAGAACCCCTCAGCAAAGACTGGTGACTTCTTGATTTCAGGTTGTTAATGAAATCTCTGTTAATAGTTGATCACCAAGTAACTGAGAAGGGACTATGTGGTCACACACAATACAATAGAAAATTAGTTTAGAAAAGCCACTAACAATGAGATAACTACAAAAAAATAGCAAAACAACAAATCACGGGGTGAGGAGAGAATCTGATTCCCAGAGTTGCCATATCCTATCTAATAAAAGAGAAACATGGTAATTGGCATACGACCGCTACCCTTCCCATTGGCTAATCAGGGCGATATGCAAATGAACTGCCAACTAAGGTGGCGGCCAGCAGTCAGGCTACTGACACGAACATGAGGCTTGCTTGCTCCAGTGACGGAGGACTCCAATGTTCCCCGCCTGACTTGCCGGCCTCTCACCTGCAACTCTAAGTAACTATGTTGCAAATATAGAAGCTAAAAAAAACCCAGAAACCTGCTTTACTCAGCAGGGCTTCAGCCAACCAGACCTCAACATTGTATCAAATACAGATGGTAAACAAAGGCCAGAAACCTGTTTC
>NW_006294609.1:1690629-1692454 GCF_000327345.1 Myotis davidii | reverse complement strand
GCCCTCCCGTGGCCCCTCCACGGCCCTGATCATGCACTGGTGGGGTCCCTCAGCCTGGCCTGTGCCCGAATTGAATCCGGGACTCCTCGGGGGATGTTGGAGATCTGGTTTTGGCTTGATCCCCACAGGACAAGCCAAGGGACCCCACTAGCACAAATTTTTGTGCACCGGGCCTCTAGTTATATTATAAATGTCCAGTTTACAACAACAAAAGAGACCTGTGAGGAGTAAAGAAAGTATAGCTCTGTGCAGAAGAGAGCTGACACAGCGGGGCAGACAGCTTTCCTCAGGGGGTCTGCCTGCTAGATGGGTCCTCAGCTGAAGTCTGGGAACTTGACATCGGAAGGGGCACTACTGTTCTCTGACCAGAGTGGCTGCCTCGCCGCACCCAGACTTTTTGTAAACACTTGGTCTGGGGGATACCTCTTCTGGAATTCTTGAATTTAGGTATGTGCTAGGCAGAGGGTGCCTGAAGGACCAGTGCCCAACAAAAACCTCTGGGCACAGACAACATCTCACACGTTTTCACAAGTTGTCGCTAGAGGAATTGAGTGTACCTGTGTCACTCCATGGGAACAGAATTCTAGAAAGCTGCTGCCTGGTTTTCTCTGGACCTCCCTTCATGCATCTTCCTTTCCCTTTGCTTATTTTGCTCAATGTGCTTTTACTGTAATAAGTCATCGCAATGAATATGACTATGTACTGAGTTCAGTGATTCCTCCTAGAGAATCACAGAACCTGGGAGCCTTTAGCCCCCAACACAGGCTGGTACATAAGAAAAAAATAACCAATACACACTGTTCCTAAGAGTAAAGTCCAGACACTGGACTTATTAGCAGCTAGTTTAAATATTTTAAAGAAAATACTTCTTTAAAATATATTTTTATTGATTTCAGAGAGGAAGGGAGAGAGAGGGAGGGAGGGAGAAACATCAATGATGAGAATCATCGATCAGCTGCCTCCTGCACACCCCACACTGGGGATCAAGCCTGCAACCGGAGCATGTGCCCCGACTGGGAATCAAACCTGACCTCCTGGTTCATAGCTCGACGCTCAGCCACTGAGCCACGCCGCCAGGCAAGGAAATCATATTTAAAGAACTAAATGATAGTATGAGAATTATGTTTCGCCAAGTAGAAAATAACAAAATAAATATAAAAGAGAACCAAATAGAATTTCTGAAGGTGAAAAATACAGTAACCACTGAGAAATTCGACACAGGATTTTATTCATTTCCCACGGCTGCTGTAACAAAGCACCACAAACATAGAGCTTAAAATAACAGCACTTCATTGTTTCACACTTCTGAAGGCTGGGAGTCTGAAGTCAGGCTGCAGGCGGGGCGTGCTCCCCATGAAAGATCTAGCGCGTTAGACTTCCTGGCTTCGTTCTAACTTTTAGTATTTTCTGGAAACCCTTGGTTTTCCTTGGCTTGCAGCTGCCATCACTCTAGTCTATGCCTCCATCATCACGTGGCCTTCTCCCTCTGTCTCTGTGTACAAACTTTGTGCTCTTATAAGGACAACTGTCATTGAAGGAGGGCCCACCCTAACCCTGTATGACCTGGTCTTAATTTGAGTGTACCTGCAAAGACCTCATTTTCAAATAAGATAATGTCGAGTTAGAGCTCTAATGTATATTTGGGGGGACACAATTTAACCTGCAACAGGGCAGAAGAGCAGACTTGAGTAGGAGTAAACAGCAAATTTGAAGCTAAGTCATTGCAGTCTGATGAATAGTAAGTTTACATAAAAGGGTTGGGGAGAAAAATAGAGCCTCATAGATCTGAGTAATACTATTTAACATACCAACATATGCATAAAGA